>NC_081310.1:145714812-146023479 GCF_026419965.1 Kogia breviceps | reverse complement strand
GTAACTAACTGTTTCCTGGCATAATGGCCTTCCTTAGATCAGAAATCGGAGAAGTCATTCTGTGAGGAGGACCACGCTGCCCTAGTGAATCAGGAAAGTGAGCAGTCAGATGATGAACTTCTGACCCTTTCCAGCCCACATGGCAATGCCAATGGCGACAAACCTCATGGAGCCAGGAAGCCCAGCAAAAAGCAGCAGGAGCCAGCTGCCCCTCCACCCACTGAGGACGTGGACCTTCTGGGTCTAGAAGGGTCTGCAGTGAGTAAGAACTTCTCTTCACCGGCGGCTCCTCCCACCAATTCCGAACTTCTGAGTGACCTGTTTGGGGGTGGAGGTGCAGCCGGCCCTGCCCGAGCTGGACAATCAGGGGTGGACGACGTATTTCATCCAAGTGGACCTACATCTACCCAGTCAACACCGCGCCGGTCCACCGCCTCCACCTCCGCGTCTCCAACACTGAGAGTAGGAGAAGGTGATTTTTTTTCATGTTGCGCTGTACCTCTCAGTGTTGCATTATAACTTTTGGGCCAAGCAGGTGGAATCGAACTTTCCTTATAATCTAGACTTCTCTGATCTCCCTAGTAGTCCCCAAAAGGTCTATATCTTCATCTCAATGGGGACCACAAGAGGAAATAGAAATATTGTCCATTTTGGTAGGACAGTCTAAGAATGAATATTTGAGCTTGTCATCCTTACTTTAATTTTTTTTTCAGGGCTTCAGTCCCTGAGCTGCTTTAGTTATTTCTGCTTGGAGATGTAGATTGATGAATTGTTGTTAATAATAACAGGTACTATTTGTGGGCTACTTACTATTTGCCAAACATGGAGTTTGAAACTAACCATAAATTCAATCTTTATAAAAACACAGTAAATAGGTGCTATTATCTCCACTTTATAGTTGAGAAAATAGAGGCTTAGGGTCAATTTTTTTTGTTTTGGTACATGGGCCTCTCACTGTTGTGGCCTCTCCCGTTGCAGAGCACAGGCTCCGGATGCGCAGGCTCAGCAGCCATGGCTCACGGGCCCAGCCGCTCCGTGGCATGTGGGATCCTCCTGGACCAGGGCACGAACCCGTGTCCCCTGCATCAGCAGGCGAACTCTCAACCACTGTGCCACCAGGAAAGCCCAGTAGCATACTTTTATACAGCTAGTCCTAGGGTCCAAAACCAGGCCATTTGACTCCAGAGCTTTCCCTCAGTTTTCCTGTAATGCCTTCCTGGAACTGTAGTTTTCTGAATACACTTTGGCTCTGCAGAGAAGTACTTGCTTACTTCAAGATATATGTAAGGGACTGCTGCCAGCAGCACAGCTGGTGGAGCAGAGCAGTTGGTGCCAGATACAGGGTTGGAGCCCCATGAGGCTCAGTCAGCTTCACTCTGCTCATTGCCACAGACTCAACCCTTTCCGTGACTGGTCATCCACAATTCTTTAACATCTGCAAGACAGTAGAGTTGGGTAAGCAGAGGTCCATTATAGCTTCTAAAGAACTAGCTGCCCTTGTTATCATCACCCATTAACCAAGATGAGATCACATTAGGAAGAGTAAAGAGGAAGGTCTCAACTCTCTAGGCATGTGGTAACCTTTAGGAACTTTTTTTCCCAGGATCATCCTTCACTTCTCAGAAGGCTTTGGGCTGGTCTTGATTTATGGTGGTTGAACTGGAGGCATTCTTTACATGAGTGAGTTTCCGAATCATGGACTGTAGGTGCTGAGGCTCAAGTTCCTACATTAGTTATTGATGGAGCCACAGTGTGAAGCCAGGTGCCCTGAATCCCAGGCTATTTCCTCTATCCTTCAGCAGTGCTTACTCACCAAAGTGAGCAAAAGCTCTGTCAGGAAAAGAAGTCCCCAGGATCCAAGATAGCATAGTACTCAGTGGTCACGTTTTTAAGACCAGGTACCTTATGTGACTTTCCGTGATTTAATTCATCATAGTCCCAGGCAGATAGTTATGTTCCAGAGTCAGATCTAGAGGGGACCTTTCAGACTTAGTTAAATCTGTGCCTCGGGTTATAGACAATGAAATTGAGGCCAGCTGTAGCAATTGACTTGTCAAAGGGTACACAGCTGATTAGTGCCAATCCAGATCTGGAACTCAGGTATTCTGTCCTCCAAGAGGAAGTAGAAAGAACACTGAGTCCAGAGTTAAAGGCTTGGATTTGAATGTCAGGACTGACACTTACCTATTTGTGTAGGCTTATTAAAAAACCTTAATCTTCTTAGCTGTAAAATGGGGAGATACTTACCTATCAGCATTGTTGTAAAGACTAAATTTTAGCTCGTCTTGTGTTGGGAGGTTCACTTTTAGTTATTAGAGAATGTTACTAATTTAACATAAGTTGATATTAAAAGTATACCAAGTAATAGTGAACAGATTTTAGCATCCTCTACTGGTTGACTTCAAACTTAGGTGTAGAGGAATTAACCCAATGTCCTCTTACAGTTACTCTATAAATCTCAGTATTCTCATTTTATAGAAGGGATGAAGTTTTGTAAGTATTAAATGAGGTAAGGGATATACATCATGTAACAGAGTGCCTGACATATCATTGATTCATTGCTGCTACACAACACTCATCTGCTGCCCAGCAGACATTAGGAGAGCATTATGCCAATGAAGTCATAGCTGCTTTGGGAAATTCCTGGAATTTGGAGTCAGAAAACTTGAACATGAGTCCAGCCTTATCATTTGCTTGACACTGGGAAAGAAACTTGGCTTTCTGAACGTCAGTTTTGTTGTCTGTGGAATGAAGATAATATCGCTTCTATCTGACAGGGAGATATTAAGGATCAGCTGAGATATTCTTTATGAAAGACAACGGTAAACCCTGAAGAAATGATACAGTATTAATATTATTGCATTTTTGCTAGACACCTCAGCTGCCACTTCGTTCTAGTATCCTTGGTTCATTCACAAACTTTTTCTCATTTCACTGCATCTGCATCTAGTTTCTGGCAAGTTGTCAACAGGCAATGTTTCAGAAATATTTTAGCTTCACAGGACAAGGTATGATAAGAGTTAAGTTTTTGTCATGCTCAGTTTCTTCCCTTTTTAACTTTCAGTGAGCCAGAGACCACTAAGAACACAAACAAAACTAAACAAAACCTGCTCAATGAGGTTTTCTATTGTTCACCTTAATAGCAGGGCCCCCCTCCTGGTTTTGGTCCACAAATTCACTGAATATGAGCACAGTTCATTCATTGGGTATCTGCTATGGTCCAGGCATTGTTTCACCACTCATCTATTAGTCTGTAAGCTTGGCTGACTTATTTTATGTTATTAAGATGCCCGAAGGCCCAAGGGGCCTTTGCTTGTAGTGTTTATGGTTCATTCAACAGGTAAATCCAGAGTTCTCCAAGGATTCATGTGTGGTCAGAAATCCTTGGGATCCATTATTAACCCTGGAGGAAGTTATAAGGATAGGATGGGTCTGTAGAACAGCCTGTGAGGCAGGCATCATCCTGATTTTTTATCCTATATTTGGCCTACAGCCTTGTAAGAGTGACAGCTCTTCAGTAGTTGTTGAATGGGTGAACTCATAGGACAAAGAAATACCTTTCTCCTGTTGTTTTCTAGGTGTCACCTTTGACCCATTTGGAGCACCTTCTAAACCATCAGGTCAAGATTTGCTGGGTTCTTTTCTGAACACAGCCAATGCTTCCAGTGACCCCTTTCTTCAGCCTACGAGAAGTCCTTCACCTACAGTGCATGGTAAGGAAGTATTTTATATTGTGTTCAGTGGAGCACGGTTTTCCACAGATACCAGGAGGTGCTCAGATATAAAAGCACCCTGGGCTTCCCTGGTGGCGCAGTGGTTGAGAATCCGCCTGCCGATGCAGGGGACACGGGTTTGTGCCCCGGTCCGGGAAGATCCCACATGCCACGGAGCGGCTGGGCCCGTGAGCCATGACCGCTGAGCCTGGGCGTCCGGAGCCTGTGCTCCGCAACGGGAGAGGCCACAACAGTGAGAGGCCCGCGTACCACAAAAAAGTTTTTTAAAAAATAAATAAATTAATTAAAAAACACCCTGTAGGTGGGGTTTTTTTGGTTTTTGTTTTTTTGGAAAGCTACATAATGCATCTCTCTTTTGAAAATTAACAATTCACATTAACATATAAAAAGCTCTGAGATATTTTAAAGTCAAGTCTACTTAACTTTGTTTTACTCAGCTTTCCTAAAATTTAATTTGGAATTTTTTTTTTTTTTACATTAGAGCTACATGCACAGAATTATAGGGCACCATTAATTGTAGCACATATCTTTATTTTATGTACTATTAAGAAAGAAAAAACTGCCACTTTTAGTTGACTGGAAGATGCATACTAGTTGAAGTCTTTGAAATGTGAAAAAATGAGTCCTAGGTTAATAAAATGTGATATGATGAGCATTTCACAAAATTAGTATTCCATAGAACAATTTAGATTACAATATCCTGGTATATTAGACTAGTTCTAATATGAAGCCACGAACCACACGTGGCTTTTGAGCACTTGAGATGTGGCCAGTCTGATTTGAAATGCACTCTAAGTATAAAGTGCATACCAGATTTCAAAATTCAGTACAAAAAAAAGTAGAATATCTTATTAATATTTTTATATTCGTCACTTGATAGAATGTTTTTAATATAATGGGTTAAATAAAATATTTTGTTAAAATTAATTTTAGTAGTGTCTTTTTACCTTTCTTAATGTCACTACTAGAAAAGTTTTAAATTACACATGGCCCACATTCTATTTCTGTGTTAGAGACTTAGGTTGTGTAGAAAGAATCGTAATCACATCCATTTGTAAGAGCGAAAAGGTATCACTTAGGTAACACTGATTAAAACCAAAGCTCTTCAGTGAAGGACAGATGACTTTGAGCTGGAAAACTGAAGCTCATTCCTGATGTTGAAGGATATTGAAGATCATTGGCCTCAACCTAGAGGACGATGTATTTGTTGTTGAAGGCACCCTGAGTCCCCTTGGAGGATGCAGTCATCAGCTTGACTTCATGGAAGCCATGCAAATGCAAAAGGAAGATGAGTTGTGCAACATTGGTCAAACTGTAATGACCGAAAAGGAGAAAGCAGTCCAAGAGCAACCTTTATGGGTGATTTCCTGTTGGTCTTAAATCTCAAACTATTTGAAGTGGATCCACAGGACAACATACAGGAAATTCACCTCTGACCTTTGAGCAGTGCCCACTTAAAAGAATCTCCTGATTGGAAGTTGGCTACCCTGAGAGGAAAGACACAGGCAGATAGGTTAAAGCTGTTGTTTTTGTTCACTTATTTAAAGCGTAGGTTACCTCATTGCTCAAAATCTCCGTGTCTCAATCAGCATGGAAGCCAAAGTCCTTGAAATGGCCAGTGTAGGCCCTTTGTGCTCTAGCACCCAGGGCTGTGACCTCCTTTCCCATTCTCTCCCTCTTGCTCACTGCATTCCAGCCACACTGGCCTCTCTGTTGTTGCACTGGGTGTCCCCTCTTCCCAAGACATTGGCATAGCTAATTCCTTCACCTCTTTGATCTTTACTCAGCTGTCAGCTTCTCCATGGGGTTTACTCTGACTGCCCCATTTCACATTAAAACCCATCCCCCTCCTCCTCCTCTGCATTTTCCTTTCCATTGTACTTGCCAACTTTAATATACTCAATAATTTACTTATGTGTTGTTTATTTTTGTTGTCTTTCTCTCCCCACTAGAACATGAGCTCACAAAGGCAGGGATTTTTGTTTGTTTTGTTTATGAATGTTTCTGTAATACCTAGAAGAGTTATTGGCACACGGTAGGTTTTATCTACCTGTCTTTCCATATAATATATACACGTAAAATGAATTGTAACTTTTTCCTATCTAAGTCTCTTTGATGCATAATGATAATGTTAATAAGGTTGTATATTTTCCTGACTTTAATACTTTGAATTTACTGTTTTCATATGAGTAGTACCTTTTATGTCCCATGGGTATGGATGTTCATACTTTGGCATGGCAGTAGTGGACTCAGTTCTGTCTTGTGAGCATGTTAGAAGATGTTTATAACTCAGTTTCAGACAGTTAGCACTCCTTCGTTTTGTGGCTACACTTCTTATTTTGATCTGTGCCATGCTAGTGAGTGAAAGAATTTTCCACTATCCTTGATGAGAAGGGAATTACTCCACTGTTAGTGGGTCAGTTGCATCCTCTTCATATACAGGTGAGACTCAGATGTCATATTGGGAGGTCAGATTGCCCACCTTGGATTTCTACAAGGCACCATCAATCTCTTCTGAAAATCAAGAAATATTGCCTTTGAGTTTTACAAATATTTATTGAATATCTACTCTGAAGAGAATAATCATTTGGGGCACAATTTGAGAAGAAAAACTAAATAAGTAACCATAATAAAAGGCAAAATAGAAGTTTAAAATATTGGGTAATTACTGTTTCATTTGTTTATTCCTTTCTCTCCAACAGATTTTTAAGTTTCTTAAGGAGAGGTACTATGTCCTTAAGCTCTCTGTTCTCTAATGTGGTGCGTTATGTGTGGTAGGTGGTAAGGATTTGAGGGTTTGATTAGTAATAAGGTTGAAGTACTAATTCCTAGTTCTGCATCCTAGTTAGATGTAAGACTAAGGTCAGAGTTTACAGGAAATCAAAGAGCAAATGTTAGTAAAATTGTCTAATTTCCACCTCAGTTTTCATGGATTACTATGGAAAAAGGGAAGGGAGAACTAAAAGGGGAGAACTGTTATTTTTGATAATGGCATGTTCTATTTAACTCAATGATGGGAAGGTACACAATGTCTTGGTTCATACTAAGCAAACAAAACAGGTAAATGTAAGGCTTGGTAAGGCTAATCTTGGTCCTTTGATGATCCTTTTGGTGGTGGTAGTGGAGTGTGTGTTGTATCTTAAATCCTTCTTGCAAAGTTATTTTAGTATTTGTGTTGTACTCACTGATTTAATGAACAGAACCTAGAAGAGTCTTAGAAAGAAATTCTGTCTTATGGCATCCTGTTTCTTATTTGAATTTTATGGATGTAGAAAAAAACTTACTCTACCAGTGTGTACTCCTCTAATATATCTGATTCTCTTTAGCCGAACATTTCTTTTAAATTCTACATTTGGAACTTCGAGAGGGGTCAGAATGATCTTTTTTTTTTTTTTTTTTTTTTTTTTTTTTCCGGTATGCGGGCCTCTCACTGTTGTGGCCTCTCCCGTTGCGGAGCACAGGCTCCGGACGCACAGGCTCCGCAGCCATGGCTCACGGGCTTAGTTGCTCCGCGGCATGTGGGATCTTCCCGGACCAGGGCACGAACCCGTGTCTCCTGCGTCCGCAGGCGGATTCTCAACCACTGCGCCACCAGGGAAGCCCAGAATGATCTATTTTGAAGCTGCAGTGAGTTTCTTTTGAGTGACAGTACCTACATACCTGACACCAGCATGGTGGATGGTATCTAGTCAGTCCCCAGTACATGTTCTGATTGACTCATCATTCTCCATTCATGTCACAGCAGAGGAGAAAACAAAATTTCAGTTCTAAGTTGCCCGTGCCTCTCGTACACTTGTTAATGCCAATTCAAGGCAAATTGAGTTTAAGTTTCATTTCACTATTTTTAATTGCCAGCTGACTTTGTGTTAATTGTAGAGATGGGACACACAAAGATGAATAAGATAATTTTCTGCCTTCAAGGAACTCACAGTTTATTGGAGACAGACATATGCACGGTTATAATTCAAAGTGTAGTTATGAGGTAAAATAAAAGTGAGCCAAAGAAGGAACAGAGACAAACAGTATATGGCTTCTACCAGTGCTCATGTAAGTAACCTTAGATGAAGGCACAAAATAGCAATGTTGCAGAATGTGGGGAGAGCTCAGAGGGGAAGTTGAATCACCTGGGACCTGGACAGATCATGAGGCCTCATGAGAGGGAGAGCATTTTCCTGTGTGAATTCAGAAAAGTGCATTCTGAGCTATGTTGTCCTGATTCTTTTTCTTCACCTCATTTGCAGCTTCTAGTACACCTGCTGTGAACATTCAGCCAGATGTTTCGGGAGGTTGGGACTGGCATACTAAACCAGGTAATGGTCAGCAGATTAATTTTGTGCACATTTAACCGGTTGCTGAAGCATAATCCTTCTTCACCCAAGATGAAGTGAGTACTTACAGAGTGTTAAGCCCACCTATGGAAGTTCCTAAAGGCTCACAGTCTGGCGGAGCTTTTCACATTGCCCTTGACGGCATGGTTGTGCTGCATGTTATATGGTATTTAACCTAAGTCTCATTTGCCAAATGCCTTGACAATAAATTGAGTTAGACAAATCTGGGTTTATATCTAACTCAACCGTTTAGAAGCTCTTGGATTTTTTACAAGTCTTAACTTCAGTTTTCTTATCTGTAAAATGGGGTTCCTAATTCTTGTTCCCCACAGTTAAATGAAATAACTTATGTGAGATTTTCCGGCATAGAGTAGGTGTTACATAATCTGAATGGTTTTCTTTTTTCACAAAGGACTTGTTTTGGGGCTGGATTTGTCGGTAATAAATAAATTCTCTTTCTGATGGCCAGTATTGTATTTCTTGAGAGCCATCTTGCGTGATTGTGTTCCTGATGCTGTGCAAGTTACACACACACACACACACACACACACACTATATGTTTATCACAGAACCTTCTAAAGCAGTTGCTGTTTCTTTATCTAACCAATGAGAAAATATTGAAGGTAAGCAACATGCCAAAGGTCACTTAGCTAGGAAGTGGCAAAAGCAGAATTCAGGCCTGACTCCAAATCCCATAGGAAAGAATTAAGTCAGGTGACATGTGAGATAAACGCTAGATATAATAGTTTGCAGGGATGGCCAGGAAATGACTTATGCTTTCTCTGTTCCCTATTTCTGCTCCAGGCCGCTACTCACTTAAGTCAGGGAAGTAAGTCTAGCAACTCCTAACACATTTGCAAACCCTGTCCTAATTTGCCTTTAGAGACAAGGTGAGCAGTAGCTCTGGATTTCTGAATTTCAGAATTCAGCCTTGGACAACTAACTCATTTTCAATGACCTTATTATTTTTTTCAGGAGGTTTTGGAATGGGAAGCAAGTCAGCTGCCACCAGCCCAACAGGCTCGTTGCATGGTACTCCCACCCATCAAAGCAAACCCCAGACTCTGGATCCTTTTGCCGACCTTGGGACATTAGGTATAAATGTAGCAGGTTAAGATATAAATAACATTTACTTACGGCTACCAAGCCTCAAATCTAAATCTTTGGTGTTAAAATAAGCTGGTCTTGTTACCTAGGATCTAAAATCATGTGTATTTTTAAGCTATACTCTAAAACCCGAGATTGACTTTTAAAAAAAGGAAACAGGCTTCAAATATTGAGTTGGAAGTAACCCCTATTAATCCGTTTCTCTAATGACTAATTTTGAAGTAGTAGCATAAATAAAGTTAGAACTTCCAGGAGCATCTGACAATAGAGTTTGGCTGCAGCAAAAGTAATGAACGTGTAGAAAACACTGAGACATGAGGCTGGTCAGATAGATTTGTGCCACGTAGGGCCAGCTGTGCATAGGCCTTACTGTAAAGTTGCTAGTGAGATCCTCATACTGTTCCCCTCTTCTCAACATTGGCGACAGTGCTCTCGGGTCAGTTTCTAAAATTCCATACAGAAAATAGATTCTCTTTATAGTATATCCAAACTTCTGAGAATCAGTGCTCATGGTGATGCTTCCCAATAGGGGAATACAGTGTGCGGGGTTCTCAAACTATTTCGCCAAGGAACCTTTCTTCAAGGAGTAGTTCATTGGACCTAGTGTGTTCTGAAACCTTTTCTTCCTCCTTTTCCTTCCTTCTCTGGGCAGTACAGAGTTGTTAAATAAAGGTGGAGCAGCCCTCACACAAAGGATTAAATGAGCCACATTGATAGTTTAGTTTCTCCAAAAGCCCTCCTGAGGCATTTAGAGCCAAATTGTCTGCAGAGAATGAGAACGTGACTCCTTTTTTATTTTTTGCCAGTAGTTATGTCAGAATCTTGACCTTTTCTTTTATACCCTTTAGACCTTCCTTTTAAGAACTCTCAAAATTATTTCTCTTTTTTATATCTTAAAATAAACTTCACATTTTAGAATAATAACATCATATATAACAGGCAAAGTTCTACTTCAAATAAAATCTTATTCACTGTTCATTTTTTACCCATTTATTCATCCCACAACTATTTACTAAGTGCCTTCAACGTGCTAACACTCGTTTAGTAAAAACCAACCAACCAAACTAACAAAACCAAAACAAAATTCCTGCCTTTGTAAAGCTTATATTCTAGAAGGGGAAATAAATACTAAATGAATAAATATATAATATAATGTCAAGTAATAAAAACAATTAATGTTTATTTGGAGGTTTTACTATGTGCCAGGCTCTATTTTAAGTGCTTTACATGTATCATTTCATTTAATCTTCCCAATGATCTTTTGAAGTAGGAACTGTTATAGTCCTCATTTTCAGATGAAGAAACATGGACACAAAAGTTTAAATAACTTGCCCAAATCACAAGGTTTCAACACCATGAAGTCTAGGTCTGGAGTTTGCACTATAACCCCCGTGCAGAGTGCTGTGAAAAAAATAAGGCAGAAAGTGATGGCGAGTAGGGGATGGGCTGGGGTGTTATTTTAGATATCAAGTGGTTAGGGAAGGCCTCTCTGAAGAGGTGACCTTTATAGGAAGTTCTTTTCAAAACTCCAGCATCGTATCTTGCATCTAGTTGTCATGTCCTTTTAGACACCTTTCACGTGGAATCATTCCTCAGCCTTTCGTGACATCGATACTTGAAGGGTACAGGCCAGCTGAGAACGTCTCGATTGGTTAAGGTTATTTCTGCCAGGTTTCTTCACCATAAAGTTACCATTTTTCCCTATAGTAATTAATGAGTAATCTGGAGAGATAATTTGAGACTGTTCTATTTGAGAAAATCCTGTTCTCCATCTGACTTTTACCCAGTGGTTTTAGCATTCATCAGTGATTCTTGCCTAAAGCAGGCATTACCATGATATCTGCAGAATTGTGGTTATCTGATTCTGTCCTTCTTTCTATGTATATTAGTTAGCATTTCACTCTAAGGCAGAATCTCCTCTCTCCATCCCCTCCCCCCTTCCTTTCTGACTCCCTCCCTCTCTCACATCATAACAGACTAGTGGATTCTTTTTGGACTCAGTTGGTTATCATCTATTATTATCATTATTTAATGTTCACATTGTCCCACATTTAGTTTGTGAAAGCTCCTTTGTTCTGGCTTCTATATCTTTTTCACTTGATTCCATCATTTTTGAGAACTTTCTTTCTTTATGACACAGCAAGATGTTCCAGGCTTGTCTTGAACTTTTTACACCCCAGTCCTGAAATCAGGCATTTCCAAGAATCCTCTTTCCTTTTCGTGGGGAGTGGTATTTAGAAACCAGACTCGGTGTTCTAAGTATCTTTCTTGGTACGGGGGTGGGTGTCATTGCTCTGCCTTTCAGGAGATGGAGATAGGTGATGAGCAGATATAAATACATATATCAGTATATAATTCCATACACTACCACAGGGTTCTTCCTCACATTCCCCTATTCCATATGTGTATCTTCCGTTTCCTTGGATCTCAACATTAATAGACAACAAAAATAGTTTCAGAATAGCTGCATCCATATCACTGCAACAGCATACCTACTAGGAGGAGTTCAAGAGTTCTTTGTTGTTTTTAAAATGCAGTAATTCTTAAAAACTGCTGGGGAAACTAGTTTCCTAAATTTCCCCATTTTTCAACTCACATAACTTAGGAAAGGTAAGTGACTCTCCTGAAGCTACACAGTGAACAGGTATATGAGCAAGCGCTACACATTAGAATTTTTGACTCCTAGGTAATTGCTTTAGAGTAAAAATTGAACTGCCGAATTATATAGCTGCAATTTATAAAAAATGGTAGTATTCTTCTCCTTTAGGTATTTTCACATTGAACAGTTCTGATACAAGCACTGTAGTTCTTCCCACAGATATTCTGATTTAATTGGTTTGGCTGTGGCTTGGTTATAAAGAGTTTTTAAAGCTCCCCAAGTGAGTCTAATGCACAGCCAAGTTTGACGACCACTGCTTTTGCTTTTAATGAGGATTGCAGTGGCCTCTGGGTTTAGCTACTGCTTTTTATTTCTGTCAGTTCTCCGCTTCAGTGGCGTTGAAAATTAGAATTACTAAACATGGGTAGAAAATATTCTGGAAGGGTAGACATCAGAAAGTCCTACAATGTTGATGAACAGCTTGAGATCAGAGTCAGCATGTGCTTTTTCACCACTGTATCTGCAGCCTGGCATGGAGAAGATGCTCAATAGTGTTTTATAAATGAACAAATAAATGACAGTGTGGTGGGAATATGGAAGTATTTTTTAAGTTCTTCAGGTCTTTCTATGTTATTGAATTTTTAAATAATAAACATATATATATTCAGAAAGAAGATAACATCCTTAGAATGTCAAATGAACTCCCAGTGCAGAATGCAAACCCAGCCTAAGGTATATGTCTATGCACTTGTTGGCAGAAGGGCCCAGGGGCCCACAAAGAGGGGCTTCATGTTCTGAGTTAGACACTGACAGCAATGCCAACCTTCAGAGTATAACCATGTGATTACTTTTTCCTATTACCAAGTATTTATTGAGCCCTTATGGTGTCCTGGTGCATGCTGGGCATATGAAATTGCATTATTTAAAAATAACTCTCTTATTCGCTTAACTCTGGGATTGTGAAGAACTTTCACATAGTCCTGTGCCTTCACGATATACCTGTGATGTAGACGTAGTTCTGATTTCACAGGTGACAAAATTGAGGTCAAGAAGATAAGTTTTTCACTGAACTGCAGAAGAGCAAGGATTCTCTGTAGATGGTTTTCAGCTATATTCCCAGTGTACAGTATCTGGTACTTGTAATGCTCAACAGATACTGATGAATGACTATGAATGAATAAGTGCATGTAAGAATGAATGCACAAGTGAGCAACAGAGCAGAGACTCAAACTCAGATTGACTCTGGGTCCAATGGTCATAACACAACATTCCTAGTGGGAAAGGAAGGAGGAGCCCAGATCAGAGCAGAGGAACAGTATCTATATAAAGAAGACACAGTAAGTAAGGGATGAGTTGTAGTGAAAGACTCAGAGATTTAGGGAGGGATTAGGGATTATAGCTGCAGGAAATGAACATGTGGAGATAGGAAGCCCATAGTCAAGTTCCAGCTCCATTAACTAGCTATGTGATCATGAGCATATCAGTATACCTCCCTGAGCCTTGCTTTCCTCATCTTTAAAGTGGGTCCAGACTGTGGAAACAGTCTGGACTTTCTTAAAAAACTGAAAATGGAACTACCATATGACCCAGCAATTCCACTCCTGGGTATATACCTGAAAAAAACAAAAACACTAATTTGAAAAGATACATGCACCCCAATGTTCATAGCAGCATTATTTACAATTGCCAAGATATGGAAGCAACCAAGTGTCCATCAACAGATGAATGGATAAAGAAAATGTGGCATATATATATCATGGAATACTACTCAGCCATAAAAAAGAACAAAATTTTGCCATTTGTAGCAACATGGATGGACTCGGAGGGCATTATGCTAAGCGAAATAAGTCAGACAGAGAAAGACAAATACTGTATGATATCACTTATACGTGGAACTAAAAAATACAACGAACTAGTGAATATGACAGAAAAGAAGCAGATTCACAGATATAGAGAATACACTAGGCGTTGCCAGTGCTGGGGAGTGGCGGAAGGGCAATATAGGGGTGGGAAAGTGGGAGGTACAAACTACTGGGTGTAAGACAGGCTCAAGGATGTATTGTACAACACAGGGAATAGAGCCAATATTTTATAATAACTAAATGGAAAGTAACCTTTAAAAATTGTATAAAAATTAAAAAAAAATTTTAAATGGTAATTTTGACAAAGAAAGATAAATAAATAAATAAAGTGGGGCTAGTAATACTACCTACTTCTGAAGGGTGTTGTGTAGGTTGAAGGCAGTAATATTTAGAAACATGTTTTATAATTTCTGAAGAGCTATATAAATGTTACTTTATTATCACTGTTGCTTTGGAATTGGTGGCTGAAAGGGTCCCTGTAGATCACCATGTTTCAGCTTCTCATTTTACCTCTTTAAACATGAGCTACAACTGGTCTTCGTATTTTAGAAAAAGGCCAGCATATATGCAGTTAGTACTTAAAAGTTAGGAGTTACAGAATCAGGATTCTACTTAAATTCCCAGCACAAAGTAATATTTCTTAAAGCTCGAATAAGATTCTTTGCCCTATTCAAGGCTGTCAGAGGGTTAGCTGTGTTTACTCTCCTGCACTGAAATGCAAGTAATAAAATTGCAACCTATTTATGAAATTTCAAAACCTCTTAGTTTACTCATGGGCACTAAACATGCTTGTATTTATAACAGACCAGAAGAATCCTGCTCATTGAAGTTTAAGTAGCACCTTCATGAGTGAATGTATTTTGTTTTATTCCCTGTTCTTGTCGTTTGATAGTTTTTACTCCAGTGAAGAAGTAGAATCTGCTGAGAGGGTGGGAAGGAGGGCTGGGATGGCATAGTGGAAGTGCCAGGGCTCTTCTGGCTTGGAGTTAAAGACTTGGACTGAAGTCCCAGTTCTGCCACTTTCTGGCTGTGTGACTTTGAGAAAGTCACTTAACTACTCTGAGCTATAGTTTGTTTATCCAAAGAAAAAATGGGGCTATTAATACATACCTGAAAATGTCATTGTAGGGATTAAAGGAAATATATGACTGCAATTTATTTAACTATTAGGAAGGCTAATTGTGCCACCAGTCAAGGGAAGTTCCACTGAAGTCACTGTAAACAGTAACTTGAGACACAGGAGATAGAGGCTACTCAAAATAGCATTACCTTCTTTCTCGCTCTCTCTTTTTTTTTTTTTTTTTTTTTTTTTTTTTGCTGTTTTTTTAATTTGTTCTGTAGGTGGTTCTTCATTTGCCAGCAAGCCCTCCACACCAACTGGATTGGGTGGAGGATTTCCACCTCTCAGCTCACCACAGAAAGCATCTCCCCAGCCTATGGGTGGAGGGTGGCAGCAGGGAAGTGGCTACAGCTGGCAGCAGACACAGTCTAAGCCACAGTCCAGCATGCCCCACTCCTCTCCCCAGAACCGACCTAACTACAACGTGAGCTTCTCATCCGTGCCTGGGGGCCAGAACGAACGTGGGAAAGGAGCAGCTAACTTGGGTAAGGATGACGGTATGGAGCCTGGCTATAGGGTACCCAAATGTATGTATGTCTGAAGAAGGAGACAGAAAACAATTCCGGTAGTTTCTGACGCAATCTTCGAATTGTAGAGACAGAGCACGATCCCTACACCAGTGTGGTGCCTGGAGCTCCAGGTTTTACCAGGCTTCTGACACAGATCGCTTTGTGAGTGCTGGCTCACCTGTCTGTCTCTCTCCACACTGAGACCAATGCCTCATTGTCATTAGCACCTAGCAGAGTGCCTGGCATGTAGTAGGCTCTAAATGGGTACTGAATGGATGTGAGTGGAGGTGTGTTTGCATCTTGAAGCTGTCATTCCTTTGGAAGAGAGGGTAGAAGAGGAAGGAAGGTTGGGAACCTTTCAAGCACTGTGTTCACATTTGCTCTTGGACCCCATTTAGAGGAGTGGACGTATCTTGGACGTTTGGTCTTGATTATCCTCTGGTTGGGGGATGTTCCTGAAATCATTGGGTTTCCTGTGATGGTTTTTTCCTCTCTTCTGAGAAGAAAGTTACAAGAGCACAAAATGGCCCAACAGCTAAGGCTGGAGGATACTCTGGATGGGATTCTTCCTTTTTCAAATGGGATTCTTGATAGTGAGTGAAAAATAATATATTTTGCATAACAGGGATGGTTAAACTTGAGTTTGGTAAAAGGCCTGTTATGATATATTTTACATTTCAGTTGATTTGATTATACCTAAGAATGAAACGTATAGGGACATGATAAGGAAACAGGCCTTCCTATGGAACATGGAAAATGAAATTCTTCTACTTTTTCTGGTAGCTGTAGCTGACATTTATTGAGTGCTTATTATATGTCAGGTGCTATTCTATGCAATTTTCGCATATTATTTAATATAATTTTCCCAAACCAACCCCATGTTGTAGACAGAGGTCAATAATTTCCTAAGTCCATACAGCTCATAAGTGACAGAGCCAAGATCTGAACCAGGACAGTGTGGCTATAGAGCCCCTGCTCTTCACCTCCACACTCTACTGGATATGACACAGGTGACTTCTCATAATACTAACATGACAGAGACTCTCTTATTGGGAATACAACATCATGTTTGTTCTTTAGTTAGCAGTGGATATTCCTGGATAATTCCATAGAGTTACCTGGCTTCCCCTCCGTTTTTATTTTGAGTAGATGTGGGGTGAATGTTTTCAGTCAGCAAATATTTATGGAGCATCTTCAGTGTAGAAAACATTGGGGATACGCAGCGAACAAGACAGACAAAATCCCTAGTCTCAGAGCACTCACATTTTAGTGTGTGCGTATGACAGTGTACATTCAGAATGCCTTACAGTATAGAGCTGGCAAGTGGGTTTCAATTCCAACACCAGCTTTGGTTCAAGGGCATGGACTGCATGTACTCCTGTGTTTTGGTTCTGTTTTGTTTTAACAACAAACATTTAAACAGCCAGGCACTGTTCTAAGCACACCATGCCTGGTTGACAGATGAGGAAATTGAGGCATGGAGATGGCAAGAAACTTGCTCCAAGGTCACATCGCTAATAAGGGCAGAGCTGGAATTCAAATGTGGAGAGTTTGTCTCCAGGGTCTTTGCTCTTTGCTGCTGTGCTAGGCTGCTTTTCCAAACAGACTGATAAAGATTGTGAGGCTAAAACCAGACTTAGGGAAAAAGAGCACTGTGATGGACTAAAAGTGTCAGCTGAGTGTGGGCAGGAAAGCAGTGCTGTGCATGGATTTCAGGTACCAAAACCCAGGTCTTGGTCTCATCACTGATACTTACTAGTTGTGTGACTGGGGTCTGGGGGGCGTGGGGGAGGGAGCAGGGGGTAGAATTATGAATATTCACATCTATAAAAAGATGGAACAGTGGATATGGAATTATGGAATTAGATTTAGTCTAGCAATCCCGCCCTGAGTCCAAGCTTTGCCATGGACATGGTATATGATTCTGAATGATCTCTTAAGTTCTCCAGACTTCACTTTCCTCATCTGTAAAATGGACATGACAGGGTAATTAAGAGGATTAAGGGGCTTAGTGCACGTGAAAGCACCTTGAAGACCAAGTGTTTTGACATAATGATATGATATTATGTTTCAGAGTAAAAACCATAATTTTAAAAATATTATGTTGCAGAAGGGAAACAAAAAGCGGCTGACTTTGAAGACCTACTCTCTGGTCAAGGTTTTAATGCTCACAAAGACAAAAAGGGCCCTCGAACAATAGCTGAGATGAGAAAGGAGGAAATGGCTAAGGAGATGGATCCTGAGAAATTAAAGGTAAGTGAGCCTCTGACCCAGGGTGATTGTTATGTGTGTGGAGCTGTCAGTGTGGGACTAACCTATAGAAGGTGCCATGTTAGGTTTCTAGCATCCACTTTATTTCATTTGGTTCCTATAGCTGTGATTTGAGTACAGCTGTGTCCTTTAATAGCAAAGTACTTTCGGGGAGTACTGTGTATGCTGTTTCATTTCTTTAATAAAATGCACTTTATTCCGTGGTATGGTAGTATAGATTTTCTTTGTTTACATTTTCAAATAAGCAATGGCACTCTTTAGGAGGTGATCTTATTGTTCAGATGGCATTCTGATCTGTAGGTAAGTCATTATGATTTGGAGGTAAGAAGAACACATTATTTATGTTCTCTATTTCTGCTTTGAGAGCTTTATATTAGACCAGATCAACTGAAGCCCTCAGGATCTCTTCTTTGCTGACAGAGAGGGAAATACTGATGTACCTGGAAATTACTCACTCCTGTGACGTTAGACCTGGAGGTTTGGGGAGGTGGCAGGGAGGAAGGCTGAGGGAGGAAGGCCAAGGAAACTTGGCTTCCCCACTGCTTCCCTTCACTTTAACCAGAGCATTTCTGCTTTTTTCTGTTTTTGATTCTTGGAAGTCTAGGTAAGATTTTATTTGGGGAAAGAGAATGTTTCCCTATTAGTTTCTTTTCTTTTAAAGTTTGCAAACCAGTGACGCCCTTATTTCATAGATGAGAAAACGGAGACATTACTTTATAGCTGAGGATGTTATCATGGATGATGGTTAATTTGGGAACAAAAGGGTGGTTATATTGATTAATGGTGTGAGACAGTGAAAGAGTTTGTGAAGATCAAGACAAGTGGACTGCTCTTCACAGACAGAGAGGCTGAATTTCCACATGATGAAATATACTGATCCTGTAACAGCCTGGAAGATGAGGGTCTAATCTGTTACTCCAAAATCAGGAGTGGTACAGCTAGTCAATGCTACACATTTTGAAAAAATTTACCTCTGTTCTTCGCCATAATTTCACTACAGATCTGAACGTTTGTTGGAGATGTACAGAGACTATTTGGAGTACAATATAGGATCCTTTGTTTGTATTTGCTTTGCACTTCATACAACATCCAAAAGGTTTTATATTCCTTCCAGAAACCTTGTGCTCCATCTCAAGAACCTTTGTTCATTAGGTAAACTCTGACAGTTTTCTATAAAAGAAAGTTAGTTATGTCTTTTAAACCATGCTTGCTTATTTAGTCGGTATGGGTATTAAATCGTTTGGGTGAGTAGCCATCATTTACCTCGACTGAGCTTCTGTTATGTGCTAAATGCTGATGCATTGTTA
The DNA here is from genome assembly GCF_026419965.1 of Kogia breviceps. Taxonomy (NCBI): domain Eukaryota; kingdom Metazoa; phylum Chordata; class Mammalia; order Artiodactyla; family Physeteridae; genus Kogia; species Kogia breviceps. The sequence goes on along the minus strand of NC_081310.1, from coordinate 146,004,642 downwards.
CAAACCCTTCGATTTAATCATCTCATTTGTTCGAACTATGAAGATTCAAACTATGAATGCTCATAGTTTGAATGAATGACTAAATGTATTCACTTAACAAACCTTTTTGAGCTCTAGTCCATGCCAGGCATACTATTTGATTTCTTAATTACAGTGATATGTAAAAAACACTACCTTTGCTCAAACAGGTCTACCTAGTGGCAGGGAAAGACAAACACATGATTACAATAAAGTGTCACACATATTATGATAGAAGCATGTTTAAAAGTTAGCCCAGAGAAATTTGTTCTTTCTTCCAAGGGATTTTTTTTTTTTTTTTTTAGTGTCTCTGTGTCACTATACTAGATGGAGCAGATAGCAGGGACCCAGACAGACATGGTGTGTGCACTCATGGAGTTTATACTTTAGGAGTGAGTAATTAACTCAGGGGGGACCAGAGAAGAAGGAAGGTATTCAAAGTCTCAAAGGCAGAGCAGTATGAAATTCCTGAGCAGGCTCTTGAAGGATGATGAAGAGTTAACCAGAAAGATGAGGTAGGGAGTGGAGGAAGAAAAGCAGGTAGAGGGAAGGTTGGAGTATGCAGGTACTCGATGTTGCTGGAGCAGGAGGGGTTTCCAGAGTCACAGTGGAGACCCTCTGGACTCGAAAGCATTTGAATCTCTTAATTGCCCCTGTGTGTACAGATTCTGGAATGGATTGAAGGCAAAGAGAGAAATATCAGAGCCCTTCTGTCCACGATGCACACCATGCTGTGGGCTGGGGAGACTAAGTGGAAACCAGTTGGCATGGCAGACCTGGTCACACCAGAGCAGGTGAAGAAGGTGTACAGGAAGGCTGTGCTGGTGGTGCATCCAGATAAAGTGAGTACAACTTGCTCTCCCCCACCGCTTGTCTGGTCCTCCTGTCGTTAGTTTACAAGTATGCATCAAAGCATCATACTTTCAACTTGTTGCTTAGACCATTTACATAAAATAAATCCCATGGGCTCAAAAAAGTTCTTTAAACAAATAGTTATGCTTTATGAAACAGAAGAAAAGGAATCAAATAATATATTACAAATAATGGAATGGGGGCTTTCCTTAGGTGTAAGGTTCACCAGTGACTAGTTTTCAGGGAACAGATACAAACTGTGTCTTGACTTACAGGTGGGCTAAGAGCTGGACAGGAAAATGTTATCCTATAGAGATACAGCAGGATATTTAGCCAGGATTATATAGTGAAAAAGCTTTAGAATGTAGTTGGCAAACTTGGTGAGAATTAACAAAATATTCAGAATGGAACTAAACGCTTCACTATATTGATTATGCCAGTTTATGTTTCTTTTTTTTTAACATCTTTATTTGAGTATAACTGTTTTACAATAGTGTGTTAGTTTCTCCTTTACAACTAAGTGAATCAGTTATACATATACATATGTTCCCATATCTCTTCCCTCTTGCATCACCCTCCCTCCCAGCCTCCCTATCCCACCCCTCTAGGTGGTCACAAAGCACAGAGGTGAACTCCCTGTGCTATGTGGCAGAAGTTTATGTTTTCATTGAAGTACATACACATATACGTGCTGCACATTGTCAGAAACTTCAGCTACTGGATGGCCCAGTTGAGATCACCATAATACACAGAAACCTCCCTGACAGAATTGGGTCCCTTGCTGTCTTATGGACTGGCTATACCAGTCCTATGATGTGAGACTGTGACTAAAGTCCTGCTTGGGAACACATACTTGAATTTGATGTATCTGATTTTCATCTCTCCACACTTTTTGTGACTAATCTGGATAGTATTAAAGAAGTAATGTGTTTCAATGAATCAAAGAGAAAGGGAAACAGCCCAGAAAAATTCACAAACTGTATGCCTATGTTATGGGTCTCCAAGAACTTTTTTTAGAAATGGGAAAATGGGGACTTCCCTGGTGGCGCAGTGGTTAAGAATCTGCCTGCCAATGCAGGGGACACGGGTTTGATCCCTGGTCCAGGAAGATCCCACATGCCACAGAGCAACTAAGTCTGTGAGCCACATGTACTGAGCCTGCGCTCTAGAGCCCGTGAGCCACAACTACTGAGCCCATGTGCCACAACTACTGAAGCCCATGCACCTAGAGCCCGTGCTCCCAACAAGAGAAGCCACCGCAGTGAGAAGCCCACGCACTGCAAGGAAGAGTAGCCCCCACTCTCCACAACTAGAGAAAGCAACAAAGACCCAATGCAGCCAAAAATAAATAAATAAATAAATTTATTTTTAAAAAAAAGAAATGGGGAAATGGGTTTTTCAAAATATAGCCAATCAATTGGAGATAGGCAGTCATGAACCTTTGTCACTTGGTAGATAATTCTGGAAATGGAGATACATTTTGTGCTGCCCATTAACTTCTCTATTACCTATTCAGTGACTGATCACTACTACCATATGTGAATCCCTAGGGGGAGGGCTTTCTGGGGAGGTCATAGTAATTAGGGGCATGTAGATGAGGCTGTAAAAAGAGAAATGGCCTAATAGAAAAACATTTCAATTCCTTAGAGCCCACATATTAGCAGGGAAAAATTTAATAGAAATAAAACTTTGGTCTGTGGTATCTAATGTGTCGTTTTGTTTTTGTTTTTCTATAGGCTACTGGGCAACCTTATGAACAATATGCAAAGATGATTTTCATGGAGCTCAATGATGCCTGGTCTGAATTTGAAAATCAAGGCCAAAAGCCCTTGTATTAATTTATGAGCTTTTCCATCTCTGCTGCAGACCTGTGCTAATGCTTAGTGTGTGTCACAGTTCTGAGGTTTTCACAGGTGAACCAAAAAACTCCAGCAACGTGTATCCAGTACTTAACTGTTAAGTTACTCGTAAATTAATTCCTCATTGATAAGGAATGTGGATGTTTGTTTTCTCAGATCCCCACCATAAAAGGTCCAAAGCAGGAGAGGAACTTTTAGTCAGATGAGCTTGCAGAGTTTTACAGCATTCCAGCCTGCCCTTTGGAGAGCCTACTCAGCGTTTTGTGGGGGAATGGAAAATAGAGGCCACCAAAGGCATAGCACCCATCTCAGTGTCTGAGGATAGGATGATGAGCAAAAATTATAATAATAAGATTACATGGTGGACTTAAATGGTTTTCATATTTTCTTGGAAAGATATAATTTGAGCAGTGGCTTTACATAGACTCCAGGAACACAAGCACCAAGTATCTTTTTCAATGGAAATTTACTATGGTCTCTAGCATAATACTGTATACTTTTTTTGGTCAAGAGGACTAACAGATGTAAAAGAACCTGAATTATGTGGGAAGTGATTATATTATAATCCAGTGATTACTACCAATGCTTCCTGGATAAGCTAAAATTTCGTGAAAATGCTGGCTAAAGAAAAATAGGGACTCTGAGAGTATAGAAATCTGTATTCCTGGTCAGAAAGTTGGGCTGCTACCTTCTTTTCCCTTTAGAAAACTGGATGCTTGAAGAGAAGGTCTTAATACCATAACAGCAACCTGATTGGAAAGAAACTTCTAATTTTGCCACTAGGCTTAACACTTTTCCTTTTGCTTAGCAGAGAAAATGCTCTTTGCTGGGAGCAGGTTGTGAAGCAGTTTGGCGCATTCACAGTCGATCAGGAAGGATGTGTAGTATGGACCCCCTTGTCCTCCGGGTTTGTGAGTAGCTGTGGGAAGAGAATAGACGACAACACTAACCACTAGTAACCAGACAGGGGCAGTTGCAGTGAGAGAGCCGAGCTCCCTTCAGACTGAGTCCGATGGCTTGTCAGGACTGGCCTTTTGAGGAACCAGGTTCCTTTTCCCACCTGATGAAATTGGACCCCTTGGATTATTACAGTGGGGTTTATTGTTTGAAAAGTTGCTGGGGGTCCACAGGAACAACAGTCACACAGGGACATCTGTGAAAGTAAAGCAAGACTGAAACCTTTGCAGACTTCAGACTGGTTGGATTTCAGTTCAGTGTTTTGGCTGTTTCTCACTTTAAGGGGCAAGCAGTTGTTACTATCCTGTGACTTCAGTAGATCTCTTTGGGTGTGCACACGCACAGTGTGCAGAGGATATATATGCAAAGCAGATGGCAAAAAAGATCTCCATGCTAGTCTTAAAAGGTTCGTGCTCAGTATGGTAAAAAGCTTTCAAAACTTGTTTTTAAAAGACAATCATTTTTTTGTTTCAATTTTCATTTTCTTGTGGCAGACTGTACCAGAAAAGCAGCATGTCAAAAATACTTTATGTTCTATATACAACTCTCTCGTTCTTTCTCTTCTCTCTTTCTCCTTTCCTTCCTTCCTTCCTCCCTCCCTCCCTTCCTTTCTTTCTCTTTCTTCCTTTCCTTCCTTTCTTTCTTTTTTTTGTTATAAAGATTCATTATTTATTTTACCTTTTGCTGACAATGTGAAACTCACCTAAAATGTTCTCTTTTTAAATATACAGCTGTAAACTGTTCAAAGTAACCATAAAAAACTAGGTGTTATTTATTAACATATTATAAAATAATGTTTGATGCAGTATGTGCTTGTCTTATTTAAAACTGGAATGTGAGACATGTTGCTGTGACTCTTTTTTCTCATTCACATTTGTAGATAATGTGTGAACTACAGTATATAATGATAATAATTAAAAGGATATTATGTGAATGTCACATACATTTTGAAATGATAGAACTATATTAGCTTTGTTTCATGTTTGGATAATTCATCAATGTTCACAGTTTAAAACATCATTAAACATTATGTAATTAGCAATGAGAAAGAATCTTACCTAACTTAAATTTGGGATGTTCCCTATCTCTTTTCCGGATACATTATAATTCTGGACCCCTATTCATCTCAAAACTCTTAACATATGCAGACCAACAGGTTTTCGCATTCCTTTTAAATATCTGGTTCTGACAGAGCTCGTTGTTGATCAGATTTACCGTTTCGTTCATATTTATTGTAATATATTTTTTGTTTTGTAAATATGTTACACCAACAAAATGTGATTGGTCTAAAATATTTGTAATGTATATTAAAAGGCTCAAAAATATTTGTAGAAATGTAAGTTATTTTTGCACTCTTGGGAATATGATGACAAGCTTGAATTATACCTTCTGATTCACTTTTAAGAAAAGTTATGGAGAAAGAATTTGAAAACTATATAATACATTTGCACCAAAACATGATCTGACAGGACTTCTTGGTTTATACTTTAACCACCCCCCGTTGCCACCCTTGCCCCCATTACACAGACACACTTTTGATCGTGCTGCATGAATGCTATGTTTCAAAAAGAATCAGCATAGAAATACTCGTGTTCTAGCTAGGATAGTAATGCATTTGTGTGCTGAGGTAAATGGATTGATCCTGGGAGTCTGAGACTTTGTCATAGAAAACAGATCGTTTAGGTGTTTAAGAAGAGAAGCAGCATGTTCATTTGGAAGCAGATGTTGCAAATCAAAAGCATTTGAACTATCAGCGTTGTGTCTCTGTCTGGAAGAACATTCAAGTTAGACCCTAATGATGCTGATGAAACACTTATTGTATGAGGAATGAACATGCAAGTTGAATTCCAGAACCAGTTATCACAGCAACAGGACAGTTTCCCTGCTGAAAACATCTATTGCGGAATTTAGGTCAAGTAGACAGGTTTTGGTTGTTCTATACATAAACCATGGTGTTTCAGCATAATGGTACAGTGTTGGTTTGAGACCAAAAGACTGGGTTTGAATCCTGGTTTCTCCACTTAAGGACTATTATATTGGGCAAATTGCTTAAACTCGCTAAATCTTAATTTTATTGCTTGTAAAACAGAGACAATTCTAGCAACCCTTCAATGGAGGAATTAGGGATTGTGTATATAAACTGTCCGTAATCAAGTGGGTAGGTACTCACTAAATAGTAGCTATTGTTATTGTTACTGATAGTCGATAAAACAAAGTATCACTGCAGGTCGGTACTGGGGCTGGAATTACACTGAAACCTCAGGTGGTAGGGAGGGGATAACATGCGTGGGAAAAAGGCAACCAGAAGTAAAGTGTGCCGAAGTAAAATGTGCCTTAGCCCATTTTTCTGTCTCCCTGGGCTGACAGAGATCTGTCTGCATAAAATGGCAGACTTACATTGTAGGTTCTGTAAGGGGAGTGGCTATGTGTAAAAAAGTGGTGGTTAAGATTGAGGAAGGAAAATTAACACTGACTGATTACAATAGTGCTGCATCGAACTTGCGTTTAACTTAAGCACTGATTTGAGAGCCACCCCAGTGCAGATAGGATGCCACTGCCTCTATCTTGAATGCACTACCCTAGGTGCTGTTATATATATTCATTTTCTCATTTAATTTTCAAAAAGTTCTGAGAGGCATGTTTTGTAAATCCTAGCTCAGGAAATGGAAGCACAGAGAGGTTTACCCAGAGCTGAAGTTGAGGTTAGATCTTTTCTGTAGGATAGGGAAAGATGATACTATATATGGTGAACTTTATTAATATTTGTGAATTCAACCAATATTTTGTGTATACTGTATGCAAGATACTAGTAGATGTGTAAGGGAAGATCAAACTAATAAATGAATTTGATTGCCCTGTTAAACATTAAGGGCTGTTATTTCTAATTACTATGGTAGTTCCTGCCTTCTTAGTGCATAAGATCTACTATGGAGAACAGTTCAAGTGTTGACTGTCTGACTTCATATTTAAACTGTTAAGGGCTTGATCTCAGCTAGTTACTATCTGAGCTTTAGTTTTCCCATCTGTAAAGTGGAGATAATAAAACCTAGTTCGTAGTGTGAGAGAATTGAATGCAAGGAGAGAATATAAAAATTTATCCAAGAAGTCCTGTGTAGTCCTGGACAGTGTGACAGAGGACATGGATATACTTCTAAGTAACACAACTGATGGCAAGTTGGGGTTAGGGTTCAGCTTCTAAAGTCTTACTTTCTGGGGTTTTTTGTGTGTGTATGTGAAAGTTGGTTCCTTTATTTTTTTTGAATTTTATTTATTTTTATACAGCAGGTTCCTTTTAGTTTTCTGTTTTATACATATTCAAGTATATATGTCAATCCCAATCTCCCAATTCATCCCACCCCCCAACCCCGCTTTCCTCCTTTGTGTCCATACATTTGTTCTCTATATGTGTGTCTCTATTTCTGCCTTGCAAACCAGTTCATCTGTACCATTTTTCTAGATCCCACATATATGTGTTAATATATGATATTTGTTTTCCTCTTTCTGACCTCTGTATGACAGTCTCTAGGTCCATCCACTTCTCTACAAATGACCCAATTTCGTTCCTTTTTATGGCCAAGTAATATTCCATTGTATATATGTACCATATCTTCTTTATCCATCCAGCTGTCGATGGGCATCTAGATTGCTTCCATGACTTGGCTATTGTAAATAGTGCTGTAATGAACACTGGGGTGCATGTGTCTTTTTGAATTATGGTTTTCTCTGGGTATATGTCCAGTAGTGGGATTGCTGAGTCATATGGTAATTCTATTTTTAGTTTTTTAAGGAACCTCCATACTGTTCTCCATAGTGGTTGTATCAATTTACATTCCCACCAACAGCGCAAGAGGGTTCCCTTTTCTCAACACCTTCTCCAGTGTTTGTTGTTTGTAGATTTTCTGATGGTGGCCATTCTGACCGGTGTGAGGTGATACCTCATTGTAGTTTTGATTTGCATTTCTCTAATAATTAGTGATGTTGAGCAGCTTTTCATGTGCTTCTTGGCCATCTGTATGTCTTCTTTGGAGAAATGTCTATTTAGGTCTTCTGCCCATTTTTGGATTGGGTTGTTTGATTTTTTAATATTGAGCTGCATGAGCTGTTTATATATTTTGGAGATTAATCCTTTGTCCGTTGATTCATTTGCAAATATTTTCTCCCATTCTGAGGGTTGTATTTTCATCTTGTTTATCGTTTTCTTTGCTGTGCAAAAGCTTTTAAGTTTCATTAGGTCCCATTTGCTTTATTTATATTTTTATTTCCATTACTCTAGGAGGTGGGTCAAAAAAGATCTTGCTGTGATTATGTCAAAGAGTGTTCTTCCTATGTTTTCCTCTAAGAGTTTTATAGTGTCCAGTCTTACATTTAGGCCTTTAATCCATTTTGAGTTTATTTTTGTGTATGGTGTTAGGGAGTGTTATAATTTCATTCTTTTACATGTAGCTGTCCAGTTTTCCCAGCACCACTTATTGAAGAGACTGTCTTCTCTCCATTGTATATCCTTGCCTCCATCTTCTCAATCTTTGCCTCCATTCTTTTTCTGACGTCCTGGATCATCTTCACTATTGTTATTCTGAATTCTTTTTTCTGGAACGTTGCCTAACTCCACTTCATTTAGTTGTTTTTCTGGGGTTTTATCTTGTTCCATCATCTAGTACATAGTCCTCTGCCTCTTCATTTTGTCTATCTTTCTATGAATGTGGTTTTTGTTCCATAGGCTGCAGAATTGTAGTTGTTGCTTCTGCTGTCTGCCCTCTGAGGCTACCTAAGAGGCTACTGCAAGCTTCCTGATGGGAAGGACTGGTGGTGGGTAGAGCTGGGTGTTGGTCTGGTGGGCAGAGCTCAGTAAAACTTTAATCTGTTTGTCTGCTGATGGGTGGGGCTGAGTTCTCTCCCTTTTGTTTGTTTGGCTTGAGGCAAGCCAGCACTGGAGACAAAGGCTCTTTGATGGGGCTAATGGCAGACTCCAGGAGGGCTCACACCAAGGAGTATGTCCCAGAACTTCTGCTGCCAGTGTCTTTATCCCTGCAGTGAGCCACAGCTGCCCCCCACCTCTGCAAGAGACCCTCCAACACTAGCAGGTGGGTCTGGTTCAGTCTCCTATGGGATCACTGCTCCTTCCCTGAGTCCTGATGCGCACACTACTTTGTGTGTGCCCTCCTAGAGTGGAGGGCACTCACAACTCTCTGTTTACCCCAGTCCTGTCGAAGTCCTGCAATCAAATCCCGCTGGCCTTCAAAGTCTGATTCTCTTAGAATTCCTCCTCCCGTTGCCAGACTCCCAGGTTAAGAAGCCTGACGTGGGGCTCAGAACCTTCACTCCAGTGGGTGGACTTCTGTGGTACAATTGTTCTCCAGTTTGTGGGTCACCCACCCAGCAGTTATGGGACTTGATTTTATTGTGATTGTGCCCCTCTTACCGTCTCATTGTGGCTTCTCTTTGTCTTTGGATGTGGGGTATCTTTTTTGGTTAGCTCCAGTGTCTTCCTGTCGATGATTGTTCAGCAGTTAGTTGTGATTCTGGTGTTCTCGCAAGAGAGAGAGAGCACACATCCTTCTACTCCACCATCTTGAACCAATCCCCCTCAATAAAGGCCCCTCTTTTATTGTTGAGGAAACACAGAATGGGTAAGTAGAAGAACAGTTTTTCAGTGAACACTTGGCAAGAGGAAAGCAGATTTTCTCAGGATGGTTAAAGCCTCTGGCAAGATGGCTTTCTCTTTTAAGTGCTTTGTAAGCTGGTATGGGCAGAAAAGTTGTTGGAGACAAATAACGTCCCTGCATTTTTCTGATTCCAGACATTATCCTGGGACAAACTCCTTACCTTTTTGCTTCTTACTATCTTCCAGTTTCTTACTGCTAAGCCCAAGGCAGTACTCAAACCAAGCCGTGCCTCTGAAGTAATGTCACTTTTCTCCAAAATCATTTCCCTTCCATGGGACTGGCCTCAGGCTGACATGGAAGGCTTCGGCAAACCCTTACATATGGTTTTCTAGACACCTTTTGGGTGATTGGGAATGGAAGGGGAAATGGGAGATTTGACCCCACGGAAAATCATCAATTAGGGAGAGTCTTCCTCATGAGTGCAGCTTTGCACTTCAGTACGGGAGCAAAAACCCAGGCTTCCAGGGTTTGGGTGGTAGGCACTTTCCCCTGAGTGCTTTAACTCAACATAGGGAAAGAGAAGTTCTCAATGACCCTGAATAGATTGCAGGCTACAGAGTAAAGAATGCAGTGTAATTCTGGATCTGCAAGCTCTGCAGTGAGCTAGGGATTTGCAACTCAGTTTTGTTTGTTTGTTTGTTTTCTGGTATAGTCATTTAATGGAATATTACACAGCACTTAAAATGAATTAACTAGAGTTTTCTGTAGCACTATCAATATATCTCAAAAACAGTGTTGAGGGAAAAAACAAATTATAGAAGCATGTATTATGCCATCTATACAAAATGTAATCATGTGCAAGACAATTTTTTATACATTTATATTATAAAAGGATATAAATATGTATGGGAATTATAAATACATTAATAATAGTTACCTCTTTAGAGGACAGGAGTGGAATAGAATTGAGGGGATGACAGGAGTCTTCAACTATATATGTAATATTGTATTTCTAAGTCTTGGTGGTATACACATAGGTGTGTGATAGGTTTTTTTAAATTTTTAAAATTGAAGTATAATTGACTCACAATATTGTATTAATTTCAGGTGTGCAACATAGTAATGATCACCATATGTCTAGCTACCATCTGTCACTATACAAAGTACAGTGTTATTGACTATATTCCCTATGCTGTATACTACATCCCCATGCCTTAACTTATTTTCTAACTGGAAATTTGTACCTCTTAATCCCCTTCACCTGTTTTCCCCACTTCACACGCCCCTCTCCTCTGGCAACCATCAGAGCAACACAGTTTTTAATAAGTGTACTTTCCATCTATGAGGAGAAATGGGAGGAGCTAGAAAAATAAACTCACAAGTAATTAAACGTTGTGTTGAGACAATAACATGCTCAGTGCACAGTTTTGAAAAAGGGAAGGTAACTGAGCAGGGATCCTGAAAGGTGGTGGTGGTGGTGAGAATTTGTACTTATACAGTCAGGGGAACCTGGATTCCCATGAACCCCTTTATCTTTCAGTCCTGTTGAAAATTAAGAAAAAGCAATAAAAGATGAGCAGCACCATAAGGTGGAGGGCTTCTCAGCTAGAATAAGAGATAAGTGGCCCATAACCCAACCTTCTCCAAAGAGCTGTGTGAAGCAGGCAAGTCCTATCCCTTCTGAGCCTCTTTGCATAAAGGTAAAATGAAGCGCTTGGACCAGATGGTATTTAACGTCTCTTGCAGGTTGTATCCACCACGACAACTCTCTGTTCCTGTGTGAAAAGTATGAAATGGCCCTGTGAAGTCTAAATTGGCCTTGTTTACCTACAGACCTTGAGGCCCCAAGAATAAAAATAACAGCTATTTAAAGGTTCATGAAAGCCTCAGACTCAAAACAGCTTATTGGTTTTTGTCTCTATAGATAAACCAGGGTGTAACGAAGAAAACGCTAATGCTCGAAAAGTGCTCAAGTAAACAAGAGGATCTTCGGGGCCTCTTCTCTGATGTCCCCATCCCTACCTCCACCATAGCCACAGCTACGTAAACGCAGACAGGCACACAAACGCACGCTAGGGTTCGAGAATGTAATGCCAGAGTAAGAGGGTATTCCTTCTTCCTCTACCGACTGTAATTTTCCGAGTCCCCTCTCCATCTTCTCCACTCTCACGCAGAGATTCCTTCCGCGCCGTGCTGGACGCGTCCCGAGTGGGCTGCGGGGGAGCGTCTGGGCCCGCGTACCTAGCGGCTCGGCGGAGCCAGGGTCCCAGCCACAGATGGACGAGAGGAGATTGGGGCCACTTCCGGGATTATGCAGACGCTTAGGACCTAGCAGGAGAGCTAGTGGAGCAAAGTCGCGGCTACGGAGAGAGAGCGAGTTTGCATGGCAAACCTATCAGCGTGATCGGGGTAAGGGCCGGGTTCTGAGGGGCGGGGCGGGTTCTGAGTGGCGGGGGCGGGCTCGGACCGGCAGGGGCGGGGCTCTGGGTGGCTGGGCCTCAGGAACCGTCGATCGAGACCGGCAGGGGCGGGTTCTGAGTGGTGGGGGTGGAGACCAGCAGGGGCGGGGCTCTGAGTGGCTGAGCCATGGGGAAGATCTGTCGGAACTGGCAGGGGCGGGGTTCTGTGTAGCGGGGACCGGGGAGATCTGGCTCGGCAGGGGCGGAGCTCTGCGTGGCTGGGCGGGCTCGGCACCCTAGGTACCGCCCTGGACCGGGCCTGGGCGGGGGCAGGGGCTGTGGCAAGAAGCCGGAAGCAGCTGCGGCCCCAGCTCGGGAGACATGGCGGGCGTTAAAGGTACATCCGAGGTCCCCGGCTCGCTGGTCCTGCCGTGGAATCTCCGCCTCGGCTCCGGGCTGAGCCTGGAGCTGCGCCTTCAGCGAGTGGGTGGGGAACGGCCTCCCCCAGACCTGCCACCCTTCCCTCATTTCCCGGTGGGAAGCAGCTCGCCTGCTCCCTTCTCCCCTTGGGGTACGGGTGGAGACGTGTTTTGGGGAACTTCAACCCTTTTTCAGCAAGGATACTGGCCTTCACGCTTTCTCCCGGAGTGTCCGGGTCGCTGCAGGCGGAGCCCTCGCCGGGAGCAGTTCCTCCCCGGGAGACCCCGGCTAGCCCCGGCGGGCATCACCTCCCCGGTTCCTTCCCAGTTCCTGGGAGCGTCCCCCCACCCCCTCCTCTGCCGAGTTTTAAACTGGGCTTTCACTTCCTGACATGTCCACCCTAATGCCTCTCCTCCCTTTTCCTGCCGCTTCGCTGAGTTTCCCGTTTCTTCCAGCGGAGCCATTGTCTTGGCACTGGGGCACTTAAATCTGTTGTTCCCGATGATTTTTCCAACTAGGCAGAGTTGGCTGCAGGCGGGTGTCAGTGGAAAGCGCCCTGAAATGCTGTATTGGTCTTAATTGTGGAGAGTAGATTAGGTGGAATTTTATCGCTGCTTTCATCAGCGTTTATTCATTTATGGACAGACAAGAAGGTTGTGTTTGTGCAGGACTTTTTAAAAAATTAAAGTGTAGTTGATTTACAATATCGTGTTAGTTTCAGGTCTACAGCACAGCTATTCAGATATATATATGTAAATTATGTATATTATGTATTCTTCAGATTCTCTTCCCTTACAGGTTATTACAAAATATTAAATGTAGTTCCCTGTGCTATACAGTAGGTCTTTGTGCAGTACGTGTTTTTGAATGGGGCAGTTGATTTAAAAAGGGATACCAAGAACACCAGTTCCCTCATCTATTTGCCTTCCGAGGAATGGGGAATGGCAGTTGTAGGAGAGGTTATTGGAAGGTTTCCTGTTGGTTTGGTAGGACTCCCTTAGATTTCTAATCCTTTGAATAGAGTAGCGTAACTGTTTCCACGTAGGAGTTCCTATCCTTGATATTTGTACCCGAAGATCTTCCCTCTCCAGTTAATCAACATGTGCTGTAAACATGCGTATGGGTGTCTTTGTACACGTGTGTGTTCACTCTGAAATTTAGCTGAGTGTGAAACTGTTAGTAGCAGACACATTTTAAAATTATTTCTGGCTGACTTTTATATTCGGCATTAATGTAGTAAACATGATTTACTTGGACAGTGTCCATTGTGAAATATATTCATTTGAAGCCAATGCAGAAAGCAGATGACAAGTATCAGCACTACACTGTGTTTAGTCATGCCCGGAAACCATCACATAATAATGTTTATGTGTGAATGTGTTAGAAATTGTGATACAGTAACAAGGAAGATAGGCTATGAAATGGAAAAGGACTAAGGAAAGGAAGCTTTTTGCAGATTATTAAACTTTTAAAGAGGGACTACTGTATGCCTGAGGCTTGGAATAAAAAGATAAATGAGAAGTTATTGTTGTTTGACAGAGCTGGAAATAATTGTTACTGTTTAAATGTCTAAGGTGTGCTCAGATACAATGGGAGCACAAAGATGGTGTTGTAGGTTGAATGTGTCCCCCAAATAAATATGTTCAAGTTCTGACTCCCCAGTATCTGTGAATTTGACCTTATTTGGAAGTAGGGTCTTTGCAGATGTAATCAAGTTTGGATGATATTGGATTAGTTGGACTCTAACCCAAGGACTAGTGTCCTTATAAGAAAAGGGAAATTTGGACATGGAGACATATAGGAAGAATACCATATGAAGACAGAGGCAGAAATTGGAACGATGCAACTGCAAGCCAGGGAGGACCAAAGATTGTAGGCAACTACCAGGAGTTAGGAAGAGGCAAGGAAGGAGTCTTCCTTTAGAGCTTCAGAGGGAGCAGGTGTCAAGCCCCTAGAACTGTGAGAGAATAAATTTCTGTTCTTCTTAGCCACCCAGTTTGTGGCACATTATTAATAGCAGCCCTAGGAAATTAATACAGATGGGATTATTGAACCCTGCTCCAGGGAGGAAGGGGACCACTTTCGCAAAAGAGGCAATTCTTGACCTGAATCTAAAAAGTTCAGTAAGGCTTCACCTGGCAAAGGATGGGGTGAGGGCAGAGTTTATTCCAGTGGAGAGAACATGTGACGCGGGGCAGAGTTGCGCCTCCAGTGCTAGAACAACTCATAGGCTGTGAAAGCAACTGTGAAGGGGTGACACCAGCTTTATGTATTTGAGACATCATTGTCTGCTGTGTGAAGGATGGATTGGCAGAGTCATTAGATGAAGGCAGGCATCAGATGATAAGGGTCTACACGGGGACAGTAGCTGAGGGCACAAGAGAAGAGGTGGTTGTCTTAGTCCTTTAGGACTGCTAGGACAAAAATACCATAAGCTGGGTGGCTTAAACAACATTTATTTCTTAGTTCCATCTCCAAGATCAAGGTGCCAGCAGATTTGTTGTCTGGTGAAGACTTGCTTCCTGGTTCCTAGACAGCCATGTTTTTGCTGTGTCCTCACATGGGGCAAGGAAGCTCTGTGGAGTCCTTTTTATAAGGGTACTAATCCCATTCACGAGGGCTCCACCTTCAGGACCTAATCACCTCCTAACACCATCTCATTGGACTTTAGGATTTAATATATGAATTTGTGGGGAGAGAGACAATCACTCCATCTTTTTTTAAAAAATTTTTATGTATTTATTTTTGGCTGAGTTGGGTCTTTGTTGCTGTGTGTGGGCTTTCTCTAGTTTCGGCGAGCGGGGGCTACTGTTTGTTACAGTGCGCGGGCTTCTCATTGCAGTGGCTTCTCTTGTTGCAGAGCACCCGCTCTAGGCCCGTGGGCTTCAGTAGTTGTGGCTCGTGGGCTCTAGAGCGCAGGCTCAGTAGTTGTGGCGCACGGGCTTAGTTGTTCCATGGCATGTGGGATCTTCCTGGCCCAGGGCTCAAACTCATGTCCCCTGCATTGGCAGGTGGATTCTTTTGTTTGTTTGTTTTTTTGCGGTACGCGGGCCTCTCACTGTTGTGGCCTCTCCCGTTGCGGGGCACAGGCTCCGGACGCACAGGCTCAGCGGCCATGGCTCACGGGCCCAGCCGCTCCGCGGCATGTGGGATCTTCCCGGACCAGGGCACGAACCCGTGTCTCCTGCATCGGCAGGCGGATTCTCAACCACTGCGCCACCAGGGAAGCCCTGGCAGGTGGATTCTTAACCACTGCACCACCAGGGAAGCCCAGTCATTCAGTCTTTAGCAGTGTGTTTGAGTGAGGTCTGGGAGACTGAGTCACCTTGACTTACTGATTTTCTAGAAAACGGAGTGTAGGGTTGGTGTCGGTCTTTGAAGATAGAACCTTCAAAGGGAAGAAGTATGTGTTTGGAAGGAGAAGGCGGGGATGTTTCAGTTTTACACATGTTGAAGTTGAGGTCCTTGTTGGCTACGCACAGAAGTCCAGATTGGAGTTGGAGGTGCAGGCCAAGCTCTTAGGACCTACTCTGGGCTGCAGCATCAGATGTAGCTGGGTCCTTGTGGTACCAGGGAGCTTGGGGTTGAATGCAGTGTCCCAGCAAGAGTGTGAAGTGACAAGAGAGATGAAATTCTATTCCTGGTTAGCTCCAAGTTTAAGAGATGGCCGAGGATGCAATTCCTGAAAAAGAAAAAGGGGGGTAAAGAGCATCAACTGGCGTTATAGTTGTGACCTTTGAGTGACTGGTGTCCCAGAACAGAAGGAAGAGATCTATGATTCCTAGCTTTGAATGGTCTCCCAGAGGAGAGAGTAGTGCAGGTGATCAGGCACGGGCAGGGGACAAAGCCAATGAGGAAAAGATCATCTGTAATGAAACAATACGGGACAAGTTACTTTTGTACATTTTTTTTTCCCAAAAGTGACATGTGCTAAATGGAAAAATGTATAAAACTGACAGTGCTTCCTTGTCCCCTAACATCTGTATACTCCCAGATGTTTTAAAATCACCTTGGTATCTTCCTATAAAAGTCTCCCCAAATTGCCTTTGAAGTAAAAGGAAGTAATCAAAATGTTAATTAGTTTAGTCAGTGACTAATTTTGAGTATTATGGGTTTTTTTCAGAGGAATATTTGGATAATTCAGTGTCCTGTGCTTTTGATTGCTGCCTTTATCAAAGCACATCCAAGCCCTTCACATAGATTATCTCATTTGATTCCCATCAACTCCCTAATAAGGTGGCACCATTATTTGCATTTTACAGGTGAAAAAGCGGATTTAAAGAGGTTCACCTTCTACCCAAGGTCACACAACCAGTCAGTGACAGAGTTAAGATTTGAACCCATGTTAGTGACTCAGAGCTCAAGATTTTTTAACAACTCACATTCTGTCTCCCACTCAGCAGTGGACAAAACAAGCATGTTCCTGCCTCCTCAAAGATTCGTGTAACAGATGCAGGGAATAAATATTCAGGGGACACTAATTGGGAAGCACCAATCTTCAAATACTTGAAGCACTGTGGTTTGGAGGGCACAATGATCAAAGGGTATATATTACTAGGAGGCAGTTTGGGGTTCAATTTAAGGAAAAAGGGTTTTC
Source organism: Kogia breviceps (assembly GCF_026419965.1). Classification (NCBI taxonomy): domain Eukaryota; kingdom Metazoa; phylum Chordata; class Mammalia; order Artiodactyla; family Physeteridae; genus Kogia; species Kogia breviceps. The sequence continues at coordinate 145,987,937 of NC_081310.1, read as the reverse complement.
AGCATTTAAAGACTATCAGAATGAAATGACCTGCCTCAGGTGTTAGTGAGTTTCCCTTCAGTGGAGTTATATCAACTGGATGGCTAGCTCTTGGGACAAATATAGAGGGAATTCATATGTTAGCTAGGGGTTGAGTACTGGAAAGGCTTGAGCTCTTTCTCCACCTGATGATTTAAAAATGATGCACATAGGTGGTCATTTGCTTGTCAAATGTAACATCAACCAATGAAATAAGGAAATCACTGCATTCTTATTTTTATTAAAACATTTAAAATCGAGATATATTCACATGTCATAAAATAAACCTTTTTTTTTTTTTTTTTTTTTTTTTTGCGGTACGCGGGCCTCTCACTGCTGTGGCCTCTCCCGTTGCGGAGCATAGGCTCCGGACGCACAGGCTCAGCGGCCATGGCTCACGGGCCCAGCCGCTCCGCGGCATGTGGGATCTTCCCGGACCGGGGCATGAACCCGTGTCCCTGCATCGGCAGGCGGACTCTCAACCACTGCGCCACCAGGGAAGCCCCAAATTAACCTTTTCAAAGTGTAAAATTCTATGGGTTTTAGTATATTCACGAGGTTGTGCAACCATTACTACTTTCTAATTCCAGGACATTTCATCAACCCCGAAAGAGTCCCTCCCCATTCCTCTTCCCCCGCCCCCAGTCCCTGACAACCACTGGGACCTATAACTCTTGGTTTTATTTTTCACAGCTCTTGTGGCATTATCCTTCAGTGGGGCTATTGGGCTGACTTTTCTTATGCTGGGATGTGCCTTAGAGGATTATGGGTAAGTTATGATTTCCAAAAGAACTATTTTTTGTGTGTCTTTGTCACTGTTAGTATGGGTATTAGGGAGTTTGGTCAGTTTAGCACCAAGCTCTAACCGATGAGTTAATGAAGTCCAAATTATGAACCCAGTCCCTTCCTGGGTCACTTGTATTTGTGCAGACAAAAGCTCTTTTTAAAATTGATGTATTCATTTAATGAGCATTTATTGAAAACCTCCTCTGAACCAGCTGGTGACACAAGAATGAAGAGACACAGTCCTGTCCTCAAGGAGCTTACAGTTATAGTTATGAGTGAGAGACAGGTAAACAGTCCAGTCAATAAGCTGACAGCTCTAGTAGAAAGTGTACAGAGTATAGTGAGAGCTTTGAGAAAGTAACTCTGAGTTTCCCTGGGAGAGTCAGGGAGGGCTGCATAGAAGAGGTTGTCTTTAAGCTGCGACTTGGTGGATAAATAAGCTTATCAGGCTTGATGAGTCAGGGGAGAGCATCCAGGTGGAGGGAGTGTTTAAGGAACAGAAAGGCTGGCGTGGCTACAGACTGAGCAAACGAAGGGAAGATGGCACAGAATGAACAGAAGAAATTGGCCAAATCATGTGAAGCTTTGTAGGCCAGGGCAAGGAATCTGGGTTTTATTCCAAGCAAGTGAAAGTTTCTACCTGCGTGCATTCAAAAGATCCCTGTTGAATTAGCATGTGCAAGGCACTGTTCTATGTTCTATAGGGAAAGCAAAGATGACTAAGTTAAGGTTCTGTCCCTAAAGAAATTACAGCTCAGTAGTACAGAAAACAATAAAGATTCTAGATTTTACATTGTGTAGTTGTTTGTTAACACAATATAAGTTATCTACAGATTAATGGACTAGTAATTTTTAATGATCGCTACTTCTTAGCTGTTCCTGGTAGAAATCATCTCATGTATTAATAGTGACAAATGAAAATAATCGTTGACCTAGACATTTAAAGTAATATTAACTTTGAAACAGTAATATATCTTTAATTGTGATGTAACTGTAACTTTTCCTTTTGGGTTTCTTCTGGGTGCAACCAACAGTGTTTACTGGCCCTTGTTTGTCCTGATATTCCATGCCATCTCTCCCATCCCCTATTTCATTGCCAAACGAGCAACATATGACTCCGATGCAACAAGTAGTGCCTGTCGGGAACTGGCTTATTTTTTCACTACCGGAATTGTTGTTTCTGCCTTTGGATTTCCTGTTATTCTTGCTCGTGTGGCCGTGGTAAGTTTTGTTGTCTATTGTTTTGCCCAGTTATTGCTGAGTTTACTCCATAGGCCTGCGTCTGCAACCACAAATTTCATTTCCCCTGCTTTGACTTAATCCTCAAGGCCAGGCATATTTTTAGTTTCTCTATTCCCCCAATTTAGAGCTACCTGTCGGTATCTTGCCCATGTTTGCAGAACGCTTTATTTGTTTTTCTTACAACTTTTAGCCAGACCAAGTGATTTCTTGCTTTTTCGACTGTAAGCTATTTTCTAGAATTGTTCTGAAATCCCTACCTTTTATTGTAGGGCCATCCAGAGACTACTATAGCAATACTCTTCTAGTTCCAAAGTCAACATCAAAAGGGGTCCTGATCACCTAATTCCAGTGTGTGTGTGTGTGTGTGTGTGTGTGTGTGTGTGTGTGTGTGGTTCGAGGGGGTTGTTCCCCACACCACTGAGGAACAATTCTTCCACACCAGCTGGGTGTCCTACAGTTGTGCTCAATTCTGACTCTGTCTACCTGGAGATAGCAGCAGATTCCACTGGTTCAGGGCTCACTCCCGCAAGACTGCCTCCCTCTTCAGATGCCAGTCACAGGTCCAGCTTGTCACCTGTGCTTCTGACTGACTGGCTATAAATTAGGGGTTCCCATGGCTCCCTCCTTGGGTTCGATTAATTTGTTAGAACTCAGGGAACCCATTTACTCACTGGATTCCCAGTTTGTTATAAAAGGATATAACTGAGAAGCAGCCAGATGGTAGAGATGCATAGGGCAAGGTGTGGGGAAAGACCAGGGAGCTCCCATGACCTCTCTGAGGGTACCACTTTCCCCAAAGCAGCAAATCATCAACCTGGAAGTTCTCCGAATCCTATCCTTTTGAGTTTTCATGAAGGCTTCGTTACATAAGCATGAAGGATCAAACCATTGGCCACTGGAGATGGAGTCAACCTCCAGCCCGCTAGCCCCCTCTCCCTGGAGGTTGGGGGGTGGGACTGAAAGTTCTGTCTAGTCACATGGTTGTCTCCTCCTGCAACTGGCTTCCATCCTTAGGTGCTTTCCAAAGTTACCTCATTCGCATAAAAAAAGTCACCTTTACCACTCTCATCACTTAGGAAATTCCAAGGGTTTTAGAAGCTCTGTGCAAGAAATGGGGACAAAGACCAAATTCTTATTATAAATCACAACATATCAAATTCTCCTGCAAATAAGATCATAGACACAATCCTCAACACAATAGGCATATATTGAGGGACAACTGTACAGCTACTAGAAGATACAGTGAATAAGATGACATCTTCATATTGTTGAAGAAAAAAAATAATCATCAACCTAAAAAAGAAATGGAAAATTTTATTTGAGCCGACCTGAGGATCATAACCCGGGAGATGACTGTTCCACATGTTAGAGATCAAAGCACAGTTACATAAGTTTTAGAGACAAATGGTTATATGTCAAATGACATACTATTGACAATTTACTCAATCCAGATTGGCATGTATAAAGTAAGTAGTGGGTCATGGGTAATTGTGGCCCCTTACAGGATTAAGAAGGAAGGTTATCTCCTAAGCAGTTGTGACCCTTTATGAGATTAAAAAGGAAAGTTATGTCCCTCCAAAGGAAGCCTGGTTAATGCAGATGCACAGTATACACTGAAGGGGAGGGAGGATGCCTAAACAGGCAGAGAAAATTTTTATGTTTAATTTTTTCTTGTCTTGACATAAAATATGCACTTTATTTCATTGATACCCAATATAAAATTTTTCTTTTTGTCTCTGAAATATACATTATGGGTATAATTTATTCGGTTGTTTGACATTCACTGTCTTTCATACTATTTGCTTTTATTTCCTCCAATTACATACTGTTTCAACTTCATGAAACTCTTACTTGGGGCATTGAATATCAGATCTGCACAAGTGTTATTTATTCATGCAGTAAACATCTTTGGAGCATATGCTATTTGTAGGACACTAGGAATAAGAACCAGATACTGTCTCTGTTCTCAAAGAGCACAGAAACTAGCCTGATGGACAAGTGTACTATAAATATACCAAGTGTGGTCATTAAAACATGATAAGAATGCCATAGGAGCACCGAGAAGAGAGAAATTACAACTGGCATTTGATGTGGCCTCTAAGGATAAATAATGTTTTGAGTAAAGTAGGGAAGGCTATTGTATGGAATGGCACCCAAGTGCAAAAATGCAGTATGTGGAATAAGGAGCAGTCCAGTATGATGGTGCAAAATGGGAGTGGTTGAGATTGAGGATAGAAAGGCTGGGGAAGCCTGACTGGGAAGGGTCTGGAATACCAGGCCAGTTTGAACTCTGTCTAGATAACAGAAGCATGGAAGTTTTTTTTTTTGTTTGTTTTTTTAAATTTATTTTTGGCTGTGTTGGGTCTTCGTTGCTGCACGTGGGCTTTTCTCTAGTTGCAGCGAGCGGAAGCCACTCTTCATTGCAGTGCGTGGGCTTCTCATCGCGGTGGCTTCTCTTGTTGCGGAGCATGGGCTCTAGGAGCACGGGCTTCAGTAGTTGCAGCACGCGGGCTCAGTAGTTGTGGCGCATGAGCTTCAGTAGTTGTGGTGTGCAGGCTCAGTTGCTCCGCAGCATGTGGTATCTTCCTGGACCAGGGATCAAACCCGTCCCTGCATTGGCAGGCAGATTCTTAACTACTGCGCCATCAGGGAAGTCTGCATGGAAGGTTTTAGATGTCATATTTTCATGATCTTATTCTTCTTGTGCCTTAGACTAGTACTTCTTAAATTTTGCCCTAAAGATTTCTATTTTTACCTTTCAAATACTGCATCACGTTTTATGAGGAAACTTTCATTGATGTTTTCTATTTGTTAAATTAAAACAAAAAATGCCCACTAGAGGGTACTCTCATCCCCAACTGTGCCTCTGGAAAATTATCTGCCCTGCTGGAAAGCTCTTTTTATTTGCATGCAGAGTATTATTTAAAACCTTTTCTTGCCTAGAAAAGAAACAAATCAATCTGTAACTCTCCAATTCCTATTTTCATGAAAGAAGGCAATACATACAGAACTTTCAGTACCCAATATTGTAATTGGACCCTTTGTAATCTTGCTTCATGTATTTTACTTAAGGCAGTCATTGTCTACTGAAAACAAGTAGAGAAATATGTCTAACGGGGAAAACATTAAGGATGATACCAGACTTAATTAATAAGCATCACGAAGTAATTAGACTAATTACTGAACAGTTGACTCTCTCCTATCTATTAGATTATTAAGCCTTTTAGCAGTTTTATGGATTATTTCACTGGATGTTTCTAAAGCAGAAAATAACAGATTTGCAAAGAGTACAGTATAAAGAAAGTAAAGATTTAATCCTCTTTTTTTGTGTTTCAGATCAAGTGGGGAGCCTGTGGCCTGGTGCTGGCAGGCAATGCAGTGATTTTCCTTACAATTCAAGGTTTTTTCCTTGTATTTGGAAGAGGAGATGATTTTAGCTGGGAGCAGTGGTAGCACATGCTTTAATCTGATAAAATGCATTTAATTTCTTAGAATTCATACTGTATGTATATTTGTGCACATGTGGCCTTTTACTCTGAAATTTAATATACTGTTTCTTTATACCTTTGTAATCATGTTCACTTTAAGGAGGACTACATGGGGAAAAGGTTAGTTTTATTCCTAGCCATTAGACCTCTCCATTTACTCAAGTTGAATTATGTTATTTGTTTAGCTTTTCATATAGTCATGGTGCTCTCAGAAAATGTTAACTCAGTCTTGTAGGCAGTTGCTCACTCAGTGTGCTGCATCTCCACCTTTGTCCCGGGGATGTGCTTGAGTGGGCACATAGCGCCGGGGCTGTCTCAGCTCTGCCCAGGACTTCCAAGATATACCTGTGTCCCAGAGAGACAGAGGCGGCTCCCTCTTTATGTTGCGGACTCTTGCTTCTCCAAGTGTGGTCCATAGACCAAGAGCAACAGCATCTCGAAGCGTGGTGCATAGGAGCTTATTACAAATGCAGCGTCTGGGGCCCCATCCTCCACCTAATACATTTTGATGAGACCCCAAGTGAATCTCAGGCACATTAAAGTCTGAGAAGCGCTGTCATGAAGGAAGAAGTATTGCCTTCCCCTTGGCTGAACCCCTTAGCCTCTCTGGGCGTTAGCTGCTTGTAAAAACTATTTCCCCTGCCCCTCGTGTTGAGGCCTACTTCAGACTGTCCTTGGAATTTGTGAACTGTCCAAACCTATACTTTACAGGCTGTTCCTCACATTTGTGAAGTGTTCTCAGTAGGGAGCAGCTATGGCTTCACATTGTCTGAAAGGCAGTGGCTGCCTTCACAGTGCTGGGGGGACAGATCCCTCACTGGGAGGCAGGGGAGGGAGGCTGGGCTGGAACCGGCGCCTGCTTTAGCAGGATGGGGAAGAATGGATAAGCAATGCCATTTAATTTCCCTTCATAATCTGACATTTCTCCCCAGTTCCTTCCCTGTGCTGCTGCCCACCCACCTTCACCGGCCCCCCCCAGACACACACACACTCGCAGCAGTTCTGATTTGCCCTGTCTTCTTCATGGCTCGGCTTCTCCTTTCTATAGAGATGTGGAGCCAAGTAAGCAAGCAGAGGGTGAGCTGCTTAATTTTATTTACATATGATGTACTTGTCTTTCATGTCCTGTAGGACTTTTAAAAAATATATATATACATATATATATGTGTATATATATATATATAAAACACTTTATGCCACTTTTAAATGAATCATTGAGCATTCATGTCATGCTGGGTCCTGTAATCACAGGTTTCTAGCTCAACTTTTTGCCCAAGGCCTATCGAGAAAGGGAAATATGGGAACTAGAACCACGTGATTAGAATATAAGCAATGATTTTACAGCATTGTTAATGTGTGATAACAGACATACATTCAAGACACTGAAACCTTGAAGTTTGTAACCCCTTCATATTCTGGAATGATGCTGGGAGGAGGAGAAGACAAGAGTGATACCTAAAAGGATAATATGCAAAGTGATATTTTAGCCTTATGCATGATTTTATGTTTTCAATGTACTATGTATGTATAGAACTGTTAAAGTTATTTCCAATATTTATATTAGAAAAATTATATAGACACTTTATAATTTTAACCAGCATTTTTAATAACACTTACTGTATTATAATAAATTTTACTTTTAACAGAAAAGAAAAGCTTAATTTTTAAGGTTTTTATTCTGATGTCACCTTGCTTAAAAGGTAACAAAAATATGAAAATTTCTTTGTGTTCTGAAATGTGCAGTTGTGAGCAATAATCTGTCCTGCATTAGAATAATAGCAGGAAGTTGTAAGATACCATTTTGGATGTGTACCTGGCTTGTAATAGCTTTTCTTTTCCTAAGATGGAGATGCTGTTTAATTTATACTACCTTTTGCAAAAGTGCCCTTGTTGCTTATACACATTTTAAATAACCAAGGTAGCCTAAATGTGTAGCCCTAAAGCATTGCCTCTTGATTGTATTTCTAGAATGATATAAAGCACTTGCATATAGAATACTTGTAGTTATTCCCTACTAATGGAATGGTTTATCGAAGTGATAGGTTATTGGATTTGCTATATGTATGAAACAGAGACATTTATTCTGCAGCACCTAGTATCATTTAAGTAATAAATGTCAGTAGGGAGTATTGCTGTATATGAATATACGGTACAAAAGTTTCATCTCGGTAACACAAATGTTGGGCATTTTAAAATTCCTTATAAAAGGTTCATTTGTTTTCTATACAAAATAGAATATACTTTGGAGATTCAAAGCACATTGATTACATTCTAAAACTGAGAATGCACATAAAGAATTGCCCAGAAGTGAGTAATCTTATGAAGAGATTCTCTATCATGTTCCAAACAACTGGCTTACACTTTGAAACACTTTTCCCACAGAAACAATATCATGCTACCATGGGTTACCAGGCCAAGCCTTCTGAGGAAGGCTAAACCCTAACATAGCTGACCTTTAATACTCAAAGTACCTGCCTGAGTTTTGGATCTTGGCAACAGGGTAGTGTGAACAGTTTGAAGGAAGGAAAGTGTAAATTTCCACCTCCTTTCCTAAGAACAAGGTCTTTCTTGCTTCAATTTTTGCAGCCCTCTCTATCCCCTAATGCCCTTGGGGTCCATTAAACCTGTGATGTTTGCTGGCCTCCTCTCCTGACTCGGAGGCTTCCTCTTAGTCTGCCCCACCTCCTGGGGTTCTTCATATTCTCAAATCACCCACCTTTCTACCAATCAGTTTTCTTAGTAGAGCTGATACCTTGTGATGTTTAAGGAGAAAGCAGTCGGTTCATACTCTTTCCCAGAAAGAATGAATGACTGTGATCATCTTCCCCACATCTGGAATGCATCCATACCTCGTGCAGTTACCATGCAGGGCTGCAGCTGCATTTTTACAAGGGCATGCCTTGGAACCCATTTGCAGAAATGGCAAATGTTCCACAGTAAAGTGAAAAAAGCATTCCAGTAGTTTATAGAAGGATAGTAATATTTTGGGCCAGGAGCAAGCCTATCACACTTCATCCCTTCCTCGCGGTGAGTTCTCAGCTGGTCCTACATTTCATAGCTGTTTCTTTTCCTCCACTTATGAACCCACAGATATTTCTTACAGTCCTCAGGAAGTCTTTACCTCTGAGGTATCTTCTTGATGAAGACTCTTCTAGAGAGTGAAATGTTTCATGAAGTTAATAGCATTCCTTAGGCTCTCAGAGAAATGCTTAGGAGATGTCACAAAAATGTGCCTCTTCGAAGTTTGCAAAATTCAGGTTTTGCACCATAATTTAACCAAAATATTTATGAGGATGCTAGCATTTTCCAAGCATAGTAATTAGTTCACAACTGAGAAATATTATTCCTGTAGATGAATATAAGTTCTGCATTTAAATGTCCTTTTTGCCATTCTGCTTCATGAAGTACCTTATTTGCAAAAATCTCAGTGTATAATAACTCATGAGTTACAATCTGCTTTCATGTGGCCATGTTCCTGGAGAAGAGCAGTGACATGTGACCCCAAACACAGTGTGCAAGGTCCCCAAGATTGCTTTAGAATGCAATTATGTACATATGATGGGGATGATTTTCTTTCTTTCCTTTTTTTTCCCTTCCTCCAGCTGGGCCACCAGAGGGTGATTTCCTTTAAAATCAAGCTTGTCATTTATACTTGAACAAAGACTTCTATGTACTTTATTAAACTAAAACTTTTATATTTTACTTTGGGATGCATTATATTTGAAAAGGAGACCCGTAGATTTCTTTCCCCAGTGTTTTTGTTTGGATAATCAATTAAACTTGGAGAATTTGTCTAGTTTTGAGCCCATATTTATTGTGGTTGATAGAAGTAGTCCAAGAATGTGTGTAACCGGGAGGAGTCGAGTCCCTAGTTACAGCTTTGCTAACATCCCAGGGTTGAAGGTGGTTGTGTGGGACATGGTTAATCAAGAATTTGCTGTTTCGGAAAAGAGAGAAAAAGTCAACACTTTAAAAAAGTGCTGTACATATTCTGAAGAGTCATTTTGTGCACTACAGTGAAGAATGCACACATGTAAAGTACTGCTTAAGGAGTAACGTGTCCCCCTTATAAACAGAGCATTTGGGGGAAGATCTGATGTTTTACAGGTGGATTGAGGCAGTTAGTTAGATTATAAAGAAACTGAGCTAGATATTTCGTTGTATTGCCCAACTAAGCGTAAAGTTAAATTCTTAGTAGAAATTCGGTTATACCAACATCACTGTAAAATGCCCATAAGAAAAAATAGTTCCCAAGGAATCTTCTCTGGTCCAAGGGCTTGTATATAAGAATTTTCATTTAGAAAAAACACGCTGGATGCATCGAGAGACCTTGTCTGGGGCTGAGAATGGATGTATCTGGAGAAATCATGTACCTGTTATTTAAACAGCATCTTCTGTCTTGAGATTTTTTTTTTAAAATACTTGCCTATATTTTTGGTCAGCTAAATGTAAATAAAAAGGCCTTATCTGTTATCCAGTAATCATAACTGGAAAGTTATTTTCTTATTTTCTTCCTACAATGGCTCTAAAAAATTTCCATTTAGGTTATTAGTCACGTTTCATCCTCTTTGTTTTTGCTGAAGTAGGAAACAAATATCTGTTTTTTAAAAAAGAAATATAGGTGCAAAGAATTAAAATTTCCAGCCTTTCCCCACATTTTTTAAAAGTGTAACTTTGTAGAAAATGAATTTCAGTTCATTCCCCTGTAGTCACCAGGCATAGTACAAAATTAATAGATGACCATTTTGAAACAAGGATTCATCTTCAATACTGGGCATATAGGCAAAGTGGTCTTAATCTTGAGATTACTCACTTGGGAAAGAACACAACTGAAGACATGGCACATAGTAGCTCTTCACTGTTGACTTATCTCTTTATCAAAACTGGATAATTTTTTAAAATATTTATTTATTTATTTTATTTTGGCTGTGCCGGGCCTTAGTTGAGACACGCAGAATCTTTTTAGTTGTGGCATGTAGACTTCTTAGATGCGGCATGCGGACTCTTACTTGCAGCATGCATGTGGGATCTATTTCCCCGAGCTGGGATTGAACCTGGGCCCCCCTGCCTTGGGAGCATGGAGTCTTATCCACTGGACCACCAGGGAAGTCCCGAAATTGGATATTTATAGCTGTTTCTCACACTTCCAAATTAATTAGATATTATTAAATCAAAAATTGCTCATTCATTTTTTTTGTCCTCAGAATAATTAAACAATAAAACATCAATTCAACCTTAGCTAGATAATTATTTCATTTAATAATTTAAAGCGTAAATGCACATCCATGCTTCTGCCTCAATACTTTCATGTCCTGTGCAGTTGAGAAACAAATTTTATCACCATATTCTGTAAAGTTTCATGATTCTTGCAGCCCTGCTCCCAAAACCATATGCTTGTTCCTCTGACGAATCCAGAATTCTCCAGCGCTTCTAACCATCCCTCCTGCAGCCTCACCATTTGCGGTTCCTTGCCGATGCTCTTGCTGAAATCCACTTGCTGCTGATGGAATTGAGTCAAATGAAATTTAAATGCAGGTTTTAATAGGATGCTTGATTTACTCAAGGTACCACACTTAGTATTTGCCATGGGGTCTTACAGTGGTACCTAAGCTGATGCTCTATAGCCCATGTCCCCACAGTGTGCTATGAAGCACCTCTGTAATCTACCCACTTTGCCTGCGCTTGTCTCTCATGTCATGGAGGTTTCCTGTCACTCTGAGAGCACCTAGTTAAAGGCTCTAAAACAGAGGGTCCCCACCAAACACTGGCATCAACATTTATCTCCTCTTTTTCTGCAGCTTGTCAATAAGGTGAAGTTGAAGGTTGTGGGGCAGATACACAGGCTGTTTGAAGATGGGACTTTTTGGACCCATCTTTGAGGGATGAATGCAAGGTGTCACATAAAACATATTTATGAACACTAATGAGTGTCATAAGTCATTACAGGATTAATACCCTTCCCACAAACCTAAGTTGAAATTTAGTTAATAGAAAATTATAACACACATATATGTAAAACATACATCAAAGGGTCAACTTTTCATTTATTCAACAAAAACCTTTCCTATTCTGTATCTACACTCACTGACTTGCTTATCTCATGCTGTCTCATGGCTTTACCTTTTCTAGGCAGCTGACTCACACATGTTAACCTCCAGCCCGGACTTCTGTAAATCCCAGAATTGTATATCTGACTGCCAACATCATCTCTCCACTCGGATGCCTAATAGGCATCTCAAACTTAGCATGTCCAAAATCAAAACTCCTGACACTTCCTATTATTCCCGGTTCTCCAGAACAAAAGACCTGGAGTGTTTTAGAACATCTCATTACTGCACATCCCCCAGGCACTCCATCAGGAAATCGTGTTGCTTCTAGCTTCAAATGTATATGGAATCAAAACACTTCTCATACCTTTGCTGCTACTAGTGGTTCAAGACAGTATGGTCTTACTTGGGTTATTGCACTAACCTCCTAACTGGTTCCCTGCTTTTGCCCTTTTCCCGCTTAAGGCTAGTTTCAACAGAGCAGCATGAACGAGCCTGTAAAATGTAAATCAGATCATGTCACCCCTCTGCTCCACTGACGTCTCATCCCACTTCAATAGTAAAATGACAACCCAGTTGAAAAATAGACACAGGTTCTGAATAGGCATTTCTCCGAAGATGTGCAAATGGCCAATAAGCACATGAAAAGATGCTCAACATCATTAGACATCGGGGAAATGGAAATCCAAACCAGTATGAGCTTCACATCCACTAGGATAACTAGAATCAAAAAGACAGACAATAGCAAGTGTTAGCGAGGATAGGATAAGTCAGAGCCCTTGTAAGTTGCTGGTGGGGATATAAAATGGTGTAGCCACTATAGAAAATTTTGGAAGTTCTTCAAGATGTTAAACATTGAGTTACCATACAACCCAGCAAATCCATTCCTAGGCACATACCCAAGAGAGATGACAACATATATCACACAAAAACTTGAATACAAATGTTCATAGCAGCATTATTCATAATAGTCCAAATTGGAAAGTAGAAACAATCCGAATGGATAATGTGGTCTATCCATACAATGGAATATTTTTCAGCCATAAAAAGAGATGAAGTGTCGATAAATGCTACAACATGTATGAACCTTGTAAACATCATGTTAAGTGGGGAAAAAAAGTCACAAAACCCCATATATTATATAATTCTATTTATATGAAATGTCCAGAATAAACAGAAATAGAGTGTAGATATGTAGTTGCCAGGGACTGAGGGAAGGGGTAATGAAGAATGACTGCTCATGGGTATGGGTTTCTTTTTGTGGTGATAAAAATGATTTGGAATTAACGGTGATGATTGCACAGCTTTTGAATATACTACAAGTCATTGGGCTGTACACTTTACAAAGGTGAATAGTAGGTAAATTTCATCTTAATAAAAAACCACAAAAAACAAAAAGTCAAACAAAGAGGAAACGAATGTCTATCAACTGAAAAGTGTGGTACAAACTTATCTTAGGTGAGAAAAATGTTCTAGATTGATTGTGATAATGTTTGCACAACTCTTTGACTATTCTAAAAACTACTGAACTGCACACTTTAAATGGGTGAGTATTATGGTATGTGAATTGCATTTCAATAAATCTGCAAAACAATGAATGAGTGAATGAACTCTTTGAACTAGAAAAAAAGTAAAAGTGTATCCGTTTTTTTTTGGATTCCATATATATGTGTCAGCATATGGTATTTGTTTTTCTCTTTCTGACTTACTTCACTCTATATGACAGACTCTAGGTCCATCCACCTCACTACAAATAACTCAATTTCGTTTCTTTTTGTGGTTGAGTAATATTCTGTTGTATATATGTGCCACATCTTCTTTATCCATTCATCTGTCGATGGACACTTAGGTTGCTTCCATGTCCTGGCTATTGTAAATAGTGCTGCAATGAACATTGTGGTACATGACTCTTTTTGAAATACGGTTTTCTCAGGGTATATGCCCAGTAGTGGGATTGCTGTGTCATATAGTAGTTCTATTTTCAGTTTTTTAAGGAAACACCATACTGTTCTCCATAGTGGCTGTATCAACTTACATTCCCACCAACAGTGCAAAAGGGTTCCCTTTTCTCCACACCCTCTCCAGCATTTATTGTTTGTAGATTTTTTGATGATGGCCATTCTGACTTGTTTGAGGTGATACCTCATTGTAGTTTTGATTTGCATTTCTCTCATGATTAGTGATACTGAGCATTCTTTCATGTGTTTTATGGCTATCTGTATATGTTCTTTGGAGATATGTCTATTTAGGTGTTCTGCCCATTTTTGGATTGGGTTGTTTGTTTTTTTGATATTGAGTTGCATGAGCTGCTTGTAAATTTTGGAGGTTAAACCTTTGTCCGTTGATTCATTTGCAAATATTTTCTCCCATTCTGAAGGTTGTCTTTTTGTCTTGTTTATGGTTTCCTTTGCTGTGCAAAAGCTTTTAAGTTTCATTAGGTCCTATTTGTTTATTTCTGTTTTTATTTCCATTTCTCTAGGAGGTGGGTCAAAAAGGATCTTGCTATGATTTATATCATAGAGTGTTCTGCCTATGTTTTCCTCTAAGAGTTTGATAGTGTCTGGCCTTACATTTAGGTCTTTAATCCATTTTGAGTTTATTTTTGTGTATGGTGTTAGGGAGTGTTCTAATTTCATTCTTTTACATCTAGGCTCTCCAGTTTTCCCAGCACCACTGATTGAAGAAGCTGTCTTTTCTCTATTGTATATTCTTGCCTCCTTTATCAAAAATAACGTGATTGTGTGGGGGGGTTTATCTCTGGGCTTTCTCTCCTGTTCCATCCATCTATATTTCTGTTTTTGTGCCAGTACCATACTGTCTTGATTACTGTAGCTTTGTAGTATAGTCTGAAGTCAGGGAGCCTGATTCCTCCAGCTCCATTTTTCATTCTCAAGATTGCTTTGGCTATTTGGAGTCTTTTGTGTTTCCATACAAATTGTGAAATTTTTTGTTCTAGTTCTGTAAAAAATGCCAGTGGTATTTTGATAGGGATTGCATTGAATCTGTAGATTGCTTTTGGTAGTAGAGTCATTTTCACAATGTTGATTCTTCCAATCCAAGAACATGGTATATCTCTCCATCTGTTGGTATCATCTTTAATTTCTTTCATCATTGTCTTATAGTTTTCTGCATACAGGTCTTTTCCCTCCTTAGGTAGGTTTATTCCTAGGTATGTTATTCTCTTTGTTGCAATGGTAAATGAGAGTGTTTCCTTAATTTCTCTTTCAGATTTTTCATCATTAGTGTATAGGAGGAATGCAAGAGATTTCTGTGCATTAATTGTGTATACTGCTACTTTACCAAATATGTTGATTAGCTCTAGTAGTTTTCTGGTAGCATCTTTAGGATTCTCTATGTATAGTATCATGTCATCTGCAAACAGTGACAGCTTTCCTTCTTCCTTTCCAATTTGGATCCCTTTTATTTCTTTTTCTTCTCTGATGGCTGTGGCTAGAACTTCCAAAACTATGTTGAATAAGAGTGGTGAGAGAGGGCAACCTTGTCTTGTTCCTTATCTTAAAGGAAATGGTTTCAGTTTTTCACCATTGAGAACGATGTTGGCTGTAGGTTTGTCATATATGACACCTTTACTATGTTGAGGTAAGCTCCCTCTATGCCTACTTTCTGGAGGGCTTTTATCATAAATGGGTGCTGAATTTTGTTGAAAGCTTTTTCTGCATCTATTGAGATGATCATATGGTTTTTCTCCTTCAATTTGTTAATATGGTTTATTGCCACCAGCCGCGGCGGATCCTCGAAGTGCAGCAACAATTGACGAGAGGGGGTAGGGAACTGAATGCACCAAGGTATGGGATCAGAAGGGCACAAGCAACTGATGGTTGCAAGACAAGTTTAATAACAAAGCATAGCCATATATATACCTCTAAAGCAGGGAATTTGCTTAGTCACGCCTTATCGGCATCAGCTGGTTAATTGGCTTCTCGGCTTCTCCCTCAAAGGCACCAATTTCCCCTCCAGGGTTGCTTTTCCTAGCTTTAGGGAACAACCAGGGACTCCCAGTAACTGAGCAGCTCCCTGGAGCGATTTGGCCAAAGGCCATCTCCTTTTTTACTTTCATACCATAAAGTCCAGGATGCATACCAAGGAGAGTACAATCGGGCCCTGAGGCTTGTGAGGGTCTTAATGGCGCCTTCCTCAGAGGGCAATGCTCGCCACATTTCCCCCTCTTTTATTTTTTAAAGCTTGATAATGCAATTTCAACCCATACACCTCCTGACGAAGAGCAGCGAGACGGCCAACAATAAAGCGGAATAAACAAGGTAAGGCAATTAACATCAACAATACACATGACCCCACGGTAATCAATCCTGTGAGTCCATTTTGAAACCAATGCATTGGGTTTAACCATTGAAGCTGATCCAAGAGTCCTTGAATTAATTGTTGGGGCCCGTCTTCTTGTAGATGAGCTTCTTGAATTGCTTGTATTTCCGCATTAATTTTTTGTATGTCCAAACTAATGTGTCCATCAGTCTATACACTTACTTAAAATGTACATTTTTACTTTGTTCCAATCCCAGTCAGTTTCATTATAAGCATGTCAAGTCACACAAATCCAAGTATATTTAGCATGGCAAATCAAACGCATTTTCAATTTTAAAGCCATAATTTGGTCTCCTAAACCTATGAGAGCATTTTTAAACTCATCAACCTGTTTTTAGTTGAGTATCAATATGACTTTGTAATGCTAATGCAATACTGGTATTTTTAGACAATTGATTAACATAATGTGCTTATTGTACAGTTTTACTTAATGCTAAACCGGCGGTAGCAGCTGTGGCTGTTAAAGCAGCTAAGGCTAATATGCTACATATTAATATTCCAATGAATCGTTTAGGTTTTTTTAAAGCTTCAGATAATTCTAGCCAAGCTTGCATGCTAGTACTATGATACCATGGTTCAGAAATATTTACAGGCAGCATTACATAGGAAGGTTGTTTTAACATCATAACAGAAAAAGTTCCTTTCATAGGCAGAATGCAAGTACTAAAAATACAATTCTGACAAGTTATATTATATCCTAAGGAACCAGAAGTAAACTCAATCTGTAAATCTCCTATTAGCAAGGCATATGAGGGTGTAACACAAGTAATAACCGGTTGATAAGAATAAGACAATGCAAACATCCCCAAATCCCAATGCTTATAAAAAACCAAACTATTATTAGTAACAGAAACTGAAGAAATTAAAATGGTACCATTATTATAATTTAAGATGCACCAGATTTGAGAATTCAAAATCAGATTGGGGAAAATCAAAAGGAGAAATGGAGGGAAACTTCAAACTTGTAACAGCTTTAACTACCTTTAAACTATGGCCGGCCAGTAAAGTCCCTTGTCTTCCTACATATACTTCAACACAAAAATAGTATCTTTGACTTTGCAGCTTCTATTAGAGCTCCACTTTCAGCTTTATGATTAGACCCATCTTTGTTGCTGTAATTACCAGTCTCATTATTTCCATTTTTGTTATTGTTGCCCTGTGAAATCATTTTTTCTAGAACAGCAAGAAGATGTAAAGCTTTCTCAGCTTGGTAGGTTAATATATACAGGTCTACGAGCAAAAAACACACTGCTTGGGCAAATTTTTCTTCAAAAGGTTCTATGAACTGATAAAGTTTTTCACCAATGGATATGGCTTCTGTATACTGTCGGACATGATACAGGATGACTGCTTGATTGTAATACAACATACTGTTTTCAGGATCATCTAGTCCATCCATTTCTTCAACAGCCGAGTGCACCTGATTCTTCAGTTGGTTAAGTGTCTGTCTTAAACTATCTGTTGTTGTCTGGTTACTTTTGAAAAACTCAGCTACTGCCGTATTCAAAATTATTTTATAATCGTCTTTGTTTATATCTTGTAGGCAGGCAAGATGTTGTAGACAGACATCAAAATTTCCAGCTGTGAAAGCCTGGAAAGCACTGGTGGACAACTCCTTCTCTTGATCAGTGATTTCACGTCACTTCTTGGATACTTTTTGTCCCATATTTTTTTACTTCTGACTATTGCCCCGAGTTACTATCAACTTTACTATGTGGCCACACTTTCACTCCTCACTCCCGGGGATTCACCTACCGAGATTCAGATGTCCCTCTTGTCAGGCCCCTGTTCGGGCGCCACTTGCCGCCAGCCGCGGCGGGTCCTCAAAGTGCAGCAACAATCGACAAGAGGGGGTAGGGAACTGAATGCACCAAGGTATGGGATCAGAAGGGCACAAGCAGCTGATGGTTGCAAGGCAAGTTTAATAACAAAGCATAGCCATATATATACCCCTAAAGCAGGGAATTTGCTTAGTCACGCCTTATCGGCATCAGCTGGTTGATTGGCTTCTCGGCTTCTCAAAGGCATCAATTTCCCCTCCAGGGTTGCTTTTCCTAGCTTTAGGGAACAACCAGGGACTCCCAGTAACTGAGCAGCTCCCTGGAGCGATTTGGCCAAAGGCCACCTCCTTTTTTACGTTCATACCATAAAGTCCAGGATGCATACCAAGGAGAGTACAATCGGGCCCTGAGGCTTGTGAGGGTCTTAATGGCGCCTTCCTCAGAGGGCAATGCTCGCCACAGTTTATCACATTGATTGATTTGCATATATTGAAGAATCCTTTCATTCCTGGGATAAACCCCACTTGATCATAGTGTATGATCCTTTTAATGTGCTGTTGGATTCTGTTCACTAGTATTTTGTTGAGGATTTGTGCATCTATGTTCACCAGTGATACTGGCCTGTAGTGTTCTTTCTTTGTGACATCTTTGTCTGCTCTTGGTATCAGGATGATCGTGGCCTCATAGAATGAGTTTGGGAGTGTTTCTCTGCTATATTTTGGAAGAGTTTGAGAAGGATAGGTACTTAGCTCTTTTCTAAACGTTTGATAGAATTCACCTGTGAAGCCATCTGGTCATAGGCTTTTGTTTGTTGGAAAATTTTTAATCACAGTTTCAGTTTCAGTGCTTGTGATTATTCTGATTATATTTTCTATTTCTTCCTGGTTCGGTCTCTGAAGGTTGTGTTTTTCTAAGAATTTGTCCATTTCTTCCAGTCTGTCCATTTTATTGGCATATAGTTGCTTGTGGTAATCTCTCATGATCCTTTGTATTTCTGCAGTGTCAGTTGTTACTTCTCCTTTTTTTTTTTCTAATTCTATTGATTTGAGTCTTCTCCCTTTTTTTCTTGATGAGTCTGGCTAATGGGTTATCAATTCTGTTTATCTTCTCAAAGAACCAGCTTTTAGTTTTATTGATCTTTGCTATTGTTTCCTTCATTTCTTTTTCATTTATTTCAGATCTGATCTTTATGATTTCTTTCCTTCTGCTAACTTTGGGGGTCTTTTTGTTCTTCTTTCTCTAATTGCTTTAGGTGTAAGGTTAGGTTGTTTATTTGAGATGTTTCTTTTTTCTTAAGGTAGGATTGTATTGCTGTAAACTTCCCTTTTAGAACTGCTTTTGCAGCATACCACAGGTTTTGGGTTGTTGTGTTTTCGTTGTCATTTGTTTCTAAGTATTTTCTGATTTCCTCTTTGATTTCTTCAGTGATCTCTTGGTTATTTAGTAGTGTAGAGTTTAGCCTCTGTGTGTTTGTATTTTCTACAGATTTTTTTTCCTGTAATTGATATCTAGTCTTATAGCATTGTGGTCAGAAAAGATACTTGATACAATTTCAATTTTCTTGAATTTACCAAGGCCTATTTGTGACCCAAGATATGATCTATCCTGGAGAATGTTCCATGAGCACTTGAGATGAAACTGTATTTTGTTGCTTTTGGATGGAATGTCCTATAAATATCAGTTAAGTCCATCTTGTTTAATGTATCATTTAAAGCTCGTGTTTCCTTATTTATTTTCATTTTGGATGATCTGTCCATTGGTGTAAGTGAGATATCAAAGTCCCTCACTATTATTGTGTTACTGTCGATTTCCCCCTTTATAGCTCTTAGCATTTGCCTTATATATTGAGGTGCTCCTATGTTGGGTGCATAAATATTTATAATTGTTATATCTTCTTCTTGGATTGATCCCTTGATCATTATGCAGTGTCCTTCTCTGTCTCTTGTAATAGTCTTTGTTTTAAAGTCTATTTTGTCTGATATGAGAATTGCTACTCCAGCTTTCTTCTGATTTCCATTTGCATGGAATATCTTTTTCCATCCCCTCACTTTCAATCTGTATGTGTCCCTAGGTCTGAAGTGGGTCTCTTGTAGACAGCATATATACAGGTATTGTTTTTGTATCCATTCAGCCAGTCTATGTCTTTTGCTTGGAGTGCTTAATCTCTTTACATTTAAGGTAGTTATCATATCATATCAATACGTATGTTCCTATTACCATTTTCTTAATTGTTTGGGGGTTGTTACTGTACGTCTTTTCCTTCCCTTGTGTTTCCTGCCTAGAGAAATTCCTTTAGCGTTTGTTGTAAAGCTGGTTTGGTTGTGCTGAATTCTCTTAGCTTTTGCTTGTCTGTAAAGGTTTTAATTTCTCCATTGAATCTGAATGAGATTCCTGCTGGGTAGAGTAATCTTGGTTGTAGGTTTTTCTCCTTCATCACTTTAAATATGTCCTGCCACTCCCTTCTGGCTTGCAGAGTTTCTGCTGAAAGGTCAGCTGTTAACCTTATGGGGATTCCCTTGTATGTTATTTGTTGCTTTTCCCTTGCTGCTTTTAATAGTTTTTCTTTGTATTTAGTTTTTGATAGTTTGCTTAATATTTGTCTTGCTGTGTTTTTCCTTGTTTTTATCCTGTATGGGACTCTCTGTGCTTCCTGGACTTGATTGACTATTTCCTTTCCCATATTAGGGAAGTTTTCAACTATAATCTCTTCAAATATTTTCTCAGTCCCTTTCTTTCTCGTCTTCTTCTGGGACCCCTATAATTTGAATGTTGGTGTGTTTAATGTTGTCCCAGAGGTCTCTGAGACTGTCCTCAATTCTTTTCATTCTTTTTTCTTTATTCTGCTCTGCAGTAGTTATTTCCACTATTTTATCTTCCAGGTCAGTTATCTGTTCTTCTGCCTCAGTTATTCTGCTATTGAGTCCTTCTAGAGAATTTTTAATTTCATTTATTGGGTTGTTCATCACTGTTTGTTTGCTCTTTAGTTCTTCTAGGTCCTTGTTAAATGTTTCTTGTATTTTCTTCATTCTGTTTCCAAGATTTTGGATCATATTTACTATCATTATTGTGAATTCTTTTTCAGGTAGACTGCCTCTTTCCTCTTCATTTGTTAGGTCTGGTGGATTTTCACCTTGCTCCTTCATCTGCTGTGTGTTTCTCTGTCTTGTCATTTTGCTTAACTTACTGTGTTTGGGGTCTCCTTTTCACAGGCTACAGGTTCGTAGTTTGCATTGTTTTTGGTGTCTGCCCTCATTGGCTAAGGTTGGTTCAGTGGGTTGTGTAGGCTTCCTGATGGGGGGGACTGGTGCCTGTGTTCTGGTCCATGAGGCTGGGTCTTGTCTTTCTGGTGGGCAGGTCGTGTCCAGTGGTGTGTTTTGGGGTGTCTGTGACCTTATTATGATTTTAGGCAGCCTCTCTGCTAATGGGTGGGGTTGTGTTCCTGTCTTGCTACTTGTTTGGCATAGGGTGTCCAGCACTGTAGCTTGCTGGTCGTTGAGTGGAGCTGGGTCTTGGTGTTGAGATGGAGATCCCTGGGAGATTTTCGCCATTTGATATTACGTGGAGCTGGGAGGTCTCTGGTGGACCAGTGTCCTGAACTTGGCTCTCCCACTTCAGAGGCACAGGCCTGATGCCTGACTGGAGCATGAAGACCCTGTCATCCACACGGTTCAGAATAAAAGGGAGAAAAAAAGAAAGAAAGAAAAAATAAAATAAAATAATGTTATTAAAATTAAAAAAAAATTATCAAAAAAATTAAAAAGTAATAAGAAAGAAAGGAGAGAGCAACCATACCAAGAAACAAATCCTCCAATGATAACAAGCGCTAAAAACCATAGTAAAAACAAACAAACAAAAAACCACGGACAGACAGAACCCTAAGACAAATGGTAAAAAGCAAAGCTATACAAACAAAATCACACACAAAATCATACACATACACACAAAGAGAGAAAAAGGAAAAAAATAATATATCATTGCTCCCAAAGTTCATCTCCTCAATTTGGGATGATTCTTTGTCTATTCAGGTATTCCACAGATGCAGGGAACATCAAGTTGATTGTGGAGATTTAATCCGCTGCTCCTGAGGCTGCTGGGAGAGATTTCCCTTTCTCTTATTTGTTCTCACAGCTCCTGGGTTTCAGTTTTGGATTTGGCCCTGCCTCTGCATGTGGCGCGCCGTGCGTTCTCCCAGGGAAGTTGTCCCTGGATCACGGGACCCTGGCAGTGGCGGGCTGCACAGGCTCCCAGGAGGGGCGGTGTGGTTAGTGACCTGTGGTTGCACACAGGCTTCTTGGTGGCGGCAGCAGTGGCCTTAGCATCTCATGCCCGTCTCTGGGGTCCACGCTGATAGCCGCGGCTCTCGCCCGTCTCTGGAGCCCCCTTAAGTGGCACGCTTAATCCCCTCTCCTCGCACACCAGGAAACAAAGAAGCAAGAAAAAGTCTCTTGTCTCTTTGGCAGCTCCAGACTTTTTCCGGACTCCCTCCCTGCTAGCTGTGGTGCACTAGCCCCTTCAGGCTGTGTTCATGCAGCCGACCCCAGTCCTCTCCCTGGGATCCAACTGAAGCCTGAGCCTCAGCTCCCAGCCCCAGCCCGGACTGGCGGGTGAGCAGACAAGCCTATCGGGCTGGTGAGTGCCAGTCGGCACCGATCCTCTGTGCGGGAGTCTCTCCACTTTGCCCTACACACCCCTGTTGCTGTGCTCTCCTCCGTGGCTCCGAAGCTTCCCCCACCAGGGAGTTTCTTGCCTTTTGGGAAGTCTGAGGTCTTCTGCCAGCATTCAGTAGGTGTTCTGTAGGAGTTGTTTCACATGTAGATGTATTTCTGATGTATTTGTGGGGAGGAAGGTGATCTCCACGTCTTACTCTTCCACCATCTTGAAGCTCTACCTTCATTTTTGATAAATGGTGAAAAAATGTATGGAATTTCTTTCCTTCTCCTCTCTACTTTTCTATTCAGGTTAGCCAATTGGTCTGTGTCTTAAACAGTAAGTCAGAAAAGTGATTCTAATGTCACAAGTTTGAATTTCAATCCAGAAATTAGGGTACAACAGTGATCTCATGTGATGGTTAATTATATGCATCAACTTGACTGGCCCCAAGATGTCCAGATATTTGGTTCAACATTATTCTTGGTGTGCTCCTGAGGGTGTTTTTAGATGAGATTAACATTAGAGTCAGTAGACCCAGTAAGGCAGATTGCCCTGCCCAGTGTGGGTGAGCCCCATCCAATTCATTGGAGGCCTGAAAAGAACAAAAAGGGCTGAGTAAAGGAAAAATCACTCTCTCTGTTTTTGAGCTGGGACATTAGTCTTCTGCACTGAGACTTAGACTTGGATTGAAACTCCATCAGTTTTCCTGATTCTTAGGCTTTTGGTTCTTCCTGCATCTCTAGGTTGCCAGCTACAAATTTGGGGACTTTCCAGCCTCTATATTCACATGAGCCAATTCCTTACAATAAATCATATATATTTATATATGTATATATATATGTATTCTATCCTATTGGTTCTGTTTCTCTGGAGAATGTAGATTAATACATCTAATTTTCTCATTTTCCTAATATTGCCTTAACTTCAACTCTGTGCTTCCCATCAAATTGGACTGATGGGAAATTCAACTCCAGTTTTCTTGGAGTTGAAACCTAGGGCAGCATATAGAGCCCAGACATTAAGACGAGGAGCAAGTTTTCTACCTCCTTGATCATTTATCCATCATGAGTCACTACTGAGATACTTACTCATAGCTTCTGATTACTTGATCTCTTTAGGGCCAGTCATTTCTGCACCTTTGGGGCCACCATTGGTGCAAGGTCATCTTAAAACCATCAAATCCTTTCCTTTTGGGTGTTGCCACTTTCCTAGAGTTCTTTCAAGGAACAGGGCATGAGTCATTTCTGCTTATGGGATCCTCAAACATATATCCCTGAATGGATTGGATTCAAATTGTTAAGATGTCAATTCTCTCCAAAATGATATATAGATTCAGAACAATCCCAATCAAAATCCCAGCAAGATTTTGGGGAGAAATTAATGTAGTACTACCCGATTTCCAGACTTATTATAAAATTATACATTAGTTACAACAACGTGAAATTAGAGAGAGGACAAACATATAGATCAATGAAACAGTATCAAGGGTTCAGAAATAGACCCACACATATATGGTCAAAGATCTTTGATAAAAAAAAATTCTAGGGCTTCCCTGGTGGCGCAGTGGTTGAGAATCCGCCTGCCGATGCAGGGGACACGGGTTTGTGCCCTGGTCCGGGAAGATCCCACATGGCGCGGAGTGGCTGGGCCCGTGAGCCATGGCCGCTGAGCCTGCACGTCTGGTGCCTGTGCTCCGCAACGGGAGAGGCCACAACAGTGAGAGGCCTGCCTAGCACACACACACACACACAAAATTCTAAGCTGAGGAGATACAGCAGTGAACAGGAATTTTTTTTTTTTCCCTCATGGAGTTTACATTCAACTGGGCAAGACAAATGTTATTCAAAGTAAACAAATATTTGAGTAATTAAATTTGGCAATGGTGAATGCTATGAAGAAGCAAATCAGGATAAAGACACAGAGAATGACTTTTAGGAAAGGCTACTGAAATAGCATGGATAGAGATGATTATTGAGCAGAGATGTGAATAATGAGAAGGAACAAAAGTGGTGGAACTATTAATATCATGCAATTCTGTTTTTCTTTTTTGTCTGTTTGTTTTGTTTAGTCATCCTTTCAATACATTTTTGTTGAGCTCCTACTATGTGCCAGATATTATTCTAGGTGTTGGAAATAGAGCAGTGAATAAAATATATTTTAAAAGCCTACACCCAGGCAGCTTACTTTTTTGTAGAGAAACAGGGAATAAACTACATAAATAAGTAAAAGGCATGGGATGTTAGTGGAAATGCTAAAGCAAAAAAAGAAAGGAAGGGGATAGAGAGAGTGAGTGTGCACATAGGTATGGGTGAGTGATGATGGTTTTCATTTAAGATGCAGTGGCCAGGAAAGGCTTACTTAGAAGATGATATTTGGAGGAAAGGAAGGAAGACTTATGCAGTTATGGGGGTGGCAGTGGGGAAAGATGATCCAAGAAGAGGAACCAGCAGGTGCAAAGTCCTGAGGTAGAGCATGCCTGTTGGTTAGCAAGGAGCACTCAGGGGGAGAGTGCAAAGAGATAAGATAGTGTGTACAGGGGCTAGACAGATCCTATGGGTTTTTTTGGTCATTGCTAGAATTTGACTTTTGCTTAGAGATGAGAAGCCACTAGAGGAATTTGAGTAGAAGTTAACATGTATGACTTAGCTCTTAATGGGATTGCTTTAATTGTGTTTTAATTAAAACTGTTTTTTAAAGAAAGAGAGGAATAAGCAACTTTGCTTTTCTAAATCTGAAAGAAGGAAAAAAAGAGGTAAACAAACCACGGAAAGCATAAATAAATGCATTTTATTCAGGGACAGAGGGCTGAAGCAATGAGGGTGAATCACAGTCACAGAATCGGTTATGTCCAAAGTACTCAGGAAATGGTTTGGACCCTAATTAATCACCCCATGTTGTTAAACTCCGTGGAGATAAATTTAGCCAGCAGTAGGTGGAATGAGATAGGTTCTCATGAAAACATGTTTTCAATAAAGTTGGCAAAGAATACTGTGTAAAACCCAAATAACCCAAACCACGTCCTAATAATGTTGCATTTGGTGGTCCACATCCCCAGCAGCGACCACTTGAGTTGTCTGTGCCTGAGGCAGGAAGACTGAGGATGTTAACATTTGTTTAGCAGAAGGTGCAAGGATACTGTGGTGGGTGAGGGTAGGAGATAGTCCTGAAGTATACAAATGCTTTGGTGTTACCGCCCCCTGGTGGCGGTTCTATTGACAAAAGTTAACTTCCGTGTGATTTGGGCATATTTGCTGTCAGGGCTCACACTTGGTTAAATTCCAACTGTCAGTAAAAGAAAAGTGAATTCTTAGTATTAGTCCTTGGATTGCATTTATTTAATTCACTTAATGTGTAGACGGAAAGTTTCTATTTTGACTGGCAGCACAATTTTTCTGAGGAGAAAATGGTTTTTTGTTTATTTAAACTCAGAGGAGCCATTTGAGTGTCAAGGGCTGGGACCCAGAAGAGAGGAAGGGTCTTGCATAATAAAGCGAGAGAAAATTGGGCTTCGCGGAAGAAAGATGAGAGAGGTGTGGTTGCGGGGAGGGGAATACACCAGAGGAGAAGGAGGCAGGGGAAGAAGAAGAGAGAAATCGTGGCTGGAAGGACTGGGGCTTGAGGCTAACACAGTGCCAGTGAGACATTCCTTTGAAGATGACAGCTCAAGGATTTTGAGGACAAAGATATCTAATAACATTTCTATCGTTTGCCCAGCAGAGGTGAAACCCTCTGGCTTCCCCACCGCCTCTCCCTCCCTTGCCCAGACTCTCACGCAAACCTCTGATACACGCTGGCACATTGACTCTGGTGTTCTGGTACATCTAGGGAGTGGGGGATTGAAGAAGAGGAGAATGATTGCCCGTTGGGGTTAATGTGGGGAGAGAGAGAAGAGAGAAGAGAGAAGAGAGAGAGAGAGCTGTTGTGAATCACGGGGTGAAGATAAAGAATCCAGAGTAAAATGGACAATAAGGCCAGTGGAAGAAACTCTGCTATATATGTGGTTGTGAAATAGAATTCATATTTTATGGCAAGACAAGATTTTTTTTTTTTTTTTGTGGTACGCGGGCCTCTCACTGTTGTGGCCTCTCCCATTGCGGAGCACAGGCTCCGGACGCACAGGCTCAGCGGCCATGGCTCACGGGCTCAGCCGCTCCGCGCCATGTGGGATCCTCCCGGACCAGGGCACGAACCCGTGTCCCCTGCATCGGCAGGTGGATTCTCAACCACTGCACCACCAGGGAAGCCCAAGACAAGAAAATTTTAAACATAAAAAAATTTTCTCTGCCCTCTGGCCTCCGTTCTCCTGCCTATTGTGCATTGTGTACTTGCATTACGCATCGACCAGACCTCTCCATCGGCAGAAATACCTGCTCAGCCATAAAGAGAAATATTCTTCTAGCATCAATAAGACAACTCCTTAAAGATAACATTCCTTCTTGATCAGGGGTCACAAGGAGCTTAGATCTGGATTATGTAAACTGTCAATAATATGTCATCCAATGTACAGCCCTCTGTCTCAAAAACTTTATGTAACTGTGTCTTGACTTCTAACAGGTAGAACAGTTTGCAGAGCTTTCTGAGATGCTCTTCCCGGGTTATAATCCTCAAATGTGGCTCAAATTTTCCATTTCTATCTTAGATTGACTGATTAATTTTTTGTTGATGTGGTTGAGGCTCAAGCAAGTTTTTTTCTGTAACTATAAGATGAAAACATAATTCCCCAAATAATGGGGGACTTGGGAACACAGAGGTAGTTATCCTTTCATTATATGGGTGTGTGCTACCTTCAAGGCTTTGGGACTCTGACTTGAAAGAAATTATGTGAAAAATATGGCTTCAAATTTAATGACATTCTTAGCAGCACTATTTATAAGAGCTCAAACTTGGAAATTATCCCACTATTCATCAACAGTAGAATTGATAAGTAAATTGCAGAATTTTTATATGATAGAATGCTACACAGCAATAAGAATAAATGCTCCATAACCACAACAAAGATCTGAATGAATCTCACAAATAGAATGTGGAGTGAAAAAAACCAGATCCAGATGGGTACGTATCAAATTAAAGACAGCACAAAAACAGGCAAAACTAACACATGCTGTTGTCAAACAGTTCTGTTCTGGCAACATGGCTGCTTATGTTACCACTTGCTCACTGTCAGAGTAGAGATATAAGTGGTAGAAAGACCAAAAAGGAATAAACAAGTCATTATTTGCAGTCTATGTCATTATTTACTTAGAAAATCCAAGCGAATCTATAAATTATTAGAAAAAAACATTTATCAAGCTTACTGGATGCAATATCAATATGAAAAGCAACTGCTTTCCTATATACCAGTAACAACTAATTAGAAATACAATTTTCCAAATTTTTCAATTTTCAAATTTTCAATAGAATCTCTATCTATGTGTATATATATAGTCTATACTTAGGAAAAGAAATCTTACAAAAAATGTGTAATACATACTTGGGGAAAAACTTCAAAGTTTCATTGCTGGACATATAATCTCTAAATGAATAAAAAGATATACTATGTTTGAGTATTAGGGATAGAATAGGAAGTTTTCAATGGATATTGAATAAATGATTGAATGGGTTAATTAATGTGGGAAAGAGCTGCATCTTAGTCTTTTGTTCTGGTATCCTTTCTTCATATAGCATCTAGAATAGTACCTGGCACATAGTAGGGACTCAAAAATATTGAAGTAAGAAAACAAAGGAAGGAGGGGAGAGGAGGAAAGGATGAACCATTTGAAGTGAGAGGTGTGGCATTGGGTCAAAAAATTATAAACATTTTAAATTCTTGTATTCCATTATAGTTTTCACTTTTGCTACCACCCACTTGCTTCATTGTTGTAATACCGTATTTGTTTAGTCCTTTATGGTTTACAAAACTGTTGCATTTCCATGCTTTCACGTAGTACATATAACACTGTGAAAAAGCAGCAACATCCTTGGAAAATTTCTGGGCTCTCCAGCCTTAGATAAGAAATAACCAAGCTGTTACTTGGACCCAAGTTTTCTAACTTCAAGAGTAGTGATTTTGCACTCTACAAATGCCAGCCTATATGGACAGCAAGCTAGAAGTGTGAGTTATAGATTGCCATCCTAACTGGGACACTTTTGATAGTGGAAATAGGTACCATTCATTATGCTTGGAAACAGGTATAAACTGAGACTGTCTGAGGTAAATCTGAGATACAGTAACTGTAACTATGGACAAAAACTAAGTATAAATTAACCCTCTTTATAGGCAGCACAGGTCAGAAGTCCTTTATCAAGCTACAGAGATTCTAAATGCTGCCCCTGGCTATGTTTACTGCATTTTTGAGCAAAGCCAATAATAAATAATTTAATAAAGGTTAACTAAGAATTGAAATTTGCTTTTTTGTAGAAGAAATGCCACTTGCTTAGAGAGGTTTATATGCTGCATGTAGGGCCAAGTTGCTGCTGAGTATCATTCTTTCTGTTGTCCTCCTAACCCTGAATGGCATTAAAAAAGGAATTAAAAAGAAGAATTTTATCTTCTTTCTTGAAGTCTTTTATAATGTGAAGATAATGAGTAGATCTGTGGGTAAACTCATTACCAGGAACAGCCAATACTTGTTTTCCTGTGGTGCTTTTAGTGATTACATTAACCTAATAGAGAATTTTCTTTAACTGCAAATTTTTCACTATATTAGCAATTTTAAGGTTAGTGGACTCTAACCTGTAAAGATGTTGAACTTATTTTTTAAAAAAACATGTTCCTTTTCTACAAATAATCAAGAAAATGTCAACTTAAAATAGAAGACTAAATCAACTGCTTAATGACATATTTTATATTAACCTCCTAACTCTAACAAGTGAAGCTCAACACTATAAGTACATAAAATATCCAACATGAAGACTTAATACAAAAACATCAATATTATGGAGCTGATTCTCTTCAACATTTCAATGTTTAATTTAAAAATCTGAGGATAAAGTTGTTTTCCAACTAAGAAAAAATTTATGTTATCTCAAGTAATTTGGGGAGATAGTATTTAGCCAAATGAGATTGCATAATGACCAGAGATGTTAGCTGAGCTGCTGCCTGTATTCTTGTCTGAGACACCACTGAGTCTTTTTACTTGGTTAAATACTTATCAGGGCTTTTTTTGCATTGAATAGTGTGTGTTTAATTTTGTAATAAACTGCCATTTTGTTTTCCAGAGTGGCTGTACCATTTTGTGTCCTCATCAGCAATGTATGTTATAAGTCCCAGTTCTGCATCCTCACCAGTACAATGAATTGTCACTAAATAAAAATATATAAAATGGATGATAGGCAACCAAATCTTGTTTTCTAATGCCATTCTCCAATAAAAAGAATTAGGTCTTCTAGGACAAATGGTCAATTTTAGCATCATGGAAGGAAATAAAAGATAAGCCTGCTATACCTGAAGATGTGCCTGAAGTGTCAGAAAGTAAGGAAGTGGTCAAAAAAAGAAAAATCCCACAGTAATGGGGATGTGTTAAAGTGAAGCAGGAGCTAAGGGAAAGAGTTCCCCATGATGAATTTTGAGTGATAAAATAAAGTAGCATTGGACTATAATCCAAAGGATAAAATAAATATCCTTGAGTCCATACTGATATAAATGATTGAATAGACAAACAAACAAAGAAAGAAAGGGAGAATAGCCAAATCTCCCATACAGAATTCCAAATTATTTATGTAGGTCCTCTGTCTTCAAGGAAGCAGAGCATAACTCCCCACTCCTGATACATGGGCTGTACATAGTGACTTTCTTCCAAAAAGTACAGTATGGAAAGGGGAAAAAAGAGAAATTTCACAGTGCAGAAATCTGACAAATACAACCTCAGCCTGGTGATCAAGGTTTATATTTATCAATAGTTTATATTCTGGATATGATGTGATGATAATGGCATTTTATATCAGTGGTCTTCCTTACTGAAACCCACAAACTCAGTCTAATCATGATGAAAAATCTCAGTCACCTCCTAAGTCAGGGACATTCTATAATGTACCTGACCAGTACTTCTCAAATCTGTCAAAGTCATAGAAAACAAGGAAAGTCTGAGAAATTCTCAGAGCCAAGAAGACATGATGACTAAATGTCATGTGGATAGAATCTTGAGAACAGAAAAAGGGCATTAGGTTAAAAACTAGGGAAATCTGAATCAAGTAGGGACTTCATCTAATAATTATGTATTAATTTTTGTTTACAGTTGTCACAAACAAACCATACTAATGTAAGATGTTCATAACAGAGAAAACTTGGTCTGGGGTAGTATAAGGAAACAACCTGTATTATGGTAGCAAATTTTCTTTGAATCTAAAACTATTCTAAAATAGAAAGCTTACTATAATAATGGATGGCAGAGCAGGAGGAATAGTTTTGTCTCACAACTTTGGAAAAAAGAGAGTTGGAACACAATTCACAGCAGACTAGGACATATATTCCTCTCTGGTGTGGGAAGGAGGAGATGACATTCGTTGGGAAAAGGACTGAACCAAATTAGGGTGTCCAGCTTGTTTTGCTTTGCTGTCTCGTGGCTCTTCCTGGGAAAGGCTATAGCTCTATAGAACCATGTGTTCTGGAGGATAAAATTTGACAATTCCTTGGTGCAAGGGGTGGTGATGTACAAACTCAAATACCCACAGCATCCAGTTAGGTGGAATAAATGAGGAAAGCAAGTTGGTTATAAGAAATGTGGGAGCACTGGGAACTGTAGCAAATAAAAGAGACAAGCCTCAAATGAAAGGACAGCTCCTACTCAGTCAGTGCTGGCTGATTTTTGCTATTCAGGAAGGTAAACTCAGATGCATATTTCCTGATATTTTGAAAGAAGCTGGAAATCCAGCTTTAAAAAGAATAATGTGGAATGGTCCACTTTTTAAACATTGGCAACTAATTCAGAAAGTTTTCGTTAAATGTCATGCATACTCAAATTGTGCCAAAGGAAATACTTCTGTAAACATGGTCGTCACACTGCCAGTTTGCAACTACTCTCTATAAAACTGGGCTCTGCTGAGCCAGGTGGGCCAATCTGGGGGAGCCAGAGCTTTGTCTGTGTACAAAGCGTGAAGTTAGTCTGTGTCCCGGGCTATGACAAGATCAATCTGTGGGAATCAATGCCTAATCTTCTTGAAAGTTTTGGACAATATAGAGAACAGCTGGAAGGCATTGATGGCAAGTAGCATGAGCCAACGTCAAGAGTTACAGCATCATAGGGTGTTGTTTAGGGGATTGGATGATTGGAGAAGATTCATCAAAAGAAGATACTGGGCTAGAAAGTTAGGTTGGAGCTAGATTATGCTGGGTCTGGGCATTTGGACTTTAAGCTGTTGGCAACCAATGACTGTCTCTAGGTCGTCTCGAAAAAGCACAGGGCAGAAATCAGGCGCTATACTGGGAAATTTGACATTAACACCTGGAATTTCTAGACAGAAAGAGAAATACAGAGTAAATTAATATACTGAGTCCAGTTAGAGTAACTGGGTTCGGGTGAGAGTGCCCATTAATAACAATTAGCCAAAGTGTGTGTGTGTGTGTGTGTGTGTGTGTGTCTGTGTGTGTGTGTGTCCTTCTGTAGTTACTCAATACATACATAACCTTTCTAACTGGGCTAGGCTGGCCTCTGTGGGCCCAGTCAGATCAGCTTCCGCGGGCACTCCAGCTTTATAACGATAAGCAAACCATAAATTCATTCTTGTTCTCACTCCTCTCTTGGTGCCTCTTGAACCCCTTCAAGGATTATTGCACTGACCCAGAGCTGCCAAAAAGGGAGAAACCCATGCCTGACCTGTGCACACAGCACACAGCAGTGATATTTGATGTGAGATTAGGGCAGACTCAGCCAGGGAGCCTTCTTAAGTACAGCATACAGCCAACAAAATGAAAGAAGTTTATCTGGGGGGGTAAATGTTTCCCTCTCCGCCTGGCTGTCCCTTCTCACCCTCCCTCAGGCATCTCTTCCCCTAAATTCTAGTCCATAATTTTTATCTGAAACTCTTCAAATTCTACAGGGCCATTACATGAGCACATTCCTCCCTAAACAATAGGATTATATTTCAAACTCTTATTGTTCTAATGCTGGCCTTTTACTCGCCCACAAGAGGCTGAAATAACTCTCCTTACCTCCATCATCGAGGAGATCAAATATCATTTCTAGGATTTATGATAAGCTCCTTCCATTGTGATGAAAGCACAAAAGCAGAGGCCAAGAAACTGGCAGCTACATATTTTAGGTAGAATTTTGCTAATGGTGGGCTGGTTCTTTCTAACAAGTAGGTGTTTTGTTACGTCCACTCATTGGTTCTAGTTCTGTCCAGTGAAACAAATCAGAGCAGCTCTAATTTCATTTCCCTCCTATGAAAGAACATGAATTAATAACAGCAACTATTAGCAACCTTCATAAAGTTCTGAAGAAATAGTGTAAATCCCTAGTGGGGCTCTGCCTAATCCCTTGCTTCCTTACCAAACAAGCAAACAGAGAAAAATTTCTGATTTTACGGTACAGATGAACCGGTCTGCAGGGCAGAAGTTAAGACACAGATGTAGAAAACAAACATGGGGGGAGAACCGCGGTGGGGTGGTGGTGGTGGTGGTGTGCTGAATTGGGCTATTGGGATTGACATGTATACACTGATGTGTATAAAATTGATGACTAATAAGAACCGGCAGTATAAAACAAACAAACAAACAAACAAAACAACTAATACTAAACTTTCTTTGGGTTATTTGTATGGAAATATGTTAATATAAATGTTTCAGACGTTACATGAAATTTCTAAAAATCTTATATGTTCTGGTATAATGTTATAAGTCATAATTCTAGTTATTACTTTAAAATGTATATCTCAGAAATAACTAAATTTCCTTGTCAATTGCATTATTATGAACTTTCATCAAATTTTTCACCGTGGTCATTTTTAAGTCTTTTGTCATTTACAGAGAGTTCTGGGTGTACTCTGATGCTTTTGCAAAAATGTTCCTATAAAAGGGTTTCATCTTCAAGGAATTCCTGGAAAAGACTCTGACAAGTACATGTTTCTGGTAACTGACTACACTGCTGAACTGAATGAATAAGCATTTTCAGAACTCTAATGGAAAACTGATGAATTCATAAAAGTGCTAACAAAAGATCAAGATGAAAAAAATTAATTACATGGGAATGAGTGAACTGATGAGGATGATTATAATTTTTGTGACTTTCTGTTTGAATTTAAAAAAAATCCTGGGCTTCCCTGGTGGCGCAGTGGTTGAGAATCCGCCTGCAGATGCAGGAGACACGGGTTCGTGCCCTGGTCCGGGAAGATCCCACATGCCGTGGAGCAACTAAGCCCGTGAGCCATGGCCGCTAGGCCTGCGCGTCCGGAGCCTGTGCTCCGCAATGGGAAAGGCCACAACAGTGAGAGGCCCGCATACCGCAAAAAAAAAAAAAAAAAAAAAAAAAATCCTAGAAGGACTCAGAGGCAAAAAATATACAAATCAATTTTCACTGCAAAGTAAAGGAGCTGTTACAGTGGAGGATTACTGGACTGAATGTCAATATTATGACATAGTATGAGTGTGTTTCGTGTCTGGTAATTGCAATCATTGTTGCTTTTGTTGTGGTCATCCATTTACAATGCTTGGTGTCAGTTTATTTATCTCTTGTAAAAATAAAATACAGTGTGTGTGTGTGAAAAAAAAATATCTGATTTTAGTCATGATGATTTACCACTGATAACCCAAAGTCGCTTATGACTTTGCCATTAAGATTTATAATGAAAACTCTTTCATGTATACATAATAGGAATTCAACTTCATGTGAAACCTTAAATGATGAACATTCTTGATATTGAAATGAGTGTTTTCTATATCCAAGCGATAGCATGAGGGAGGGTCCTACTCTTATTTCAAAAATGTCCAAAATATTTTGTAATAATTAAATAATTGTGTTTGTTTTGTTTTAACACAAAGTCTTTTATTACAGAAAGTAAAGAGAAATTTATTTTCGATTTATAGATAATTTTTTGTTGAGGAAAAATACAATAGAGTGGCAATAAAAGATTTTCAAACATAAAATGTATTACATTAAATGAAACTGTGTGGGAAGAATCACCTTTCCTGATGTTACTGCTTACTGTACAGCTTTATGAATCAAGATAGTGTGGTACTGACAGAGAGGTACACAAGGATCAAAGGAATAGAATAGAAAACCTAGAAATAAGAAACACTTATCAAGGACTATTTGAAGTCAACTATGATGACTAAAGTGGATAATTGAGACATCTGATAATCATCTGGGGGCAGTAAACAGGGTACAAGTAATAATCAAGACAGTCTTTTTTCACGAGGTTTAAAAATAGCTCCTGAAGGCAATTCACAGAGGAACTCCAAAGGTGTTCTTTGTAAGTGGTGGTAAAGAAAGACAATACTTGTGATGAATGGTAATCAAGTTATGTTGGATTAAAGAGCTACCTATTTTATAATCAAACTTCCCCTGCTGATATAAAGGTTTCTATTTATTTATTGTTTTTGTAGCATTTTTTTTTTGAGGTATAGTTAATTTACAATGTTACATAAGTTTCAATTTATAGTTGTTATAAACTATTGGCTATATTCCCAGTGCTGTACAAAATATCCTTGTAGTTTTTTTATTGGGTTGGCCAAAAAGTTCGTTCGGGGGTTTCCATAAGATGTTATCTACATAGTAGTTTGTACTTCTTAATCCCCTACCCTTATCTTGCCCCTCCCAGCTTCCCTCTCCCCACTGGTAACCAGTAGATTGTTTTCTATATCTGAGAGTCTGTTTCTTTTTTTGTAATATTAACTAGATTCCACATATAAGTGATAATATACAGTATTTGTCTTTCTCTCTCTTACTTTTTTTGCTTAGCATAATACCATGCAAGCCCATTCATGTTGTTGCAAATGGCAAAATTTCATTCCTTTTTATGTCTGAGTAGCATTCCACTGTAAATATATGTACCACATCTTCTTTGTCCATTCATCTGTTTACGGACACTCAGGTTGCTTCCATAACCTGGCTATTGTAAATTATGCTGCTATGAGCATTGGGATACATGTATCTTTTCGAATTAGTGTTTTTGTTTTTCTTCAGACACATACCCAAGAGTGGAATTTCTGGATCATTTATTGTTTTGATTACACTTTAATTTGCTTCTGTGCAAGGAGAACCATACTTATGGTAGGATCCACTCATTTACTCAATGATTGCTCATTGAACAACTTCTCTGTGCCAGGCACTAAGAGTAAGATGAAGAACACTGTGGACTTTGTCCCTGACCTCAAGAATCTATAGTAAGGACTTCCCTCGTGGCGCAGTGGTTAAGAATACACCTGCCAATGCAGTGGACACAGCTTTGAGCCCTGGTCCAGGAAGATCCCGCATGCCGTGGAGCAACTAAGCCTGTGTGCCACAACTACTGAGCCTTGCACCACAACTACTGAAGCCCGCACACCTAGAGCCCACGCTCCACAACAAGAGAAGCCACTGCAATGAGAAGCCTGCGCACCTCAACCAAGAGTAGGCCCCGCTTGCCGCAACTATAGAAATCCTGTGCACAGCAACAAAGACCCAATGCAGCCAAAAATAAATAAATTTTTAAAAATTAATTAAAAAGAAAAAAGAATCTATAGTAAGAGTGGGGTTATGAGGTCAGGGTATGGAAAAACCACAAAGCA
Source organism: Kogia breviceps (assembly GCF_026419965.1). Classification (NCBI taxonomy): domain Eukaryota; kingdom Metazoa; phylum Chordata; class Mammalia; order Artiodactyla; family Physeteridae; genus Kogia; species Kogia breviceps. The sequence continues at coordinate 145,951,903 of NC_081310.1, read as the reverse complement.
AATCTTTGAGGCAAACTGGAAACCACTGCTATCGGTTAAATATGCGCATATTTTGAGTTAAATTTTCACTTTCCCCCAAAACATTATCTTGACAACAATATAGTCCCAGGAAGTATTAGGGAAAGCGGTAATGAAACTGTGGCAGACCTTGTACCTTTGTAATGTTTGCCTTGCTTGTGACCTTTGTGCATGAATGCTTCTGCCCACTTGGCCAGTCAAAAAATGATCTGGTTGAACTGTTTTTCTGAAAGACCTTTGTCCGAATCTTTGATGAACAAACAGAGAATCATGTTTTCAAGAAGGAACTACTTACACATAAAATTCTGTATCGTCATACTTTTAAAGTAAGACATGTGGACCAAAGTTGAGCAAACAAAAACAGTAGTGAGGGGCTGAGTTGAACTTTTAACTTTTAGAGGAGACTTACACTATTAGAAACTTAACATTGAGTTACTTTTCTTTGAATTAATGTCACGAAAAGTTAGAATGCACTCTCATTCATTCAACATGTATTTATTGAGCACTTACCATAAGTGCCAAACACCGGTATCTTATTCTTTAATACCTAACTACAAATGTTGAGGAGATAGAGAAGAAAAATGGAAGAGTGCTAAGAAAGCATGGAACACAGAGACCTAATGCACGGCAGAGAGGGAAGGCTCTATGAGGAAGTAGTATCTTTAAGCAGAGACCTGAAGGATGAGTAAAAAATGGTCTGGTGAAAAAGACTGAGGGGGAGAGATTACCAGGCAGGACAAGCAGCATGCGACAGAGTATATTTTGACTTTAATAAATTTCATATTGTGAAAAATCCAAAGTCCAAAATAGAAATTCAGCATCCCATGACATGAGAAAATCTCATAACTTTACTTCAGACTGGCCAGAAATGTGTCAGGCAGAAAACTTCAAAGAGGTAGATTTCATCTCTCTGGCTGGTAAACAAAATGCTCAGAACACTTCCCCAGCACTTGAGGTCAGTTTTTAATTACTCTTTTTCATCATCCCAGATGAATTCCCAGACTTTAGTAACCTAGTAAAACTTTTTTTCTGCCTTTGTAAATAGAGACACCACTACGAAATCTGGCTCAAAAGATAAAGCAAAGGGCAACTCAGGTCTTCAAAACATCATGTAAATATGAGTTACTCCCAAACAGTCATTAAAAACAAAAAGAATAAAATCAATTCACCAATGGCATGTTAGTGTGAGGTAGTAAAATGAAGCAACTCAGACCAGATGCTATAATTCACAAACGGGGCTGTCATCTGGGAGAAGGGTGAAGGGTGCAGTGCCAAAGAAATTAACAAGCAGTCATGCTGTCTGTCCTTTCTTTTTCCATTTTTGCCCTATTCAACTAACTTTATCCATCTGGGTTATTTAGCTGTGGCTATAAATTATATATATGTATATATACACCCATGATTGATGCCAAAGTCACCTGCTTAACAATACAAAGACTTCTTGCTAACCTGGGATTATAAATAGTCCTTTACTTTGCCAGACTTATGGAAAGGGTATGTCCTCAAGCCCACGGGGTGTGGGTAAGATGGTGACGGTGTCTGCATGTACTCACCCCACCTCACTGCTGCATCTCAAATCGTGGGTCGCACTGCCGGTTAGTCAGCACGTTTTGGGAGATGGAAGAAAGCACACCTGTTCTTATTCAGGATCTCAGCTTTAAAAGGGACCTCAGAGAACACCTAATCCAAATCCTTACCTAATGCAGTGCCGTATTCTCCTAAAGTGCATGTATGAATTGACTAAGTGTCATTCCCCACCTCCCCCCTATTCCAGCCCAGAATGGCAGTTCACTATCTCATGAGGCAGCTAATTCTCTTTCGGACAGCTGCCATCTTTAAAGGTTCTTCCTAATATCAAGATAAAGTCCATTTTCCTTTAACTTCCACAAAGAGCAGTAATAATACTATCTCTTGAGTACTTCTATGTAGAAGAACTGAACCAAGGAGCTTCGCATGCATTGTTTCCAGTGCTCCCAACGATAGTTTCAGGAAGGGGTCATCACGCACATTTTACAGGTGGGGAAACTGGTGCAAGGTCACACAGCTAAGAGGGGTGGATCCAGTCTGGCTAACTCCAACACCTAGCCTCCTTCCTCAACACCATGCATAATTCTGTTTCATATTTGTGTGTTTCTAAGGCATCTCACACTCTTTTTCTTAGTTTCCTCATTCGTATTTTATATGCATGCTTTCCGGTGCCCTCAGGATAAACTGTGACTGAATCTTTATAAAAGGTATATATAGATCAAAAAAGTTATTGATCCCCAGAAAAATGCACACGGTACTCCAAGAGAAGTGTGAGCATTGCAAGACTTCTTCGAGTCTTTTATTAGTGGAATTTATTTTTCAACAATAACAGTAGCATATTAGTTAAGGCGTGGATTTAGGTATGTTTAACTCCTGGTTTTGACACTGATAAGCTGTTGGACTCTGGAAATTTTATTTCCCAAATTATTAGTTTTCTCACCTATAACATGGAGATTATGATAATGATGCTGCTGATGATAGTGCCCACTTTTCTTAGAATTGTTGTGAGAATTGACATAATACATGTAAAGAACTTAGCATGATGCCCACTACCATGTTCGGTAAATATTATTATTATTATTTCTTTATTTGCAATAAACCAAAATCCCTATGACTGTTGTCAAGCCAGGCTTCCCCTGTACCATGGTTGTAAATTTAAATTATAGATACACATATATAATTTTATAAATTCATGTTAACTTTCATCTAGCCAGTAGTTCCACCTAGAATCTTATTCCTGTCATTTGACATGTTAGTGATACTTCCCAGTTTTGTGTCACCTGAAAATTGGCAAACATATTTTCAGTATTTCCTCCAAGTTGTTGCTAAGAGTGATTGCACAATGAAATCTATGTTTGTTTCCGTTTAGTTAACTTAAGCTGTTCTACATTTCTTCTCATCTACTTATCAATACACCAGTCTCAGGATTTTGTGCTTGTTCTACAGCTACATATGAAACTTTCTCTGTGCTTTTCTGTCTGTACCATACACTTACTTGTTCTATCCCTTAGTGATCCCTGAGTTTTAAGCTGCCTCTGACCTATGATGCTGTAGATCTCCTGATATTGACATAGCTGAATCTATTAACTAGAATGAAGACTGGGACACCTGGGGCCTAGCACTAGCCCCTTCCCATCCATGTACTTCAAACTCTCTGTAGCTCCATTTGTATACTTGTCAAACTGAGAAAATATTTGCCCTTTCCTTTGTTTCAGTGCTATGATGAAGAAGAAATAAAAATGGTAAAAGAACATCGTGTCCTTTAAAAAAATGGGAGCATACCATTTACAGAGAAATTCCTCATCTAGTTGCTATCAAATCAGCTAAACAAGTAAACATTAGCGAGATAAGTATCTGAGTGGCAATGTAGATGACACCAAGTCTGTGTTTATCACCTGAATTTACTCATAGACCTATACTCACTTATAGCCTCATTATATACATACATCTAATAAGCTTGTTTCTTTCATTTCCTAGTCCATAGCCAAGTAGAGGAGGCAAGTAAATTAAAAGTAGTGAAGTAGGTAAATTGAAAGTACCCAAAGGAGGCAAATTGAAAGTAGCGAGAAAGAAATAATCATTTTAAAAGAAAAAGAGAGATAAAAGAATTATAAAAACTAGAACTCCCAGAAGTACAGACGGCTGAGACCATTAAGTGAAGGGGAAAAGTAGCCTTGAACAGATGACTAGGTTCCAAGAACATCACTGGATTATAAACTGGTACTAAAACTGATGTTCAAAATGATCACTAATTCTTGTGTTGGACCTCTGTGTTTTCAGGTGTCCAGCTTTCATTCTGCTCTCTTTTGGAAGCAGCACTGTGAGTTTCCTTTGGAAAACTACCCTTCCCAAGTTATACTCAGTTCCAGTGGAACCATCACTTAAGGTGTCCTCCCTTCTCCTGGATAAGGTCGAGCATATCACCCAAGCCAGGTCAGTTGAGCTGTTTTCTTGCAGGAATACGGGTGTTGAGCAGAGTGACTCAAAGCTAGTGGAAGGGCTTCCCTGGTGGCGCAGTGGTTGAGAATTCTCCTGCCAATGCAGGGGACACGGGTTTGAGCCCCGGTCTGGGAAGATGCCACATGCCGCGGAGCAACTAGGCCCATGAGCCACAACTACTGAGTCTGTGCGTCTGGAGCCTGTGCTCCGCAACAAGAGAGGCCGCGACAGTGAAAGGCCCATGCACCGCGATGAAGAGTGGCCCCCCGCTCGCCGCAACTAGAGAAAGCCCTCGCACAGGAACCAAGACCCAACACAGCCAAACATAAATAAATAAATAAATTTAAAAAGGAAAAAAAAAAAAAGCTAGTGGAGCTGCTTTATCCCTGAAGAAATAATGCTTCATTCTTCCCCTCCACTTAGGCCACAGCTTCCTGCATGGCCCCTGACCTCTTCAAGGGTGGTCGTCCAGCCCCCCTTTAACTTGGGGCACTACTCTAAAACATCCCAATAAAATACTTTGCTTGCTTAAGGTAGCCAAAGGTATTTTTTTGGCTGTTCACAATATGTGATCTGTGATCAACTCAGATTCATTAAAGGAAAGGCTCAATTTTGTTCTGTATGCCACAGTATTTGTAATAAAAATTTTAAATATTTCCATCCAACTTTGTTAAAATAAAATTTAAACATTTTAGCATTAACGAGATATGTCCATTCTAAAGAATTTACGAATTTCCTAACCGTGTCAGATAAATGAATTGTTATTGCATACAAATCCAACAAATGATTACGTTTTACTTTTATAGCTTGGTTAACGCCTTTTCTTAGCATGGCTCTGGTTAACACCTTATGTAAATGATGACTGATGTCATAGAATGCCTTTAGGACCCGTCTAAAACGGACATCTTTTTGTTGTGGTCAAAATACTTTGAGCACTCAACAAATATCTGTATCTCTTTTGTGTGCTGTGCTGAGTTCCAGGATAAAGCAGTCCCAGCACTTGTGGAAGCTTCTGGTCTAATAGCCCAGCAGTGTATACGGAATGAAAGGAAGAGTGCCTTTGCTCATGATCAGCTCATTGCCCATGTCTTTGGCCTTGCATTTCTCCTGCCTAGAAAATCCAACATCTGACGTTTAACCACATCTTTTACCCATCCTTATCCCGTTCTTTTTTCAAGGTCTGGGTCAAATAGCTTATTCTCCATTAAGCCTCATACACTAGTAACAACAGTGATGGTAGCTAAACATTTACTGAGCATGATGCCGACCTCTTCACTTGAATTACATCATTTATTTGTCACAATGTGCTATGAGGTATTTATGTATGACTCTTTAGAATACTAATTGATGGGAATATTAGGAAGATTTAAATGATCTAACTCGATGCTCTGTGACCACCTAGAGGGATGGGAGAGTGTGAGGGAGGCTCAAGAGGGAGGGGATATGGGAACATATGTATACATAGAGCTGATTCACTTTTTTGTACAGCAGAAACTAACACAACATTGTAAAGCATTTATACTCCAATAAAGATGTGGAAAAAAAAATATTGAATTCAGTATGCTCAGAATTACTGAGATCTTTATTTAGAATTACCTAGAATCTAAAATATGGGGTGGGAAGGAAACAGTTTTATATCTGACTGTGCCATCAGAATTGCCTTGGGGGACCTTTTAAAAAATAGAGATGCCTGACATTCTCAAAAATTCCCGTTAATTAAAAACACACAAGCACACAGACATAGAATACAGCATACAAAAAATTACCCCACATCCCATCTTTTTAAGATAATCACAAAGAGCACTTGGTATGTTTCCTTTAGGTCTTTGTTTTTTGTAGCTATAAACTTTTAAACATAACTTTGGGGTAAATGTTACCTTATCCTTGAGCTCTTCCCTGAGCACCTTATTTAAAACTTTAACCTACTTCCATTCCCTTCCCTTTATGCTTAAGTTTTTTTCATAGAATTTCTTACCTGTTACTTATTAATGACATTTTAATTCATTTATTTTTCTCCCCCAGAGTATCTTATTTCCTCCTGCCCTTTCCTCCCTTGCCACTAGAATGTCAGCTCCAAAAGGGCAGAGAGTTTTTGTCTGCTTTGTTCATTGCAGTATCTACATCCTCTAGAGGAGCTCCTGGCACGGAAAGGGGGCTTAATACGTCTTTGTCGAATGATGGATGAATGGATGAATGAAATTGCCAAATTGTTCTTCAGAAACGCTGCACTGTTTCCACTCCTACAAAAAGTGTAAGGCAGTGTCCACGTTAGAGAAATAGTTTTGCTCGGTAGGACTCTGAGGCCTTGCTTGAATGCTTCCTAGGATCTCTGTGGAGGGCATCAGGAGTCAGGAGCCCTGCAGTCCTAAAGCAGCGGGCGGTGCCTGGGGCCGCTTGGCTGACAGCAGGGGCCACGCACAGGACAATGCAATGCCGAAGATCACCCGCCCTCAAACGAGTTCAATAGGAATATTTTTGAAAACATGCCCAGCCAGTTATTGGTTTCAGCATTTGAGAACATAACTTGTCCACATTATAAATTTTGGGACTTGCTCAGGACTATGTCCTGGTTCCTTTAGTTCACTTCTTTCTACCACCCAGATTGACTAATTTTTGAACTTTGATGAGTAGAGCACTGCTTTCTGTGCTATTTAGTCATTTCCCACCGCTCTCTGTCCCTTTAGAATAGCTTTTAAAGTCACTTGGGCCATTTCAGTAGAGTACATTGGATGACTATTTTTGTGCAACTAAATAAATGGAAGGCTTCTTGTTATTAGCAATGTTCAAAACATGCAACCCACAGTCATATTATTCAACTGGAGGTTGTTTTGAAGGCATTCTTTAATTACAGAATTTCCAAATCAGGAACTATATCTGAAAATAGAAATTTGGAACTAATTACACAGAAAATCATGAAGGGCTTTTTAGAAAAATTAAGAGGGGTAGTAGAGTTTAGTGGAAAAGCAACAGGGTTAAGACTCAGGAGATCTGAGGTCCACAGGCATCTCTGCCCATTATTAGCCCTGCAAGTCCCCCCATTTTGTTGGGAAATGGGGCTGCTCATCCTAACCTGTGAGCTTTGTTGTGGGGAACTTTATAGTTCCCCATCCACATATTTATATACGTGAAACACATTGAAAACTGTAAAATTATATTACATCTGAAAGGCTGTGCAAATTTTCTTAAATACTGGAGAATGATGGTAGGATGGTAGAAAGAGGAATTTTGAAGGGTGTTAGAGTTCATTTTCTCAAACTGCTTGCATGGCACACTACTTTAGTGAGATGTGTTCAGTCAGCTTTTGCTGACTGCCAGCCTCAATATCACAGTGGCTTATCCTCCATACACATTTATTTTCATGCTTACTGTTGGCAGTTCAACAACAGTTAGGCGGATCTAGACTGGGCTCCATTGGGTGGCTCTACTTCAGAGTTCCGGTCACCAAGGCTTCATTCCAAGCTACTGACTGGTTGGGTTCTGATCTTCTCTGTGCATCTGTCATCATTCTGGACAAGTGACTAACCAGGACAGGTTCTCAGGGCAAAGGGAGAAGTGCAAGAGGGAAACTGATCTATGCCAGAACCATCTAAGGTCTCTGTTCTAATCTTATCCCTAACATTGCATTGACCAAAGCAAGTCACATTTCCAAGCCCAACATCAATGGGCTTGGAAAGTATAGTTTAGCTACAGTAGATGCAGAGGGAGTGACTGTTTGCTAAATATTAATCCAAACTTTCACAGATGTCCTTTGAAAAAAAAATGGGAGCATGTTTAAAAGGGCTTGGGAATTTCTTAAATATTCCCAGTGTATGATGGCATATTAAGTTTCTGAGGACTCCAGGTCTAAATAAACTTGTTTGCTTTTGCTTTGCATAGTGCTTCTCAAATTTATGCGACCATAGTATCTTTCACCTGTAGTTCACAAAGCTTATCTCCTCAGAGAGGAGATAAGGAAGAAGTTGAAAAAGAAAGACGAACTGCAAAAGCATCATATGTTTGATCAGGGCCACTTGAAGACAAATAGAACTTTGTGTTAAAGTACTTGTCCCAGGCCCAGTTCTGCTTCGTGGGATTTAAAGACATGTTTGTTGAATACAGATTTCTTATAAAGGATCTCTCTTCCCAGAGGATGCATGAAACTAAGCGTTTCTATAGCTTCCACAGAATCTCAGTATGTCAGAGTAGACAGGATTTTGAAGATTATGTATCCCAACACCATAATTTTACAAATGAGAAAATTAAGGCACAGAGATGAAAATAAAGCTCAAAATAATAAGGTACAAACTTCCATTTATAAGATAAACAAGTACTAGGGATGTAATGTGCAACCTGACAAATGTAAGTATAATAAAGTATAATAACTTTAGACACCTCTTTCAGGTATTTACTGCTACAAAAAAACCCAAACAAACAGAAGGAAATAAACTAACAAGAAAAAGGGGAATGTAAGTATTAGCAGGAAAGAGGGAAATTTTAACTATGAGGAATTTATGATAATTGGTACAGAATACAAATTCATTACTAAAATTGACTACAAGTTTAAATAAGTTGTATAAAAATTAATATATGAAAATCTGTTGTATTTCTGTACAATAGCAACAAAAACTTAGAAAAGGGGTTGATATTAAAAGGTACGATTCTATTTGCAATAGCAATTTTACACACAAACATATCCCTGGGAACTTTATTTTAAACAACTAAATGCTTACAACATTTAATTCCTTTCATAATATGAAATAATTGATACAAGATTATTTGTGTCATAAAATGACCTGGGCTGCAAAAAATCACACTCACACACTGTTGTGGCAAATGTTGTGTGTTATACGTTATGTTACAGTAATGTGTAACTGCATGGTATGTATGTATACAGTTCATACACACACACACATATATATATATAGTTCAAAAATATATATGTTATGTTATAGTAATGTGTAACTGAGCTAGATATGTATGTATATAGTTCATACACACATATATAGTCCATACATATATATGTTATGTTATGTTAATGTGTAACTGTGCTACATATGTATGTATATAGCTCATACACACACATATATATAGTTCATACATATATATCACATATATTTGTGTGTGTGTATCAGGCAATCAATTGCATAATTAGTATTCTGTATTTCTACAGATCAATGAGAGAAAGACAAAACCATGAAAATGTACTCAAACTCATTAGTAATCTTGGGAATGCAAATTAAAACCACAATAAGATACTATTTCAAGCAGAAGCCTGGTGTTAAAGATGCCAGACAGAGAATACACTTGATGTGGAACTGTATTCAGTAGTTAGAAATTAGTCGACTTTAAACTCCTGGTTTAAAACTTCTTGGGTTGAAATTCCAGTTCTGTCACTCCCCGTCTGACTTCAAACAATTTACTGAACACCTCTAAGTCTCAATTTTCTTATCTATAAAATAGAATAGAGCAATAAGAAAATGTAGGCAAAGCAGTCAGCACATTGCCCTGCACATAAAAAGAACACTCACTGCATGTTCACTATTACGTAAATTTTGTAACTAGAGTATGTTGAGTGCTTGCTATGCACCAGGCACTGCACTGGGCTAAGTGCCATAGATGTATTATTCTCTTTTAGTCATCTGTGATGTAATTATATCCATTCTACAGATGCGGAAACAGGCATAGAGTAGAGAAGAGGGAGCCAGGACTCAAACCCACATCTGGTGGCTCCGAAATCTGTGTGTAAAAATCTTGGCTTTTTGTGCCTTCCACTGTTGCCATAGAGAGCATTGCATCTTAGGGGTTACAGATGATCTCCAAGGTTGCTTACGTAAATCCTTTATTACCATCACATGTCCGTGCGTGCACACACACACACACAGCCTATTTCCCTTTCTGGTTAGAAGTTGTGTCATTTTTCAGTATTGTTCTAAAAACAGATTACTGACAATAGATCCTATAGTGCTTCTATTACCAATTTGTACAGTCAGCTTACAACATTACTCATAAAAATGTTGTTTTGGAGCCACTGTGGGTCTCTTTGAGCATATCTGCAATGCCGTCTGTACAGAGAGTACATCTGAGAGGAAGGAGGATGGGGAATAACATAATTAAGCCTGTTGGGAAGCCCTCTCTCCGAGATAAACTGGAGGTTCAGATGTGGGTATTATGATTCTGAACTCCATTCTCTGATGCTCCATTTTGGAATTTTAGAGTTATAAGGGACTTTAGCAAGTATCTTAGTTCAACTTTTCTCCTCTGTCAGAATCACTTTGACAATATTCCTGATAATTACCATCACTTGTGATAGCTGGGGAGGGAGGTGCAATCTCATGGGATTTTTCATTTCATTTCTGGACTCCATTGATGGTTAGATAGTTCATTCTTCTATCTTCATTTCTATAACTTTCACTCTCTGATGAGTTTTGCCTTCTAAAGCAGCATAGAATAAATATGTATTTTATACATGACAAACCTTTAAAATTTGAAGACAGCAATCAGGTTTTGATAGTGAGGCAGGTTTCCTATGTGAGAAAGTTGGGTCTCATTTTATGCTCCATTATAATCACAGCAACTAGAACAGTGTGGGAAATAAAGTACGTAGGTACTCATGAAATTTCTTGATGAATGACTGAATGAGTTTTCTCTTTTCTACACTGACAGCCTCAGAGTCTTGAACAATTCTTCATGAGATATGGCTTCTAAATTTCTCATGGACTTAGTGATTCATCTACGAACATGGTTTACTTTCTTCATATCTATTTCTTTGAATGTAAAACATGAACTATGACAATTAACTCTTCTTAAATGTGAGCTCTATGTGGTGAGGGAACAGGTGAATGAGTGGTTGAATGAATAAATGCTTAAGGGCTGCTCTAGGCAGTTATTGGATCACTTTTGACTCTGCCATGCTTGGCCACAACTGGTTGAGATAATGGTAAATATCTAATTTTGTTTGGGCCAATTAGATTCCTTTCCTGGGAATTTGGAATAAAGACTTATCTCTAAGGAGAGGACCTGAAAGGTCTAGCATTGAGGTTGAAGTAGAGACATGACTAGTTACAGCAGAACCAAGAGCAACAGTGCAGTTCGACAGGGAGAAACACAGGAGAGACGCAGTCCTATTGAGAAAAGACCACATAGCTGCCTACAGACCACGTGGCTCCCCAGTGCCTGGCTCCAGTTTCCATGAGGGTCAGCTCTCTCCACTTTGTGAGATCTCTGAATGCTTACAGTAATCACTGGCCCACTCTGACAGAGGGATACACACACACACACACACACACACACACACACATACACATGCATTTATTAAAGGTTGCTTAGGTCAGTTCTATTCCTTCCAAACTAGCATGGAACAGTTTATTCAACCTAATATAACATGAATTCTTTTTTAAAAAATTTTTACTGGAGTCTAGTTGATTTACAATGTTGTGTTAGTTTCAGGTGTACGGCAAAGTGAATCAGTTATACACATACATAGGTCCACTCTTTTTTAGATTCTTTCCCCATATAGGCCACTGCAGAGTATTGAGTAGAGTTCCCTGTGCTATACAGTAGGTCCTTATTAGTTATCTGTTTTACATATAGTAGTGTGTACATGTCAATCTCAATCTCCCAGTTTATCTCTCCCCTTCCTTTCCCCCCTGGTAAACGTAAGTTTGTACAACACTAATTCTTGATTCATATTCTGCACACAGGTAACTAAAAGGCCCAGGTTTTTTCACATGAATTGCTGCTCAAATGATTGTGTATTTGATTTTTTGGGAAAGTTTGCTCATTCACCCATTCTTTCAGCAACAGTATATTAAGCTACTATTTACTATATGCGAATGTACTCTTTATAGTTTAGCTATTTGCCTGTCAATTGTCGCTTTTTGCCACTGACAATGACCATTGCCTCTAATAATCTTCCCTTTCTGTTAACCTCTTATCGGCAGTGGAAAAACAAACAAACAGGTTACCAAATACCGAGGTCGTGAGCAATAACGAGTAGGATAAGAGCTCTTAGTGTAGGCACTTGCAGGGATGACACAGTGCACAAAGTGCCTGATGTTTACTCTATTTATTTTGGGTGCAAAGAGAACATTTTGCCTACTTCCTGTTTGCCTTTTAGATTTTCGATTGTTGAAAGTGTAGTAAATAAATAGTGGATAACTGGAGTGTTATGTGAGATTCTATACATACATATATATACACACATATTTCATATAAATTTCTACCTAAATACATACACATAGTTAGGGAAAAACTGAGTAAGGTTTCTACCAGAATCCAACAGTGAGGTAGCTTCAATCACATTTAAATAAATTAAATTGGTTACATTTATGGACCAGCAGATGTACTTGTGACTTTTCCTCTTTGATTATGCATCTTGAATAAAACTGAAGATTAAACTTGGCCCTCCATACCATTCTTTACTTCAGTCGAATTAACCAACATTGAAACACCCATTTCCAAGCTGCTTTTCAGCAATTCCAATTTGTATGGGACCCTCCTGGCCCCCATCACTTTTAAGTTCAGTTTTAGGGGTGAGAGGGACATGAGAAAGAAGGCTTTTTCTTTGTAGCCCAAATGGCAGTGCAGTAGTCAAGCTAGTACTTGGTCCATCCTTCATTTTCATAGCAATGAAAACAGTACCGTGCTGGGATAAGAGATCTGAATCCTAGCTTTGCTACCTCTTAGCCATACATCCTTTCTGCAGTTCTCTTAATTTCTTCGCACTTCAGTTTCTTTATATCTAAAATGAGGTTAACACTACCAACTTATAGAAATTGGTATGAGGGTTAAAAGACTTAATGTTTATAAAACACTTAACATACTATACTGCCTGACACCAGCAAGTGTTCAATAGATGGTGAGAGTCTGCTGTCAGTGCCCCCAAAGATAAATATAGAAAACACCATGTGAGGTAGAGGACTAAGAGAAGCATTTTATAAGAGGATAGTACATTTTCTGATAGTCCTGATGTTAGTTTAGAAAATCTTAAAAATTTGTCAGTGGTAATACAATTTATTTAGAGGCCCGTCCTAGGGATAATATGAATTCTCATATGAGGACTATCCCAGGCTTCTTCTGTGAGAACAAATTCCCTTGTGCTTCTTAAATTTTTGTTTTTTGGTAGAGAGTCTGTTTTCCCTAATGCACCATGGGTTTTCTCAGTGTTTCTCTTTTCAATCTTAGTAGTTTCCGTCTGCTCTGTGGCAAGAATGGTATTTAGAGGAAAGGGGAGAAATAGCAGTTCTTTACCATGAGCACTGTCTTAAGACCCCACATCATTTTCTACTACTCTTTCATCCTTTCTTAGACATTTTGCAGAAAATGGTCTATCCTGTGTATTTTTTTTTTTTTTTTTTTTTTTTTTTTGTGGTACGCGGGCCTCTCACTGCTGTGGCCTCTCCCGTTGCGGAGCACAGGCTCCGGACGCGCAGGCCCAGCGGCCATGGCTCACGGGCCCAGCCGCTCCGCGGCATGTGGGATCTTCCCGGACCGGGGCACGAACCCGCGTCCCCTGCATCGGCAGGCGGACTCTCAACCACTGCGCCACCAGGGAAGCCCTATCCTGTGTATTTTTAATCCTTGGATCTAAGAAAAAGTTCTTACCAGCTAATTGCTGTGCATTTCAAGGCTGAAGTGCTTGTATTTAGGTTTGCATCCTCTTGGATGACTTGTGGGAGTATCTTCCAGCCTCCTCCTGATGGAGTGAGTTTCCTCAGACTTAAACTAAGAATCAGAAAGGACTGTGATGATGTAGTTGCTTTCAGAAGTGTAAATAACAAGTTCTTGGAATATTGGACCAAACTTGTAGGGGAGGCTGAGGAATCTGGATGTCCCTCGACTTTTAATAATAGGATGGAACACTATTTGGAAAGCAGGGGATTGGATAGACCAGATACCTACAAAGTTACCACTCCAAGATAAAAACTGTTGGTTGAGCAATATACAATCAGATATATGGGTGTATCATGTGCTTCTGTTCCCTTACTCCAAACAAGTCCTTGCTGCTGGCAGGGAGATCAGCCTGGTCATCAAAATTTGCTGCTGCGGGCTTCCCTGGTGGCGCAGTGGTTGAGAATCCGCCTGCCGATGCAGGAGACACGGGTTCGTGCCCTGGTCCGGGAAGATCCCACATGCCGCGGAGCAACTAAGCCTGTGAGCCATGGCCGCTAGGCCTGCGCGTCCGGAGCCTGTGCTCCGCAACGGGAGAGGCCACAACAGTGAGAGGCCCGCGTACCGCAAAAAAAAAAAAAAAAAAAAAAAAAAAAAAATTTGCTGCTGCTAGCTCAGATGTGAAGTGGTTAATATTTGTTATGCACTTAAAATCTCTTTATGGTAAATGGTACAGGGAATTAATTTCCTATATACACAGAATGGATCCAGGAGATCAAAGAACTTCAGAAGAGGTCCCATATCCAGCTAACAGATCTGTATCTGTTTGTGCTTAGATTGTAAAACTTCTGAAGAACCTCAAATTTCTCATGTTACTCTGAAGCAAGAAATGTGATTTCTTGGTGAATATCTCACTAAGTAACTCACTTTTGCTAAATAACACACTCTTAAGATAACCTTTACCTGTCCTTTAGTTTAAGACTTCAAAGAGAAGTGTCATCAGATTTATCAAAGTGATTCATTCTCTGACATTTTCTCTGAAAGGAGAGAGCCCCATTCTCCTCTGACTGACTGCCTAGGGGAATCTCTGGTATAAAGAGCAAACATCCTTTTTAGCAAATAGCCAGATATGACGGTAGTGAGTATGTAGATGATCTTGCTTATTTTGTCATCCATCAGGGCAGAGATGGAAACATTGTGAGCTGGGAACGTTGAGTTTCGTTTTTACCGGTATTCTTGCCTTTTAGAAGGTATCTGTTAGGAGTAGTTAAAGTAAAATGGATTGCTTCTAAAATTGTGAGATGAGCTATAGGGCAGCATTTCTATTTAATTAGCTTTTTTTCTTTTTGTATTTTCTGCTGAGAAAAATGGAGTGGGACCTAAGCTATCTATTCATTGAAGCATCCAGGTTGCTTAGAATCCTTTTAGGTTAAAAGGTTAGGTTCTTAGGTCAGCTAGGAAAACTGTTTATGGGGACTCTAAAAAGTGTAGCTAGGGCTTCCCTGGTGGCGCAGTGGTTGAGAGTCCGCCTGCCGATGCAGGGGACACGGGTTCGTGCCCCGGTCTGGGAAGATCCCACATGCCGCGGAGCGGCTGGGCCCGTGAGTCATGGCCGCTGAGCCTGAGCGTCCGAAAAAGTGTAGCTAGACAATTTGTAAAGTCAATTATAATCTACTTTTATGCTTCTTTCTGTGCTGTAGGTATTTACCAAACTCAATCAGTTTCTACCTCTAATGAGAAAGATTGGAGGTAAACAATCTTTTCTGCCCACAGGTGGGGATGGAAGACAGCATCTTCTCCCTTCCTTCTCAAAGCATCCAAGCTCCTATTTATTTATTTATTTATTTATTTATTTTTGACTGCCTTGGGTCTTCGTTGCTGCGTATGAGCTTTCTTTAGTTGCGGTGAGCAGGGGCTACTCCTTGTTGTAGTCTTCTGTCTTCTCATTGCGGTGGCTTCTTTTGTTGCGGAGCACGGACCCTAGGTGCACGGGCTTCAGTAGTTGTGGAACGTGGACTCAGTAGTTGTGGCTCGTGGGCTCTAGAGCACAGGCTCAGTAGTTGTGGCGCACAGGCTTTGTTGCTCTGCGGCATGTGGGATCTTCCTGGACCAGGGCTCGAACCCGTGTCCCCTGCACTGGCAGGCAGATTCTTAACCACTACACCACCCGGGAAGTCCCCAGGCTCCTAATTTCAAAATCATATATTCTTTCTCCACTTCTAATCTAATATTAAATTATATTGATTTTGTCAATATTTTTTCTATTTGTTCCCCACTTTCCATTACTATTATCATTATCTTAGCCCAAGCCCTCTTACTTCAGTCATTAAATGTGTACTCTGCATTAATTTATTCATTCAACAAGTATTTATTATTTACATACTATGTACTAGGGATTAGCAGCTGGAAATACCAGCAATAATCAAGATGAAACCTCATATCAGGTAATTTTCTTAACTGAGTCACTGCAAAATCCTTCAGATAGGTCTTTTATGCAGTCTCTCTCCCTACATTACATTAAAAACACTACTGCCAGTTTAATTTTGTGTAATGCTTCATTCTGGCTTGCAGGATGAAGAGTGTGTGGCCCTAGTCTTCTTTCCAGGGTTATCTCACATTATTCTCTTAATTTTCCTACATTTTGGGCAAATTCATCTGCTAGGTATGCCACCATGATCCGTGGCCTTTCCTGGTTTCAGAGGTTATGTTGTTCTTTTCATATGGATTTCCCCTCTCGCATCCCATATGACAAAATCCATCCACTTTTAAAGTTCACTTTAATGATCACTTTCTTCAGGAAGATTTTCCTGATCTCCCTCTTCCTTCCTCTTCGGCAGATCCTTGGGATTTGTTCTCCAGCATTGGTTTTTATTATCTAGCTACCTAAACTCTGTCCCGACACATTCCGAATTGCTTACATAACAACCTAGAAAGGAAGCTAAACTTGCCTTAAGCAGTTGTCAGCACTGCCCCAGCAGTTTTTCTCTTATTTCTGGAACACTCTTTTTCTGTGCCAGTTCTTTGTCCATCTCCGTCCTCTTTTCTCTGCACCTCCACACCAAACCTGGCTTTTAGGTATTTCACTGTTCTCTTGGCATTTGATAGTTGATTCCCCATATTGGATTTTGAACTAGTTTGTGTGCTATTTTTTTCTTAAAGTGGATATTCTTGGGTAAGATCCTGCTTGTATTCCAATCTCTTCAAATTCCAATCTTCCTTGGAGCCAAACCAATGCTAACCTTCCCCTCTGTATTCCCCCAAGGTGGGGAGGTGTTCAATCAATTATCTTTGTCTCACACTCTTTTCCCTTTTTTAAAATAAAAAAAAAATTAATTGTGGGAAAATGCATGTAACATAAAATTTACCATCTTTATCTTTTTTTTTTTTTTTTTTTTTTTTGCGGTACGCAGGCCTCTCACTGTTGTGGCCTCTCCCGTTGCGGAGCACAGGCTCCGGACGCGCAGGCTCAGCGGCCACGGCTCACTGGCCCAGCCGCTCCGCGGCATGTGGGATCTTCCCGGACCGGGGCACGAACCCGTGTCCCCTGCATCGACAGGCGGACTCTCAACCACTGCGCCACCAGGCAAGCCCCATATTTATCATTTTAAAATGTACAGTTCAGCAGAGTTAAGTACACTAATATTGTTGTGCAACCAATGTCCAGAACTCTTTTCATCTTGCAAACTTTCTTTGTATTTTTAAACAGCTATTTATTTGCTTGCTTTACCTCACTTATTAGACTGGACATTTCTTGAGGACAAGGCTGTGTTACTGACTTTTGTATCCCTTATCAAACTGCCTGTTATAATCAATAAATAACTGCTTCATAAAGTTGAATTGACGCAAGCTTCCCCTGTGTTCTCATCTAATGTGCTCTCCACAGGAACGTTGCTTTGCTAACAGACCTAGACTCTGCCATCAGTGAAATAGAGTGCATCTTGAAAACATTTCCACTTATGTAAGAAAGGGAGATGAACGTCAACAGAGTTAGAAGTTGGCCTAAGCGGTATTGCCTCTGCTTAGGAGGTTTTGCTTTTTGGCTTAACTGTTACATGGCGCTATTGTGTTTGTTCTGGGAGATGGGAAAGCTGTTTTATTTATTTTAAGAAGGCAGAAAGCCAGGAACACATAATTGAAAGGAAGTTTCTGGGCTGACATATTATTATTGTAACTAAGATGGTTACAAATAAATGGAAACTTCCTTTTGTTTGAAGTGGTTGATGTGAACTGGAGTTTAATATTTTACACTCGTGAAGTTGCCAAGTGACAAATACTTTCATGATTCCTTGTTTTTAAAAAAGCTTCTAAATTTACACTCTACTAGTAATGTGTTTCTTTACATAACAGCCTCACAGAATTATACTGTACATGTCACCCCTGTTCTCCAGACTTAGGGGAAACCCATTATCTCCCTGCTCCCTGTCCATATCTTTGAAGGTACTCAGAGGGCTTATGTCTCATATAGTCACCTCTAGTTCTGTATTCCTGCTTCTGGAATTCTTTTTAAAAATATATTTATTTATTTATTTTTGCTTGCATTGGGTCTTTGTTGTTGGGTCTTCATTGCTGCGTGAGGGCTTTCTCTAGTTGCGGTGAACGGGGTCTACTCTTTGTTGCAGTGTGCAGGCTTCTCATTGCTTTGCCTTCTCTTATTGAAGAGCTCAGGCTCTAGGCGCATAGGCTTCAGTAGTTGTGGCACACGAGCTCAGTAGTTGTGGCTCGTGGGCTCTAGAGAGCAGGCTCAGTAGTTGTGGCACCCAGTCTTAGTTGCTCCGCGGCATGTGGGATCTTCCCAGACCAGGGCTCAAACCCATGTCCCCTGCATTGTCAGTTGGATTCTCAACCACTGTGCCACCAGGGAAGTCCCTGGAATTCTTTTTCTTGTCTGCATTTTGTCTCTTGCGGCTTTGTTTTCTTTCCTCTACCCAAAATGTGCCCCAAAGCATCCCATTTTCCTTGATTTCTCAAAAATACCAGGCAGCTGTCTAGAAGAGGTATTTAAATGGAGAAAGAGGTAGCACAGAGGTGGAGGTTACCTTACATAATAATGGTGCAAAACATTTTAAAATCAGATTTTAGGCACACTGTTCTTAAAATTCCTTAACCATTTTTACCACTGGAAATATTGGGGGGACTGACTTCACTCTTCAATTTCCAGGGTCTCTTGAAATATCACTGATTTCTTTCCACTTCCTTTTTTGCTCACCTCTGGGCCCCTAATCTCCTTCTGCAAGTTGGTTCTTGGAATATCACTCCCTCCAAATTTGGTCCTCTGTTTATCTTGCCCAAATTTCTATTTATCATGCCCTGGGACTATCATTCCATAATTATAATGGCAAATATTTTTTGTTTGTTTTTACTAAAAAGATAATTATCTTCCTGAAAGGAATTTAGTTTTAAAAAACCTTTGTTTTAGAACAGTTTTAGATCTAAAGAAAAATTGCAAAGATAGTACAGAGAGTTTCCATGTACCTTGCACCCAGTTTCCCTTATTATTAAGATCTTATATTAATATGGTTCCTTTGTCACAATTGATGTGCTGCTATTGATACATGATTATAACTTAAGTCCATACTTTATTCAGATTTCCTTAATATTTTCCTAATGTCCCCTTTCTGTTCCAGTATGCCATCCAGGATACCACATTACGTTTAATTGTCACGTGTACTTAGACTCTTCACAGCTATGATAGTTTCTAAAACTTTATTTTTGATGACCTTGCCAGTTTTGAGAAGTACTGGTCAAGTATTTTGTAGAACGTCCCTCAGCTGAGATTGTGTGATGTTTTTCCTCATGATTACACTGGAGTTACATGTTTTTTGGGGGAAGACCACAAAGGTAAAGCATGATTTTCATCAACGTGACTTATCAGTGTGGATGTTGACCTTGATTACTTGGCTGAGGTAGTGTTTATCGGGTTTCTCCACAGTAAATGTACTCTTTTCCCCCCCTTTCGTATTGTACTCTTTGGAAGGAAGTCACTATGTGTAGCCTACACTTAAGAAGTGGAGAATTATGCCCCACCTCTACATAAATTATTTAGAGTCCTTCTGCATAGTAGATTTGTCTCTTCTCCCTCATTAATTTATTTATTCAATCATTTATTTATATCATTTGGGCTCATGGACATTTATTTTATGCTCTGAGTTATAATCCAATGCTACTTTACTTATTTTGTTGCTTAAATTGTTCCATTTTTCGCCATTGGGAGATTTTTCCATTGACTCTTGGGCTCCTGGTTCTCTGACATGCCCCTATCATTGTGGGGTTTTTGGTTTTTTATTTGTTTTAGGACTTCCTTACTTTCTGGTATTATAAGATGTTCTGGTACATCTTGTACATTTCCTGCTCCAGCTACAGAATCATTCATTTCTCCACGGATTCTTGGTTCCTTTTATTGGATAATGGTATTAGAAATCTAGATCTAGGTGCTAGGTGCGTTCATTGCTACTGGGTTGTCATGGCTTCTAGGCCCTTTCAGCTGACAGAGCAAGGAAATATATGTGTGTATACTAATACTTGTGTATACTTATATCTATAAACATTTATGTTTGTATCAACCTATGTCTGTATTAGGCTAAACATGAGTTCATACTGATGTCTCCAGCTCTAATCCATTACCGCATGGATCATTCTAGTCTTCTCTTCCTACTCTGATGGTGAGAAACCTGGCTCTTTCCATCTGCTGTACATTTACTTAATTATTCATGTATAGTAGTTTCAGAATTGTTAACTGGTTCCCCCATGGAATGCAACTTTATTAGCTAGAGTGCAATGTTTATGTTCTATTTCTTTTGCCTTTAGTATTAAGCCTCCTCTCACTTCCAAAGATACTTAAGGCTGCACCTTCCTCCCTAACTCCCTTCAGTGAGGTTGTTTCATATATTTGTAACATAGTTAGATTGTTTTTTCACATTCTGAATTCCTTTCTGAGACCCCCTAAATAATTTTCTAAAATTTGCACACATAAAAGTTCACTCATCATGCTTAAAGTTCCATGGATTTTGACAAATGCATAATCCAAATGATATCCATGAGTACTATCATAAAGGATAATTTTAATGTCCTAAAAAGGTCTTTGTGCTTCACCTATCCATTTCTTGTCCCCTGCCTCTGAACCCTAGGAACCACTGATTTTTTTACCATTTTATACTTTTGCCTTTTCCAGATGTCGTATAATTGGTATATAATATATAAAATTTTCAGACTGACTTTTTTTACTGAGGATTATACATTTGACATTAATCTATGTTTTTTTCATGACTTGATAGCTCATTTCTTTTTACTGTTGAGTAGTATTCCATTGAATGAGTGTACGTGTATCATTTCCCTTTTCCCCTGAAGAACTTGTTATAATATTTCTTGCATCTCTAGTTCTGCTGGAGATGAATTCGTTCAGTTATGTCTATTTGAAGTCTTTATTTCTCCTTCATTTTTGAAGTATAATTCCACTGGATATAGAATTCTAGGTTTTTGGTTCTTTTCTTTCAACACTGAAATATTTCATTCCACTTTTTTCTTGGTTGCATGATTTCTGATGAGAAGTCCTCTGTAATTCTTAACCTTGTTTCTCTATATAGGTACATTGTTTTTTCTCTTTTGGCTTTTTAAAGATTTTGTCTTTGTCTTTGCTTGTCTGTAGTTTGAATATGATATGCTTATTTTTTTATAAAATGTTTTCTGCTTGATGCACTCTGAGCTTCTTATGTTTTGCTCTGATGACTTTCATTATTTTGGAAAATTTTTATCCTTTAGTAATTTCTTCTGTTCCATTATCTCTTTCTTCTCTCTCTGCCATTACAATTTAACAAATATTACCCTTTTGAAATTTTCCCATATGTCTCAAATATTCTGTTCTGGTTTTTCATTCTTTTACCTCTTTGAATTTCAGTTTAGGGAGTTTCTATTTACCTGTATTCAAGCTCATTCTTTTCCTGGCTGTGTTAAGTCTGTTGATATGCCCTTTGAAGGCATTCGTCATTTCTATTACAGTGTTTTTGATTTCTAGCCTTTAAAAAATTCATTCTTAGAGTTTCCATCTCCCTACTTATATTACTGACCCTTTCATGTTGTCTGCTTTGCTTTTTCCCATTATAGTTCTCAATATATTGTTCATAGTTGTTTTAAATTTCTGGTCTGATAATTTTAACATTTGTTTCATATTTGAGTCTGTTCCCGATAATTGTTTTCTCTCTTCAGACTATGTTTTTCTTGCTATTTGTCATGTCTTGTAATTTTTTGTTGAAAGCTGGACATATTATATTGGGCAACAGGAACTGAAACAAATAGGCCTTCAGTGTGAGGATTTATATTAACCTGGCTAAGATTAGGGCTGTTTTTAATATTTGCCATAGCAACATGTACCAGAAACTTCAAATTCCTCTAATATTCTTGTTTTTGTATCCACACTTGATTTAGTGCTTCCCTAACTGCTGCTTCTCATAATGAGTGTGTTGTGCAGCCATGCCTTTGGGAGACCAATCAGGGACTTGAAGGCAAGTTGATTATATTGTACTTCTTTCATCCTGGAAGGAGAGCAATTACATATTTACTGTAATTGACACATAGTACAGGTATTATTTTGTCTTTCCTACCTATAGTGTGTCAGCCAGCACCACTCCATGAGGGCTTAGGGAGTGTTTAATACACTGACATAGCAGCTAATAAAATACTGCATTGGATTAATGGACACATTTTACAGCAAAGAAGAGGTGGCAGTGGGCACATGACTATGGGACCATTGGCTCTTTCATATTCTGTACCATTCAGGAGCTGCTGGCCTGATGGAGTGTTGCAATGACCTTTGAAGGGGCAGCTGTGGTGGCAGCTTAGAGATGATACCTTACAAAGATGGAGTGTTATCCTCCAGGATATCCTGGATATCCTCCAAAGTTCACTGGTACACACCCTGCACTAATTATTATTATATAGTTCTGTACTCTCAGTCAGTAGAATACGTGAGAAGCAGGAGTAGAAGTAGGAATTTCCCTGTTTACCATCACTCCCAGTAATCCATTTAGTAAATTTATGCTTTTACAGGACAAGAGTTCCTGGAGGTCACACAGGGAACAATTTCTCAGCAAGTCCCTTTAAATGTTATGCTTTAGTTAACTCTGGCCGCTTTAGGCTTCTCATACCAGGAGACAAGCAGCAAAAAAGAGACACCATCCTGGTAGGGATGATTAACCCCTGGAAGTGGTAGGACTGTTAATGGTGACATCAGGGAAAAATAAATTTAGCATCCAGATAAACCACTAGGTTTCCTCTTGATACTCTCCTGCCTAAGTTGATAGTAAATTATATCAACTTTTACTAAAATGATAAATGAAGTTGATAGGAATGTGGCTGGGCCCACATCCCCATCCCCATGGCCTGAGGGGAGACCACCATCTAATATCCCCCAGGTTCCACTACTCTTCAGAGGAGGGGTGTAAGCCCCACATGCAAGAAGATCCCCTTGCCCCCAGTGTCAGATGGGATGTGAGAGTTATGATTAAGGGGAAACCCTGTGTAAGGTGTTAACGGAGTTCAAAGGGGTAGGGATTACCCCTTTTCTCCATCTCCCAAAGGCGCTCACTTTCCCAGTTTCTTCATCTGTTCATCAATGTTGGCAAAGTTCCGCTCAACCGTGGACAGGTTATCATGCATCGTTGTTTGCACCTGGGTCAAGAGGGTGGCACTGTCCTTGAGGGAACAAGTGATCATCTGCTGTGTGGTATCCAAGTGTGTCAGAAGCTGACCAACCTGCATGGCTTGTTCATGCAGCTGCCTGATGGTGACAAGTCTCTGCACCAGCTCAGGAAGGGTGGAGGCGAGGGGGCTCCAGTGCTGTATGGTTTCATGCAGCTGGTGCACCTTGCTTTGTACACCAGCTGTATGACACAAGTGAAATAGCCATGGCCTGAGAAGGAGGGCATGGTAATCAGTGGCTCAGACATATTAAGAATGCAAGTCTGGGTAATCCACGAATTAAGCTACCTAGACTAACAGAGATGCTAGCTGAGTAGAGGGAATTTAGAATGAGAAGTAGAGGAGGGTAATGATAAGAAACAACTGTGGTCCAGAGACCACCTGCAGTAGTGGAAGCTAGAGTCTGTCCCACAGTCCTTCATCTTGAAAGTTTTTCCAAGAGAAAAGACTAACCAGAATTCTGAAAGAGCTCTTCCCATGTGAGGTAAATTTATTACATGAAGCAAATGGATTCAAGCAGCACAAGATATGGATTGCAGCAGATGCTGTGTTATGTTGTGCAGATTATACACTGAGAAACGAGACTATCATCTATCCAGCTGCCAGGGGTGCTGACATCACACAGCTGAGTCCAACCCTAAGACTAGCCATTGGAGAGAGAAAGCCAACCCACCCAAGATTACACCTCCACCTCAGGAGCAACCCACATCCCATGGCTGATCAATGTAGACAGTATAGCCCTTTCCCCTCTCCTCTGTGAGGGACATCTCATATGGGTCACCCCAGCTTCAGAGTTCCTCGTGAAGTTGTCTCAGGCATCTGTGGCACCTGAGTTGCACTTCTTCTTTCCCAGCTGTCCAATCCTGTTTCCCTTATTCCTTTGCAGGCAGTGTTCTGTGCATCACTCCCCAGTAAATCACCTGCATATCAATCTCCATCTCTGGGTCTGTTTTCCAGGAAACCCAATCTTTGACACACAACGAGGGGACCTTAGAATATATAAAGATATTTCAGTTTATCTCAATCTTTTCTTTTCTTTTCTTTTTTTTTTTTTTTTTTTGGCGGTATGCGGGCCTCTCACTGTTGTGGCCTCTCCCGTTGCGGAGCACGGGCTCCGGACGCGGAGGCTCAGCGGCCATGGCTCACGGGCCTAGCCGCTCCGCGGCACGTGGGATCTTCCCGGACCCGGGCACGAACCCGCGTCCCCTGCATCGGCAGGCGGACTCTCAACCACTGCGCCACCAGGGAAGGCCTATCTTAATCTTTTCTTTAATGAATGAGCTTAAATCTTAGATGGTAGGAACGGTGGGTTGAAGGGTAGAAAATAAAGATGATATAGGGAAATGACCAAAGTATTGGAACCTGTGGTAAGAATGAGACAAAATAAGACGATATTAATCAAAAATGGGCCTAGTGGTACTGAGTCTAGAAAAACAGATAAAATATGATGGAGATCATCCAGGGAATTATTGAAGGGATTGAAAGAGAGTAATAGTGAGGTGCTGTACAGACCAGATTGTTGAAGAAAGAAATCTCTGGGTTAACTTTACACCAAAACTGAACACACAAGTGATATCAGCCTGCAGTGTCTTCCCCTGAGGTCTGTCTGCCTATTTTTGCTGTATGAAGGATTCTAAAGGGTCTAATGGGAAGTCTCTGTCCCATCTTACCAAGTGGGGGTGTGTGTGGAAAGGGTAGGTCAGCTGGTCGGGTAGTGAGTAGGTGGTGTTTTGAGAGTTTCTGTTTTGTTTGTAGACATTGGGGTGATTTAATCCTTGCTAATATCATTCTTTCTTGGAGTGGGGTGAAAAGATGGCCTGTCAAAGTGTCAGGGTTATGCTGTCCATCCTAATAGAGGCAAAACTCCTTGGAAAATTCAGCAGTGCTCTTCTCTGGCACTTGATACTTCAAATGATGGATAGTTTCCCCCACCTTTTCAATTTCACTGTCATTGTCATCAGTTTCTCCTGATCATAGCGTCTTTGTCTGATAACTCAATGGGCTAATAGAAAATGAGACTTGTCACATGGGTGTGTTGTGTACTATTCAGCTTGACTGTAACCTTTGGAGAGCAGGAATCATGTCTGTTTTGTTCATTGCTGGTTGTCCAGCCCTATGCCAGACCTTGGCTATGAGTAAGTGCTCAATAAATTCATTGTAAGACAGTGAATTTTGAGCAAGTCATTTAATGTCTAAGATCTTCTGTTTCCACATCTATTGGAGTGGGAAGAAAAGACTCGTTTTACTTCCTTCATTATCTATGTGCAGCATTTTAATATTTAAAAGAAACAAACCACATGGAAAATCAATTCTTTTATAAAAAGCTCTGAATCAAACCATTTAGATTTGAAAGGGAACATGTAGCCTACTCTCACATGTGGTGCAGAAATATTTTCTGTTGTATTCCTGACAAATAGTTATTCAGCTTCTACTTAATAAATTGTTCCAGTGACTGGCAACCCAGTCTGTCCTAATGAGCTCTACTGTCAGAGAATTCTAGAGCAGTGATAAATGAGATGTGGTCTTAGGACCAGCAGCACCAACACGACCTGGGATCTCATTAGAAATGAAGAATCTTGGGCCCTATACCAGGTCTGAGTCAGAATCTGCATTTAACAGGATCACCTGGTGATTCATCTGCACATTAAAATTTGAAAAATATTGCCCCAGAGTTTTTGTTTATAATATCTATCTGAAAGTTTATTCTTTATAGTCTTCACTCATTATTAGTCTCAAATTAGTTTCTCTTAACTTTATATACATTCAGTCTATTCCTTATTCCACATGACAGCTGTTCAAATATTTGAAGGCAGAATCCAAATTGTTCTTGGGCTGGACTCTTCTCAGATTGTGAAGGCTGGAACCCTTCCTGTCCTGAGCTTTCCCATTGTACCTTTGTCCTGCAGGATCGTTTTAACAAGACTATCAGTCTGTAACTGAAGCATTTATGAAAGGAAAGGCAGGCTACCTCATCCCTTTGCCTTCAAGATTGGCAGAATGCAATGAACAAGAAAGAACATTTGAGCTGATTGTTTATACACTCAAGCTTCAGGGCATATAAACAGGATGAAACCACTTATCTCACCCTATCTCACCCGTACTGATTGTTTCCTACAGATTGTGGCATTTTCCTAAATTTACTATCTTTTCAGGGACAGTTGTTCAAGTTCAAGTCTTCTCTCTTCTAAACTAAAAACACCCTGTTTATTTAACTACCTCTTGTATAACAGGATTGGAATGGAAACTTTCTGAGAGAAGGGATAAAGTCTTACTCATATTTATATTTTAAATGTCAAGTTAGATCTGTGCGCTTAGCACATAATAAGCTATTAATAAATATTTTTTGAATACATAAATGAATTAATGAATAGGGGAATAAATGTAGTTGTAGGCCTTTGTTACCATCTTTCAAAAACATGTTAGTGTGTTCTGGCCGTGAAAAAATGTGGCATCATGAATTGGGTAGAATACTCCAATGTGTTGCATGATTATTTTAAAGTAGTGGTATTATTAATTCCCCTAATTTAGACTTTATGCTTTGATGAGCTCAGCCTAATAATGACAAAAGAGAATAGCTGTGCTTAGAAAGCCCTAATAGAGCTCTACAAAGTTGATTTAGCTTATCAACAAGGTGAAATTTGCTTTAAAGGGCATTTTTAGAGTGTTTTCCTTTTGGATCTGAGAGGGCTTTCCAAGATTAGGAATGCTTTTCTGGCTAAATAAACTGCTGAGATATTTCCCCTTACCTCCTTCTTTGCTTCCTGATTCCTCTGTCTGAAACTACTTCCTTCACCTGAGATCACTTCTTCACTGAGTATTAACTTTGAAAAGAAACTGTGGGGATAGTAGTAAGTGCAGAGCAGATGGGTAAACATAATGGTCCAGGAAAGGTGATGATGAAATATGACATTTTCTGGTGTTGGATATAATAAAGGGTAGAGACAGAGGAACGGGAAACAGACTGGCTCCTTTGCCATGGCAACAATAAGTGCATTTATTATATAAACAGAAGGAGGAAAGGCAATTATTTGGTTACTATGCTTTTCTTTCCTAATCCTGTATTTCTCAGGTTTTTGGTTTAGTTTAGATTCTCAAAAGATGGCAGCCAGTTACCTTGCAATGACATTGATCATTTCCTTAAATGCCCAAGATGTGCAGGTATACACTTGATTTAATATTTTGCTATTAAAAATAAATAAGAATTTCTTTAAAAGCTCATCAAAGAATAGCTTGTGTTCTATGTTGTCAAGCACAGAAGAGTACCCTCTTTAAAAGTTTGTATCTTTATTTTGATACAATAAACTTACAAGCAGGAATCAAGGTACCTTTTTCTTTCCAATTCAGCATCATTAGAAAATTGTCTGATTCATTCATGTATGTCTCAAGGTTAAATGGTCATCAGTAAGTGTGTGACAGAGAAACACTAAGTGATTCTAGTTTAAAAGGAAAACCAATGTGCATTGAGTAGCTGCACTTGATAGATAGTTCAAAAAGGTACTTTCCTTTGCTATGTCAATATGCACCTGATGCTCTCTGGTACCAGTGGGAAAAGGAAAGCTATTAAATGTTTATGATAGTGAAACACTGTATTTTAGGAGATAGGATAAATGGCAGGGGCTGGGAGGTATATAGCAAACCAACTGTAATCCAAGAATACGGTACATTTCCCAAAGATAACTGGCATATTTCCACAATATTCTTCCCTTTCTAGAAGGGGCTGTGCAAAATTGAAAAATGTATTAAGTTTTCTGAATAATCCAAAATCTACAACATGAGCTATAAGATAGATTGGGGTAAGTTTCTTACACAGCTAAATATAGTATTACCATATGATCCAGAAATTGATTCCTAAGGATTTATCCAGCTAATGTGAAAATTTATGTCCACACAGAAACCTGCCTGTGAAAGTTTATAGCAGTTCTACTCATAATCATCAAAACCTGGAAATAACCGAGAAGTCCTCCAATAGGTAAATGGATAAACAAACTGGTACGTACATAGAATGAGGTACTATTTGGCAATAAAAAGAATGAGCTATCAAGTCACACAAGATATGGATGAATGCTAACCGTATATTTCTAGGTGAAAGAAGCCAGTCTGAAAGGGCTACATACTCCATGACTTTATATTCTGGAAAGATAAAACTATATAGACAATAAATAGATCAGTTATTACTGGAGTTTGGGAGGAAGGAAGGTTAAATAGGTGAAGTACAGAGAATAATGGTGGTGAAATCACTATATGTCAGGTACCATAATTGCGGTACCTGACACAATGCATTTGTCAAAACTCATAGAACTCTACAGCACAAAGAGTGAGCCTTAATGTATCCAAATTTAAAAAAATATTTAGGAGGTCGAGGGATCTCAGGATGGAATACAGACCATGACAAAATAATCTAACTATGTTATAAAAGTATGAATAAAACCTCAGTGTAAGGGGGTTAGGGGAAAAGTTGGCTGACCTAAAAAACTTTGGAAAAGAGTGGAGTAAAAAAAACAATTGTGCATAAGCACTATACTCCAGTG
Source organism: Kogia breviceps (assembly GCF_026419965.1). Lineage (NCBI taxonomy): Eukaryota > Metazoa > Chordata > Mammalia > Artiodactyla > Physeteridae > Kogia > Kogia breviceps. Next base: position 145,923,113 of record NC_081310.1, on the reverse strand, counting down.
GATAAAGTATTCCATGGGGGAATGGGTTGACAATTCTGAAACTACTATGGTTGTATAATGGAATTTAAAAATTAAGTAAATGGATGTCAGCTAGTAGGAGCCAGGTTTCTTACTGTTGGAATGAGAGTTTATGGACAAGCAAGGGGAGGAGAAAGGAATGATCCTTGTGAATATGGCTTAGATTTGGAGACATAAGTATGAATTCATGGTTACCTTACCATAGATACAGATGTTTACATATACATGTGGGGATTTTATATATATGGATTAGCTATATGCATATATATTTTATTTTTTTGTTCTGTCAGCTGAAAGGGCCTAGAAGCAAGGTCACATGTATCACACATATATTTGATTCTAATACTATTCTCCAATAAAAGGAACCAGGAATCCTTGGAGAAATGGCTGATTATAAGGAAATATACAAGATGAGCCAGAAGCATCTTAGAGTGCCAGAATGTGTAGACATGCCAACAAAAAAAAATACCAGTAGTAATGGGGCATATCAAGGGAGACAAGAGCCAATGGAAGCAATTCCTAATGGCCAAAGATGGAAAAATTTGAGTAATAAAATAAATTAGTATTGGATTATAATCCAGAATATTAAATAACTATCCATGCTAATGTAAATAAATGATTAACTAAATAACTGTGATGTGAGAGAATAAATAAATCTCCCATGCAGAATTCCAAATAATTTGTATAGATCTTCTGTCTTTTTTTTTTTTTTGTGGTACGCGGGCCTCTCACTGTTGTGGCCTCTCCAATTGCGGAGCACAGGCTCCGGACGCGCAGGCTCAGTGGCCATGGCTCACGGGCCCAGCTGCTCGGCGGCACGTGGGATCTTCGCGGACCGGGGCACGACCCCGCGTCCCCTGCATCGGTAGGCGGACTCTCAACCCCTGCGCCACCAGGGAAGCCCTAGATCTTCTGTCCTTAAGGAGGTGGAACAAAGCTCCCTAGTTCTTAAGTGTGGGTTATGCACATTGACTTCCACCCTAACAATGCAGTATGGAAAGGGGGGAAAAAGAGAAACTTTATAGTGGAGAAACCTGATCAACACTATGTCAACCAGGTGCTCAGGATGGTAATGTCATGTTGATAGTATGTACTCCTGATATGATGTGATGAGAATAGCCCTTTGCTTGTGATCTTCCCACATAACCTATAACCATGGGCTAAGCATGAGAAAAACATTAGACAGAGGGATATTGTACAAAATAACTGACAAGTATTCCTCAGTACTGTCAAGGTCATCAAAAACAAGAAAATTTTGAGAATTTATCACAGCCAAGAGGAGCTTACAGAGATGTGGTGACTAATTGTAATGTTGTACCCTGGGTGGAATCCTGGAACAAAAGAAGAACATGAATTAAATACTAATGACATCTGAATGAAGTATGGACTTTAGTTAAAATTGTCTATCCATATTCATTCATTGATTGTGACAAATGCATCATACTAATGTAAGATGTTAATAACAGGGAAGTCTGGGTATGAAGTATATGGGAGTTCTACTATCTTTACAACTTTTCTTTAAAATCTAAAACTGAAATAGAACATTTATTTAAAAATTCCTGTTCCAAGTTTCACCTCATAGTGTTAAATCAGAATGTCTGGGGGTGTGAGCTAGGCATCAGCATTTTATTTTTTAAGATCCCAAGTGATAACAGCGTGTAGCATAGTTTGGGAAACTCTGGGGTAGAAGTCTCTGAGGCATAGATGCTGTATTTTGGCATTCCTTAATTTGCTCAGAATGTTCCAAACTAAATAAAAGTGTTGAGTGTTGCTTCTATTTTATACCTACATGAAATTGAATTTTTAATAATGAGTGTGGTAAAAATAAAGTACTGGAACAAGTTGCCCATTTGAGCACCACTTGATGTCACACTATTGACTATGGAGCCACTAATTGACAAGTGTATCAAGCATATAATTACAAACAATATTATATCTTAAAATAAAATTTCTCTTGTAATTTTCCTGCAATTGAAGTGAAAAAAGAAATTCACACATATACCCTTTCCTCTGTCTGGTGCCAGTCCTCCTCGCCAGAGTATATCATTATGTTCTAGTGGACCCATTTCCCACCCTTTTTTGACTTGTTCTGTGCTCCCTGAGGCTGACTCTATCGGTTGCAATATGCAGGGCCCCTTGCCCTCTGATTTCCAGTTGGGTTCATGCAGGATGGAGGAGACGGATAGGGTATTGTAAGCCCCACTCTTTCCCTTCCTCATCATGGTTCTGGCAGTGGCTGCGTTTGTCCTAAGTCCAGTTTCTGTCATCTCCAGCTCTCACTTGGCTCCGGAGACACTGTCTTCTTTCTTCAGCCCTTCAGGCCCCAAGGAAGTAATGGCTTCCTGCTGTGGCTAGTCTCTGGGTAACTCATCATCTTTTGTTGGCTTTTTAAAAATGCTTGCCTGCACCTCAGTAAATAGCCTCTTCACTGAAATATTTTTAGTTTAACCCTTAGAAGGTGCCATCTGTTCCCTGTCAGAATTATGATGGAAACAGTGTACAGTTATCTACTCTTTGTACTTGGAAATGATGACCACTGCCCCTTTTTTAAAAAAGCTGGTATAATGTCCTGCATACTACTTTGGCCTTAAAATGTCCTTTATTTTGTGAAGGGATGCGAATGGGAGAGAACATTATTTTCCCTAAATCTTTACTTGGCAAAGAAAATGTTGGCAAACCTATGCTGGTTCACCACACATTTTTGAAATTTCACTTTTGAAATCCAGTCTGGGAACCATTGATCTAAATGAGTATCTGACTTTGAAACATTCAGGGAATTCGGCTGTAACTCATCTTACCACAAGAATCTACAAATCTAGTGAAAGTTGCCAATGTGAAAGTTGTCATGGCAGGCACTCAAGATACTGGGGTTCTGTTGTTTGCATATCTGATTGTCCCACTCCCGATAAAGAGGGAAACAGTATCAGGGGAAAATGGAAGGAACTATAAAAATTGAAGTGGTTATCTTCTGCATCTTTCAGTATCGCATGTCTTTGGATATCTGATTGGGGAAGGGATAGAGGAAGAAGATATGGGTGCATCTGGAAGTTTTTGCAAGATGTTGAAAATACTCTTCCATCAGTTGTGGAGTTTTGGTGATAGTGACTTAGAACTTCTATCTTCACAGATCCAGCAACGTTTGTATTTGTTTTATTATAAATAGTTACAGAGGCTCATTTATAAATGACTCCATCACTAGGCAACACGCATTGGACATTTGTGTTTATTGGTGTTTCAAATGGAGTATGTTTCATGATGTCAAGTACAGCCAGTATATAACTGCAACAATCTTTGAAGTGCCCTGTGCTTGGGCTAGGTAGAGGAACATAGGGTATATATTTATCACAGTTCAGTCTCCTTGACTTTAAAATTATTCTACATTGGAATGTGATATCCTTCTTTGTTGTATTTTATCACATTTAATTTGGACTGCGACGGCATTAACATGTGATTGGGGTTTTGTTTGCTTGTTTGTTTTCATCAATTTAAAAACATTCTTTTGTTTTTATTCTCATTACTTTCTCTTTTTTTCATTTAACATAAGAAAAGACACAAAGCAACTTTTAAAATTCATTCTTTGCTTTATATACTTTTAAAAAATGCATCTTTATTGGAGTATAATTGCTTCACAATGCTGTGTTAGTTTCTGTTGTACAACAAAGTGAATCAGCCATATGCATACATATATCCCCAAATCACCTCCCTCTTGAGCCCCTCCCTCCCTATCCCACCCCTCTAGGTCATTGCAAAGCATCCAGCTGATCTCCCTGTGCTATGCGGCTGCTTCCCACTGCTTTATATACTTTTAAAAGGGAGCTTTAGAAGGGCTTTGTCATAGAGAAGAATTTTTTTTTTTCCACACAGCTAAAATCCAAACACAAGCTATTGTTCACATAACATGAAAGAACTGGTAAACTCAAGGATTTTCTTTCTCTTTACATTTCTACCACCGAAACAAATGAATAGAAACTTTAAACCTTGATAGATTTCTTCCCTTATCTGGTGGCAAAGACCAATAGATGCAAAGCCTGGGAATGTCAGTAACTATGTTTCCTACCTTGTACCATCAAGACTCACTTTTCCCTCATGTGGCCTCTGTGGAGGAATAGTTTGATATATACCTGCCATGTTTTTTCCCAGGTATTTATTTACCCCTTAGCCCTCTTCCATTCATGGGCATTTTTGTGTCCATTGCCACAGAAGGAGATGTTATAGAAGGCTGTGTTTGAGTCTCAGAAACACCGACCAGGAGCCAATTCAAGCTCTGAACACTAAGAGAGCTTTCCCAAGTTAGGGGGAAAAGAAGAACACTAAGAGAGAAGCAGGGAGAGCTAAGTCGGTGTACCCCTGAGAAAGAGGCCCTGCACCCAGTAGATGACTCCATCACTGAGCAACACACAATGACAATTTGTGTTTATTGGTATTTTAAATCAAATAAGTTTCATCCTATCAAGTACGGCCAATCTATAATTGAAACAAAAATTTTGAAGTACCCTATGAAATTTACATCAGAGGATTGAACCCTAAGGGAGAGCAGTAACAGACACTCCCAATGAATCTAGGGGGACTCCAAGAACAGAGGAATCACAGAGTAGGAAGAGCCATTGCCCTTTAACCTAGATAGAGCTAGGGGTGGAGAGAAGGCCGTAGGGCTCTTGGCAACGTGGGGCAGCATGGGGTGGTACGTAGGAATCGCTGTGTGATGAAGGCAGTCAAATTTAAAGCAGCCTCGTAGAGTTCCAACTTGACTCACTTAAGGTATAGCAGCAGTAGAATAATTCCTGAGAGTAGCATAGATAATGGTTCTGGGCCTTGCAAAGCCTCACCAAGGTGCCTATAGCCCAGAGTGGTATTTGGTGAACACCTCTTAGTGTACTTCGGAAAGGCTCATTGATCCTGAAGTGACCTTTGGCATGGACCCATGTAGATCAACACCTGAAAAACAGACAGGATGACGATTCAACAGATGCCAAATTCAACAGATGACAAAGATTAGGACCTTTGCTTATCCTGGGCCCTGTTTTCCTTCCCCTCCAATTGTCCCCTGCTTCGAAGTTAAGAAAAAGAAATAGGACCCGGAATTTATTGGGGTTTAGCTTCTATTAGTTGGTAAAACAGGACTTCAATGAAGAAATTAAGCTCACTGGCATAAAAATAATTGACACACTTTCTTAACACCTGCTTATGTGGCTTCAAATTCAAATTCTGTCTTCTACTGTAGACTGTGTTCATTCTTGTGGCAGAGAACCTGGTTGCTCGCAGCTGCAGCTCACAACCACACATATTCACCATCCGAGGGGAAAATGCTCTCGAACACCACTTTGACTCCCACCCCCTGGAACCCCCATCCCAGCTCCTGTTGGCAAAGCCTTAGAGAACAACCTTGACTGGCCTTTCTCTAGTCATGTTCCCACCCCACTAACCAATTACAGAGCCAGAAGTGTAAGAGTCTATGATAGGTCCACCTCGGATGACATGCTACATAGCCTCTGAAGCCAGGATGCTATAACTGGCAGCCCCAACTAGATGCACGTGCCTGGAGTTGGGGAAGAGCAGTTCCTCTGCCAAAAGGAAATACTTTGACCAGAAGAAGAAAAGGGGAGCTTGCTGATAAAATAGTAAGTGTCCTCTATAATCTGTTTGTATTGGGCATCCCTCTGGTAGGACCAAGCTAATAAAGGTTTCCTTACTGTTACATTGATATGATCAAGGCAAGTAACTAAAATAATGAACAGGATACTATGTCTTTTACAACCTAGTAGCTCAGAACTAGAATCTGGGCTCTGAAAAAAAACAAACAAAAAACCCCACAACACTTAGTCTTTTTCATTGTAAATTTGTAAACTTTGCAACAGCTTAACTATGAGACTTGGTTTATAGGCCAGCGAATACCCTGCTGCTGTTTGCTCTTAAATCCCATGATACTCCTGCAGAGGACAAAGTGCTTTGTGCTATGTGAAAATTGGCCTATAGAATGTGAGTACCAATCATCAGGATTACCAGATATATTGATCACTTTCCTTTAAGGTCCACAGGGACTTAAACTGAAACACAATTCTTTGAAAATGTCATTTAGCTGCATGATTCTGAAATGATTCTAGCCAACCGGTCATTCATAGCAGCCTCCCTCAGGCAACTGTCGAGGAGTAATTTCTCCACATTTATTCTCTTTACTTCTTATTGTATTCTTTCAGATGCAAGGAAATAATTACTTTGGCTTAAGCATAAAATTTGGAGAACTTTGTAATTTCTCTTACACCCTGATGCCCATTTCTGGTAAAGAGGTAAATAGATAATAAATATGAAGATATAGCATGAAATACTGAAAAAATGTAAAAGATAAATTCCTTGAGGAAAAGTCATATTTTAGTCCAGGTTCTGGTAATAATTTAAAGCTTGGAGTGAAATAAGTTTTATTCTTGGTAGTAAATTGTAAACAAATAATCCAATTGATTTGCCTTTCAACTCGTAATAGCTTTTAGGTCACAGTTTAAATAGCTGCTGTGAAACTATTGGGTGTTTAGATAGGTGCAAGGATGTATTGTACAGCACAAGGAATATAGCCAATATTTTGTAATAACTGTAAATGTAAAGTAAACTTTAAAAACTGTATAAAAATCAAAAAAATAAAAACAAATAGCTGCTGTGAGTTTCATTGGTGTTATAGTTCTCAGGAATAGTTTTCAAAGAACACATGATCTTACATTTCCTCTGATCGTATTATCCTTTTAGATAACTTGGAAAGGTACAAATAACTAAGAAAACAATCTCCTAAGTTAGGTAATCTAAAGATAGCCACTGGAAACATTTCAGTGTATTTCTCGTCTTTTTTCCTATGAATATATAATTTTAAATCCATTGAGATTATGTTACATATGTAATTCCTATAATATATATGCTTTGGAAATTTAGAATAAAAATCTCCCTTTGGTATGTGACTTTTAAACAGTGCAATAGGTCAATAATCATTGTAAAGTACTTATAAAAATTTTTTTTGTTTTTGTTCCTTTTAATTATGCAAATGAAAAACTACAAGATTTGCTTCTTATACTTCAGTCCAATGCATATTAATTGAGCAATTTCTACATCGAAGATAGTGTGAAAAACACTTTGGGAGATTAAAAACAGAACAAAACATTTATAAGACACAACTTTTGCCCTCAAGGCATTTTATATAGATATATGCACAACTAATCATTAGATGAATCAGAGAGTGTTTCTTTATAAAATAGAGATTAAATAAGTTTCCAAATGATCATAGGCCATAGATAGAAGAGCTCCAGTTTGGGAGATAACAAAGATGGGTCAGTTGAGTTGGATCTTGGTTTATGGCTAGGATTTCAACCCACAGATGGTGGTGATGGGTAATGGTTGAAGGAAGGGTGATGTGGAATGAAGGAAACACATTCAGGATGGAATAGCATGAACAAAAGCAAGAAGTGAAAAAAAAATGAGTTGACCTTTGTAGTAGAAGAAAACACTGGTAAAGTAAATCTCAGATAATACACTAAAAACAAATTTGAATGCCAGACTGATTTTATATGTATGTTTTTTCTGTAGGCAGTGTAGAACCACAGATACTTTTGCAAAGGGGCATAAAATGATCAGGGCTATACCTTAAGAATATCATATGGGACATAAAATTCCTAGAAGGTATGATATGTCATTTGTGTGTAGGTTGGTATTTGTATAATGGTTTTCTAAATACCCTTTTAATTTTTTATTATAAACTGATATGTTTTTTTCTTTCTATACCCCAAAAAACCTTTTTAGAACTACTTAAAAGAGCATAAGAATTGCCTAAAATATTTTAATGTCTAAACTTCCTTGTCATTAGTATTTGTTTGTTATAATTTGCAACTGAACAATGAAGTGTTCATTTTTTCTGTATATATTTATTCCCTTTGTCTCTCTTTCATGAAATGCTTCATTCACTCAAAAAGCATTTATGGACAACTATATGAATAGAATATTGTGTTACATAATGAGTATTACAGGAACTATATGCCCTGGATAATTTGGGATAAATTCTGGGCCTGAAGATAGCATTTTAGTAAGGGGAATTTTGAATATCATTCATTTAAGGAAAATGCTAGCACTTGAGATAACCAAACCTTATTAGTTGATACTAATTATCCTCGTTATTAAATATTTGGAAATTTAGATTTCTCTTATTTGTTCTTTAACTTCCTTTCTAAATTTTTAAAGTGTTTCTTTCATTGCTTGTTAACCACTTATGATGCATTCACATCATAAGCTGTCAAATTACTTAGTGGTTCTTTGAATGCTTAACTGAACTGGTTAAAGTCAAAGCCTTCGTATGTATGTTTAAACAATCTGCATCAATTAACTTTCTTGTTTTAGGTTTACTGATTTACCCCAACTGGATTGAAAATAAGACAGACAGATAGATAGATAGATGATAGACCTAGATACAATGAAGAACAGATGCTGGCAAAGTAAGAAAAGCAATCGTCACCTTTAGAGGGAAAAAATTGTTCATGCTTTGTGATTCAGCTGTACTGTGGGTGGTAGGTAACATTTAAATTATGTAACATCATTTATACACAAAAACTTCTACATATAAATACTCTGAAGTTGCAGCTCCAAATCATAGATTATTTGGTGTGCCGGGGGCCTTAATTATCATCACTCTATTCTAACCTCTTTCCCACCCAATGTTGTCTTACAGTATTTCTGATGGACAGTCTTTTAGTCTCTATTTAAACATATCTAGTGATGAAGGGCTCAATGTCTCACGAGGTTGAGGGGCCACTAGGAGTTGGTGCCCAAGCCTCTCCTATTTTCTCCCCAAGTGACACTGGAACCTCTCCTTGCCCTCAGCCTGGGCCTTCCCCAGTGGTGTTAAAGATAAGCATGATTCCTTCATCTTCAGCTCTTTTCAGAGGCATTCTGCCCACAGTGCCCAGTCTTCAAGGGGCTCCAGTCAGGTGGCCAAGACTATCACTCATGCAGTTCATGGGGAACCAAAAACTAGCACTAAAATAAAGCTGAATGGTGGAAAAAAAATTTTTTTGAATGTATGATGTTTTTATCATTCCTTTCCTTATCATCCTGTTAAGCTCAGTTTACAACTGAAAAGAGAAAGATAAATATATATTATGCAGTTAACTTAGTGAGCATTACCTACAGAATACGTATGTACTTGTATCTCACATAAGAAAAAGGTGATTTCTCAGTATTCATATGACAATTGTTCCACGTAGGAATAATAGTCAACATAAGCACAACTCTATTTTCAGATCTGTTATGCATATTTAGATCAGAGCACTCATGGGACATTGCCTCTTAATCCCTAAATTTGTAGTCAAAATTTTTTCAGAAATAAATATCATGAAATTGATAAGCTAAAATAAATTCTTAAGACAAATAGCTATGAAACCTGGACAGAAGTCTCCTTAGTTTTTCGTCTTCTATAAACAGCTTCACAAATCACTAGGAAAATCAGCCTAGAGATAAACATAATAAACCACTTTTCCCATCCATTCTTGAAGTTGATCTTTCTTGAGACGTGATCAAACAGTACCTCTTGTTGAAGACAGTGAGAAGGCTGGACCCTGATACTCAAGCTTTGATTCTGGATCAGTTTGTTGGCCTGGACTCACCAGGAAGCCCATTTCACTTCTAATGCCTGTGAGAGCTAGAAAGTTATTTCTTTGATTTGGTTTAAATCTAGCTACCTATGCTTTCTATTCACTGATTTTAGTTTGGTTTACAGGAGCTATATACAGAAAAATCTACCACATCTTTTGGTGATTGTCTTTCCAGTGTTTGAGGTAAACTCTAATTCTTGCCAGCTTCCAAAAGCAAATTTTCTCTAGCTTCATTTCGCGTGCCTATTAAAATACAGAGTTCTGGGGACTTCCCTAGTGGTCCAGTGTTAAGAATCTGCCTTCCAACGCAGGGGACGTGGGTCGATCCCTGGTCGAGGAACTAAGATCCCACATGCTGCGGGGCAACTAAGCCCATGTGCCACAACTAAAGAGAGGCCTGAGCTGCAGTGAAGATCCCACATGCCTCAACTAAGACCCGATGCAGCCCCAAATAAATAAATAGATATTTTAAAAAATACACAGTTCTGTTTCCCCATCTCTGGAGGATTTTATTCATTAGGTCTGTGGTGGGCTCCAGGATTTTTGTATGAGCTGTGTTTGCAACTGAGTAGTTTTATCAGCCTGTTTCCTGTATGTAGTAATTTGGAGGTCCAACAGCTTTCTTCCATTTTGTATTCTGTCTCTTTAATTCCAAGCTGGCAGTGTTTCTACTGGTATAAAATTGTCAAGAATCTATGAGGTCTCCTGTTAAAGGAATTCACTCCAGAAGAGTGAATTCACTCCAGAAGAACAGAGGCTTGTCTATAGATGTTCCCCAGATAATCCCATCTCTATATTGGAGCTTTGAGGGAAACTATGAATCAATCTCTCCAGAGAGATTTGTGGGACTGAATACTCTGACTTATTAATCTTTCTGAAGTATTAGCCAAAGGTTGACTAGCCACATTCTTGGCTTTTTCTCTGCAGAATGCTTTACTGGTAGTGAATCTCTTAATTTTGGGGTTTTTTTTTTGAAACTGGATAAGCTGAGAACTTCTCAAATCAAGCCCTGGTTCCTTTTTGTTTGAGTTCTTTCCTCAAGTTGGACAGCCACATGTAAATCGATGAAGTTAGAACAAACCCTCATACCATACACAAAAATAAACTCAAAATGGCTTAAAGACTTAAACATAAGACATGACACTATAAAACTCCCAGAAGAGATCACAAGCAAAACATTCTCTGGCATAAATTGCACCAATGATTTCTTAGGTCAGTCTCCCAAAGCAATAGAAATAAAAACCAAAATAAACAAACAGGACCTAATCAAACTTAAAAGCTTTTGCACAGCCAAGGAAACCCATATACAAAATGAAAAGTTAACCTACAGACTGGGAGAAAATATTTGTAAGTGATGTGACTGACAAGGGCCTAATTTCCAAAATATACAAACAGCTCATATGACTCAACAACAAAAAGGGAAAACAAACAACCCAACCAAAAAATGGGAAGAAGGCCTAAATAGACATTTCTCCAAAGAAGAAACACAAATGGCCAATAGGCACATGAAAAGATGCTCCACATCGCTAATTATTAGAGAAATGCAGATCAAAGCCACCTCACACCGGTCAGAATGGCCATCATTAAAAACTCCACAAATAGCAAATGCTGGAGAGGGGTGGAGAAAAGGGGAGCCTCCTACACTGTGGGTGGGAATGTAAGTTGGTGCAGCCATTATGGAAAACAGTAAGGAGGTTCCTCAGAAAACTAAAAATAGAATTATCATATGATCCAGCAATCCCACTCCTGGGCATATATCCAGACAAAACTGTAATCCAAAAAGATACATGCACCCCTATGTTCATAGCAACATTATTCACAATAGCCAAGACATGGAAACAATGTTAATGTCCATCGACAGATGAATGGATAAAGAAGATGTGGTACATATATACAATGGAATACTACCCAGCCATAAAAAAGAACAAAGTAATGCATTTGCAGCAACATGGATGCAGCTAGAGATTATCACACTAAGTGAAGTAAGTCAGAAGGAGAAAGACACTTACCATGTGATATCATTTATATGTGGAACCTAAAATATGACACAAATGAACCTATTTACAAAACAGAAGCAGACTCACAGACATAGAGAACATCCTTGTGGTTGCCAATGGGGAGGGGATTGGGGGAGGATGGAGTGGGAGGTTGGCATTAGTAGATGTAAGCTATTACATATAGAATGGATAAACAACCAGGTCCTACTTTATAGCATAGAGAACTATATATTCATTATCCTATGATAAACCATAATGGAAAAGAATATTAAAAAAAGAATGTATATAAATGCATAACTGAATCACTTTGCTGTACAGCAGAAATCAACACATTATAAATCAACTATACTTCAATAAAATAAAAAAAGAGTTCTTTTCTCAATTCATCTATTTCTTTCTGCAATTTACTATAGGCAGTAAGAAAAAGCCAGGATGCATATTCAACACTTTGCTTGGAAAGCTCCTCAGTTGTATGTCCAATTTCATTGTATACAAGTTCTATTTTCCGCATAACTGCAGGACACAATTCTGCTAAGCTTTCAGCCACTGTATAAAAAGGATCCCCCTTCTTCAAATTTCCAATTGCATGTTCCTCACTTCCTTCTTAGTCTTCACCAGCAGCCACTTTAACGTCCATATTTCTACCAACAGTCTATAAGTGATGATTTAGGTACTCTCTAAGGTGATATACGTTTTTTTCTGCCATTTTCCTCCCTTCCTTTTGAGTCATCACTAGCAGAGTTGTTAATATTCATGTTTCTACTAACAGCTTGTTTAAGGCAGGATAGGTTTTTTCCATCATATTCCTTGAAATTCCTCCAGTTTCTGCCCACTGCCCAATTCCAAAGCCATGTCTACATTTTCAGTCTTTTTAATGGCAGCACACTTCTTCCAGTTACCTAAATTTGTTAGGGTTCAGCTAGAGAAGCAGAACCAGTGGAAGATACATAGTAAGGTATTTATTGCAAAGCTCATGTGGTTGCAGGGCCTGGCTAGGCAAGTCCAAAATCCATAGAGCAGACTGCCAGGAACAGCAAGCTAGAACTCATGGTCATTGTCTGAAGCTTCTGTCCACAGGTGGAATTTTTTCTTCAAAAGGGATGCCTCAGCTCTGCTTTTATGGCCTTTCAACTGACTGAACCAGGCCCATTTTGATTATTTAGGATAACCTGTCTTACTTAAAGTCAACTGATTATGGACTTTAAACACATCTACAAAATATCTTTGTAGCAACACCTAGATTAGAGTTGGATTGCATAACTGGAGACTGTAGCCTTGCCAAGTTGACACATAAAAAAACCATCACAGTATACTGTCTTATGCTTCTTTCATTAACCCAGCTGCCTCCTCACATATACCCTAGTAATTTTCATTTGGATATTCAGTCTTTAAAAGGATTTATTCTCAGAGATATTTTAAGGATCAAAATAAAATAATTCTACCTTATTAGCTTGTTGTACATAATAGTTCTTCAATTAGCAGTTGCATAAGCTTCAAATTATTTCTCCATGAGGATTTAAAAGTTTGATGTCCATTACATATCAATTTCTTTTTGTTGGCAATGGCATTAGTGATATTTAAGTAGTCTGTTGTCTCACTGGGGACTAGCAGCATTGACATCACCTGGGAGCTTATTAGAAATACAGACTCCAGGGTCTCACCCCAGCACTCCTGAAGTAGAATCTGTGTTTTAAATATCCCAAGTTTGATTCTGTTGTACATTGAAGTTTGAGAAGCACTGGTCTACTGCAATGGCTTAGTTTCTTCACTGTTATCCCTGGCTCTAGGCTTATCTTCTACTTTTCTGCCATACTTAACACACCCGCGATGTGCTTTCCTTCCTACAAACCTGAAAACATAATTCCTAAGTCTAAAAGTGTTCAACATTTCATCATGTATAATGGTTAAAGTCCAGATGACCTTAAAAATCCACATGACCTTCAAAATTCTTCCTATTAGACTTATAAGTACTTTTCTAGGTATACTTTTCTGAACATACCCTGAGGTCTCACTATACTGCTTGAATTTCCCTAAGGTACCATGCCTTTCCTCCTCTGTGCCTTTCTTTCCACACTCTGTTCCCCTGCATGGAGTGCCCTATACCAACCTGGTTGAACTTTGGGAATCCTCACTTTATTCTTTTTGGGAATAAAGGACCCATGCTCTTTATCTTGGTAACTGTACCTGATACACAATAGATATTGACTATCTATTAAGGGAAAAATAAATTATCAACGTACAACAATGTACCAAAATGTTTTCCAGAGATGCTTGAAGACTAAATGAGATGAATAACAAGCAAGCATAATAGAATACTAGGTAATAAGTACATTCTAAAGGCATAGTGGCAATCTCATTACTTCTGATGACACTTCAGAGAGGTGGTTATTATCATCTCCATTTTACAAAAAAGAAAGCTGAGACAGAAAGAGGGTAAGGAACTTATTCAATGTCTCATAATAGGTGTGCATAAAAACTTAGGCAATCAGATTCCAGAGCCCACGTGCTTGACTATATGGCCTCCAATGCATATAAAAGCATTTTTCAAAGTCCTTGTAAATGTAAAATTTTAAAATTTGTGTGGTGATCAGACACATAATCAATAGTCGCAATTGTCATTTCTTTAAAAATAACTTTCTATGAAACATTTAGCACACCATAAAAAGGGTGAAGCGCCAACTGTTTCAATTAAAACTATGTTCAGTTCACAGCAAAACTTTTTGAGTGTCTACTGTAGTGGATATGTATCTGGGCTTTCTCGCCCACTGCTCCTTCAGTAAGATCACCCTAATTTTATTTTGAGGTACCACTTTTCCCCCACTGTAAATTATTTGGTTAGAGTGAGATCAGTTCTCTTCCCATTTCTTGTTTTCCAGGAGTGCACAGGTGACTCACACCTGTACGGTTATCATATTGAAGTTATTGGCCACCATGACTGATTCAGAGATGGGCTCATGACCCAAGTAAGTCAATGAGTGGGACTCAGTTTAGTAGATATTAACATATTGGTTGATGGTTTATAATTGTAAGAGTAGAAGAGTAAGAAGGAAACTCAAAGAGGAAAGAGGTGAACCAGGAGAGAGTGGAGTCATTGAAATCATTGTTTGTAAAGAGTTTCAAGAAATAATGCATCAATATAATGAAATTAATAGTTGAAACTATCAACCAAAATACTTGGACAAAATATTTTATTCACTTTCAGTAACCATAACTTCAGTTATGATTGATTGTTCCCAGCAGGATTTGTATCTGTGTAAATAGGCACATATTGATTTTTTTAAAAAAGAGAAGATAGGTGATCTTATTATTTTCTTTTCTAAATCAAAGGTTTCCTTTTAGGGATTTTTCCTTCACTCAGGAAAATACTGAATGAGTCACGGTGTTAATCTGTTTTGCTCTAATGAATCTTATCTTCTTATTATGGAGATGTTTTTCAGTGTGGTGATAATTGCTTAGTTGACTGATAGTGATTTATTTGTACTCATCTCTTCATTCAGCAACTCTTTATCAAGCTTCAGGTATGTATCAGACACTGTGCCAGAGGAAATGAGTTTCAAACGTGTCCCATAACCTAGAATATAAACTGCATAGGAGCTCATGACTCAGAGCCTGGTGCCTAGCAGACATTCAGTATTGGATCACACTATCAGAAGTCCATACATATGGATGTGGAGTGTATTTCTGTATTAATTTAATAATGGTAGCTTCTGGCAAGCTATGCTTGGCCTTCAAATATTTCCTATGACTCAGACATGAATTAAAGCCTTGAGCCTCTGTACTTCTTTTCCTTATTACAGTTACTCCTCATAAGCCCAGGTTTAATGACACATTTTTAGCAGTTCACAATAAAATCATTAATTATGCATAGTATCAGTACAATTTTGAGTAGTGGTTCTGGAATGACACCCTAATTACACAGTAGACAATGATTTTGGCTCCTATTAGTTTACTAGCTTTAGTGGATTGAATGGTAGCTTCTCCCCCAAATATGTCCACATTCTAAACTCTAGAATCTGTGAATGTGACCTTATTTGGAAAAGGGGTCTTTGCACATTTAATTAGTAAGGATTTCCAGCTGAGATCACCCTGGATTACCTGGATGGTTTCCAATTCCAATGACAAATGTCTTTAAAGGAGACAGAAGAGAAGAAGACACAGACACAGAGAGGAAAGCCATGTGAAGATGCAGGCAGAGGTTGGAGAGATTTAGTCATAAGCCGATGGAGTCCTGGAGCCGCCAGAAGCTGAACGTGAAGATGCAGGCAGAGGTTGGAGAGATTTAGTCATAAGCCGATGGAGTCCTGGAGCCGCCAGAAGCTGAACGAGGCAAGGAAGGCTCCTTCCTAGGCCTTGGGGAAGTCTGTGGACCTGATGACATCTCGCCTTTGGCCTTCTGGCCTCCAGAATAGTGAACAAATATATTTCTCTTGTATTAAGCGTTGAGCCTGTGGTCATTTGTTAAGGCAACCCTAGAAAACTAATACGCTAGTTCATAGCAACTATCTAATTAAGGATTCTCTTGGGTTGTTTTATTTCATAATAATTTGAGGAAGTCAGTATTTCTACTCCAATTCTTATTTTCATCCAGTGAAGATATCTGTCTCCATTAGTGACACTGAGCCTGGGATGATATTCCTCTGGGGAAAAGTTCCGTTTACAAAGCTCCACAGGTTGGCCAAGTGTCTGGGTCAGGGAGCAGGGAGACATTGCTTCTGGCTCTACCCATCTCTGGGCTAAGTTCTTTCTGTGTCTCTTATGCTTCTTCCTATGAGGATGTTAGGCAAGTTCAGTTGAAAATTAACCATCCACCCAATCCAGAGTACTCTACTCCCCTTTATTCTTTCTTCTTCATTCTGTTGGTTTCTTTCATATCATCCATCACAACTGGTAATTATAGGAATACTTGCTTGTCATAACTCCAAGTTCAAGGAACATAATAATTGCATCTAGCATATTGTGTGGCACTCAGCAGGGCCTCAACAAAAATGTATCAATGAATAAATCAATGAGTGAACATTTTGAGTGGAGAGCAAGAAAATGATTATTACTTTGGGGTCAGAATCAGACTGTTCAAGGACAGATTTTTTTTTTTTTTTTGTAACTTACTATGTCAAACGCCATTGAATTTCAAGATTGAAAAGAATCATGCCTTCCTGACAAATACGCCCAAAATGCTTGGCTGAAACATTCTCGGTGACAGGAAACTCACTACCTCACTACTTCTGGTCTTTTCCATTTCGCTTTCCTTTCCCACTCCTCCCGATTATTACAATCTTTACTGTAGCATTTTGCACACCTGATGCACAGAGGCCTGGAAGTCTGTAAGTGGGAGGGAGAGAGGGAACCCCAGGGCCCAGTCCAGGGCCTGAGACCACCGGGCTCAGAGTGGGTGCGAAGCAGCTGACAGTTGGGTAAGGTAGCGGCGCCACCTTTCTGCCGAGTTCGCCTCGAGTCTCGGCTTCCCTGCAGGCAGAGGGTCCTTCTCCCCACACTCCTCGCTTTTCCTCCCCCAGGCCCGCCGCCACGCTCAGCCGCATCCCGCCGCCGCCCCCGACACCTGCGCGGCCGCCCTGGCGGCTCGGGGGCCACTCCTGCCGCCCCGGGAGCGGTGGCGGAGGGCGCGGGGCGCGCGGGCGGCGACCCGGCCTTTCCTCCTTTCTCTCCCCCAACTCCCGCCTCTCGCTCCGCTCCCCCTCAGCCCCTCCTTCCACACTCCGCTGCCTCCTCTCTCCTGACGGCTGCCCGGCACCTTCGGCAGGGAGTTTGGAGCCGCCCCACCGCAGAGCCTACAGCCGGCCGAGCCCCCGCGCCGCCGCCATCTCTGCCTCCGCCTGGGTGGGACCTGGGCCTCGAGGTGGGACCCAACTCTCTCTCTCCTCTACCCCCTTCTGCCACCTCTTCCCTCTCCCGGCCACGCGACAAGCTGGGCGCCGGGGCGCGCGTGGCCGGCCGGAGCCCGCTGGCCACCTGGGGAGCGGGAGGCCGGGGCGGGTCCGGCGGCGCCACCGGAGGGGCCCGCACAAGGCGGGAGGGGCGGCGGGGGCTCTCGTTCCCCCAGGGCAAGGCGCATCGGGGAGCGCGCCCGAGGGCAGCCAGCCCAGCCTGGGCGCGCACCTGCCGGGCGCCCCCGAAAGGACTTGCCACCTGGCCAACTTCTTTTCCACGTCTCCTTCGTACTTTGGAAACTGAAGGGACTGCGACGGAAACCAGTAAGCCCTGGGGCCCGGAGGAAGGATTTGTTGGTTTGGATGACAAAAGAAAAAAACATGCGCTCTGGGGGTGGTTTAGCCCGGAGCTTCGGTTTCCACCATCTCCGGCTCTCCCCAAGCAAATTAATAAAACAAAACAAAAACAACAAAACCCAATTCCAACCAAAGCACTTATTTAAAGGGACTTGTAGGGATGTGAAAAAGAGACCCAACCGAGGAATCATTTTGGAAACCCCAGGTAGGATGAGGCCATTTGAGAAAGTGGGTATTTGGGGGTGTTATTTGTAGGACTTGGGTTTGCAAGCAGAAGAGGAGACTGGCTGTTGTAAGCCTTGAGGGAGTTCCTTATATTGAGGGGCTGCCTGGAGTGTCCTCTGTTAACTTTCATTTCCTTAAGTATTAAAGTATGTTGAAACAAATACTCTTTCAGAGCTCTGGACTTGGAGTCAGAACATCTGGCTTTTGGTATGATTTGCCATTTATGGTGACAGCTGTGGTTAATCTCTTTGGGCCTCAGTTTCCTCATCTGTCAAGTTCTGAGGGCCTTTTAATAATATCTAAGATGTTTCCCAACTTAAAAATTTATAATTCTTTAACTTTTTAACAAGTTACAAACATTGCTAGATTCATAATTTCATGAAATTTTTAAAATCTATACTGATCTTGGCATTTTTGTTCATATGCATTTATGACTTATGATTTTAGGGTTTTCCAACCAAAATGTAAAGAGAAAAACACTTATAAAAGAGCTCAGAAATATGTTTATATGTAAATATTTAGGTCATCTCTGAGTCTATCTTAAAGAATCATGTTCAACTTGAAGTTAATATTTGCAACACTGCAACAAAAACATGTGGCTTTAGTATAGTACTCATTCACTTTCAGTATTGTATATTTGGAGGAAATAAAAATTGTTTTGGAGGAAAACAAAAATTGCACCTTTCCTATCAATTTCTGCTGTTGAACAGTGTTGCTTTTTAGCATGAAGTTGTGTGCAGGATATTAAAAAAATGGTTTCAGACCACTTTGGAGCCTCTCTGAAATTAAGTTCAGTAGCAGAGGTGCCAATTTTAGTAATGCATTTTAGTTGTCTTGGAATGAATCCTAGAAAAATAGCAGAGTTAACGAAACAGATAAACCAGAAATTAGGAATTGATACACAGACACACACAAAGTTGTACAAGAAGTGTGTACTATAAAGTATCAGTGAGATTTTTATTTCCTTTTGATAAAAAAACAACAAACAACTGTTGACTTGTCTTAGCAGACAGAATGTTAGAATAGCTTTTGTTGTTCCTTGTAATTCAAAATTATTTGAGACTTAGTCATCAGTAGTTGGGATAGGTTTAGAAGTGTCTCTGGCTCTTTTTGGTGGCTTTGGTCTAAAATAAAACAGTGTGTTCCCACCTAGCATGTGCTTTGTATTCCATTTGGAAGAGTGGAATATATTTGAAGTACTCTTTTATGAGCACATTTAAATTTATTTTCATTGTCTTTTCACCTTTGGACTGCAAGTGTCATCAATTATTCAGGCATTTGTCTTCTATCATAGTCTCTGGTGAAGTAGATGATCATCTCCTTTGAAAGAGGTGCCCAGAATGTTAAAGAAATTGGTTGTTGAATGAACAGAGTGTAGTAGAACTCAAATATCCCGGCTTCTAGTCTCTTGTTGGAAAACAACTGAAAACAGTGGATGGATCTGCTCATGGTCCAACTCATTCATGGCTTGGGAGAGCCATCATGGTTGGCAGAAGCTCTATTCCTCTTTTGTAATGAATTTACCAAGAAAAAAACAGTGTGTCTTCACAGTTAGATCACTATTATATAACTAAAAGGTTTGTAAACGTTTGTGAAGTGCAGTATCCCAAGGGAGTCTTAGAAATAAAAAAATATCCAG
Organism: Kogia breviceps; assembly: GCF_026419965.1. Lineage (NCBI taxonomy): Eukaryota > Metazoa > Chordata > Mammalia > Artiodactyla > Physeteridae > Kogia > Kogia breviceps. The sequence continues at coordinate 145,903,378 of NC_081310.1, read as the reverse complement.
AAAAAGAAAAGAATTGCTTTGGCAGATAGTGCACTGCATTTTTCCTACTGACAGCCAAACACATACTAAAAAACGTCCTGTGGAGTTAAAAATGAAGAAAAGGGCTTACAGTCTGCTCTAATTCTTTTAAGTTTTTTATGTGATTTACAAATTCCACTTTTAATTAAATCAGCAAGGCACAAGTGTTGGCCTCCTGGCCAGACCTAGTACATATAAACTTTTGGAGTTTCAGTTCAAGTTTGGTCTGCTTATAATTTGAAATATTCCTCCTCAAATATTTTTTAAAACTTCTGTTAACTCCGTAGTGATATTACCTGTTGTCTTTTCACACACATGATCTTATTAATCTTTAAATTTTTTGAACTATGACATATACAAGGAGAAGAGTACATCAAACAAATGTACTGGTTGACAAATAATATAGCAAATCATTATAACAGATAATTACAAGGCAAATACTGATTATTTACTCTACAAGTAAGAGAACATGACAATACCCAGAAACCTCTTGCTTGTTCCTTCCTAATCACAATTTTCCTTTTACTTAAAAAAAATGTATGAATATAGGAGGCATTCTTTCATAGATTCTTTTGCTTAACATTATGCTTATGAGATGAAGCCATATCCTCTCCATTTGAAAGCATAAAATTTTAAAAAGAGATGTCTATATTCCCTATCATTGATTCATTTCTTCACATTCTCTCTTAAACCTACTTCTATCACTCTTTTGTTTTCAGTACTCTGCCAAAACTATTCCTTTCACTGTCACCAGTGACGTCACCTCTCCCAAATCCAGTAGTCAGTTGTCACCTTTGATCTTACTTCACCTGTTGGTAGCGTTGTCACAGTTATCACTCTCTGCTCCTTGTAATATTGTTTGTTGACCTCCAGGACACCATGTACTCTTGATTTTTCCTCCTTCTTCACTAGCCATCGCTTTCTGTTCCCTTTGCTGATCTCTCTTCTGCTCTCAGAGGTTTTAACCTTAGAATATCTTAAGCTGTAGTCCTTGGGAGCTCATTTCTTTCTACACTCTTTGATGATTTCATGCAATCTCTATATTTGTACACTGATGCCTCCAAAATGATAGCTCAAGCTTTGAGTTATCTCCTTGAACTTCAGACCTCTATGTCCACCTGCCTGCTCAACATTTACATTTGGATGTCTAGTAGACATCTCCAGTTCAGTATGCTCCAAATGGAATCTTCATCTTGCCCAAGCCCACTCTATCTGCAGCCTTCCCTACCTTCATCCTTCACGTTGCTCACGTCCCAAAACTTGGAGTCATCTTTGATATCTCCCATCCCTCATACCTTAGATTTAATGTGTCAGGAAGTCCTCTTTGCTTTATCTTCAAAATAATTCCTGAATATAATTACTTTCATCACCACCATGGCTGCCATCCTAGTCTGAGCTGACACCATCTCCCATGTGGATTATTGCAAGAACCTCCTAACTGGTCTCCCCGTTTTCATCCTTTTCCCTCCATAATCAAGTCTCAAAATTGCAAATAGAGCTATTTTCTTGCAACATATGTCAGATCATGTCACTTTTTTCCTCCTAAATCTCCAATGCTTTTCCAGTTCATACAGAGTAAAGTCTTAAAGGACCCAAATCCTTAGAATTACCTATAAGGTGCTACATGTTTTTTTCTCTCCCATTTACCTATCTGATCTCATTTCTTGCTGTTTTTCTCATTCACTCAGTTCCAGCTACATGGTCTCCTTGCTATTCTTTGAGTATATCAGAGACCATCTTTGCTCTGGTTGGAACACTCTTCTCCCAGATACCACAGGACTTACTCTTTTACTTGCACTTCTTTTAAATCTTTGTTCAGTTGTCTCCTTTTCAATGAAGCCTACTCTGATTATCACATTTAAAATTGTACATCTTACCTTGCAAAACACTTTCCCCTTTCCTTTGCTTTTCGGCATATACTTAACTACCTTTACAAATACTGTATGACTCAATCATTTTTCCTGTCCCATTTTTCCTGTCTCATTTCTATTAGAATGCAAACTCCATGAGGGTGGATTTTTTTTTTTTTCCTGTTTTGCTCCAAAATAGAGCCTAGTACCTGAAATAGAGCCAAGTATATAAGGGGAGCTCAGTAATTTTTTTTGATGATTGAATTCTGTTGCTGACAGTGGATGTTGTTTGTTTGTTTTCATTACTGGATATATTTTATTATATGAATATAATACCTTTATTTTTTACTCATTCTGTTTAAGGATATTTGGGTCATTTCTGTCCTTCTCTCCTTCCCTCCCTCCCTTTTTCCTTTCTTCCTTCTTACTCCCTCCCTCCCTCCCTTCCTCCCTGCCTCCTTCTGTCCCTTTCTTTCTTTCACTACCATAAATAAACCACCTATGATTCTTCTACAAATGTCTTGGTGCTTAGATGCAGGGGTTTCTTTAGAGTATAAAACTGCTAGTCAAATTACTAGAACACAGGGCTTGCAGATATCAGCTTTATTAGATAATGCCACACTTTTCCAGCATGGTTCCACCAATTTATATTCCTACTTTCATTCCTCTACATCCCTGCCAAAATTTAGTATTATCATGACCTTTAATTTTTGCCCATCTGGTAGGTATGTATTATATCATTACTGTTTGTTTCTTCAGTTACTAGTGAGATCGAGCCTAGTATCTGTAAAAGTAGGCTAGGTTATGCTGCGGTAACAGATTATCCCAAATCTCATTGACTTAATGCAATAAAGGTTTATTTTTCATTCAAGAAAAGTTTCCTCTGGATTAAGGCAACTGTCCAGGGCAACTACTGTCAGGTCTAAATTCAGGGAACCTCTGTCATTCTGTAGCTGTATGATCTGGAACACAGGACTTTCCCAGTTGGTATAGTATGGGAAAAGAAAGTGTGGGTAATCATGAACTAACTTTAAATGCCTCCATCTGGAAGTGACACGAATGATTTATACTCATACTTTAGATGCAAAAGAAGTCATATGGTATGCCTAACTTCAAGGAGGTGGGGAAGGTTAACCTCTGTTTTAAAAGAAAAAATAAATCTGAGAATACTGGTGAGCAGCAATGTATTATCCATTTCTGTGTAACAAGTTACCCCCAAATTTAGTGGCTTAAAACAACAAATACTGTTTTCAAATATCAAGAGTTGATAATATGTGTGGGTCTGTTTGGGGGCCCTGTATTTGTTCCTTTGGTCTCTTTCTGTAATTACGACAGGTTTAAATTGTCTTGCTATCTGGTAGCTAGGGGAGTAAATCCTCCCACTTGGTGCAATTTTTTCAGGAGTGCTATAGCATTCCTTGGCCCTTTACCTTTCCATATACATGTTTTGAATCAGTTTGTCAAGTTCTAAAAAATTTGTTAGGAATTTAATGGAGATTCTATTGAGATTATTTTGAGTCTATAAACAATTAAAAGGAAATTGATACCTTGTAAATATTCAGTTCTAGAATCCATGACTGGCTCTCAATATATTTAGGTCTTCTCTAATATGATAAATGTAAACATAGTCTAATTTTTCCCTTAGGAGTCCTTGAACATCTTCTTGTTTGATTTATTCACAGGAACTGCATATTTTTGAAGTTATTTTAAATGAATCTTTTCAAAAAATTCATTGTGTTTCTGTTACTGCCATATAGAGATAACCTTGACCTTTAAAAGTATTTAAAAAATAATAGCTTTATTGGACTATAATTCACATATCATAAAATTCATCCTTTTATAGTGTACAAATCACTGGTTTTCAGTACGTTAACAGAGTTATGTAACCATCACCACTATCTAATTTTAGAGCCTTTTTGTCACTCCCAAAAGAAACCCCATACCCCTTAGCATTCACTCCCCATGCCCCCTCCTCTGATCCCTGGAAACCACTACTTTCTGTGTCTATGGATTTGCCTATTCTGGACATTCTGGACGAATAAAAGCATGGGGCCTTTAGTGAACAGATTCTTTCACTTAGCACGTTTTTAAGGTTTATCCATGCTGTATCATAGATCAGTACTTCATTCTTTTTATGGCCAAATAATATTCCCTTATATGAATATATCACATTTTCTTCATTCATTCATCAGTTGATGGAAATTTGGGTAGTTTTCACTTTTTGGCTATTATGAATAGTGCTGCTACTAACATTTGCATGCAAGTTTTTGTGTGAATGTATGTTTTCATCTCTTTTGGGTATATACCTGGGAGTAGAATTTTTCAGTCATATGTAACATTATGTTTAATATTTGAAAATCTGCCAAACTATTTTCCAAAGCAGTTTTCATCAATTTACATTCCCACCAGCAATGTACAAGGGTTCCAATTTCTCCACCTCCTTGTCAACATTTGTTAGAGTTCAGAACCTTGATTAAGCTATCATAGTGGATGTGAAGTGATAGTCGTTATGGTTTTGATTTGCATTTTCTGATGACTCATGATGTTGAGCACCTTTTCATGTGCTTATTGACCATTTATATATCTTTTTTTTGAGAAATGTTCTTTGCCTATTTTTTAATTGGATTTTTTTGTCTTTTTATTGTTGTGTTGTGAGAGTTCTTTATATAGTGTATAATCACTTTTAAGATATAGGATTTCAAATATTTTCTCCCATTCTGTGAGTTTTCTCACTTTTTTGATGGTATCCTTTGAAACCCAGGGGTTTTAACTTTAAGTCTAGTTTATCTATTTTTATACTTAATTTCAGTCTAAGAAGCCATTACCTAATTCAAGGTTGCAGAGCTTCATTTCTGTGTTTTACTTATAAGAATATTAGAGTTTTAGCTTTTATGTTTAGGTTTTTGATTACTTTGAATATATGGAATGAAGGAAAGGACCAATTTCATTCTTTCACATTTGGGTATCTACTTGTCCCACCACCGTTTGTTGAAAAGACCATTCTTTCCCCATATCTAAGTGTCCCATCAAAAATCATTTTGCCAAAAATGTAAGGGTTTACTTCTGGAATCTCAACTCTCTTCCATTGATCTATATTTCTATCTTTATACCAGGTACCACACTGTCTTGATTACTGTAGCTTTGAAGCAAGTTTTGAAATCAGAAGTGAATCCTCCAACTTTGTTCTTCTTTTTCAATATTGTTTTAGCTATTCCCTTTAGCTATATCAATACATATGAATTTTAGAATCAGCTTGTCAATATATATACAATATATATTGTATATATATACAATATATATATACAATATATATACAATATATATACAAAATGTAGCTATAAATTTGAAGGGATTGCATTGAATCAATTTGGGAAGTATTACAATCTTAATAAAATTGTTTTTCAGTCTATGAACGTGGGATTTTTTTCCATTTATTTAGGTATTCTTTAATTTCTTTCAGGGATGTTTTATAGCATTCAGTGTACGAATAATTGCACTTCTTTTGTTGAAAATATTCCTGAGTATTTTATTCTTTCTGATGCTATAGGAAATGGAATTATGTTTTAATTGTATTTCAGATTGTTCATTGCTAATGCACAGAAATAGAAATGATTCTTGTACATTGATCTTGTATTCTGCAACCTTGCAGAACTTATTTATTAGGTGCAATATAGTTTTTGTGAATTCCTTATTATTTTCTACATACAAGATCATGTCGTCTGAGAGTAGAGATAGTTTTACTTCTTTGTTTCTAATCTGGATGCCTTCTATTTCTTTTTCTTGCTCAATTGCCCTGGCTAAAACGTCTAGTTGAATAGAAAGTGCAGGTGAATAACTTTGTCTTGTTCCTGATCTTAGCAGGGGCCAGTCTTTCACCATTAAGTATGATGTTAGCTATGGGTTATTCATATGCAGCTTTATCAAGTTGGAGAAGTTCTCTTCTATTCCTAGTTGAATGTTTTTGTTATGAAATGGCATTGAAATTTGTCAAACCCTTTTTCTATGGAAATGTCATGTCTTTTATTCTATTATTATGATTGATTGCTATGTTGATTGATTTTCACATTTTAAATCAAACTTGCATTCCTGAGGTAAATCATATTTGGTCATAGTGTATAATCCTTTTTATACATTGCTGGATTTGGTTTGCTAGTATTTTTGCATCTATATTCATAAAGGATTTTTGTTGGTAGTTTTCTTTTATTGTGATGTCTTTGTCTGGTTTTGGTATCAGAGTAATATTGGCTTCATATAATAAGTTGGGAAGGATTTAAAATGCTTGGTTTTAGGTAGTTATATTTTCCACCAGCAATCTTGCTAAGTTTTGTAATTAAGTTAAACAACTTACATATAGATACTTCGGGATTTTCCACTTTTCTTGTCATTCATGAATAATGACAGTTTTGTTTCTTCCTTTATAATCCTTAAACCTTTTCCACCTCTTTCTGCCTTGCCTAGGACCTCAGGTATAATGTTGATTTGAAGTGCTCACAGGGGAAGTCATGTCACATTAAGAATGCTGTTTCTTTCTGACTTTGAATTTCCTCTCAGTGCTGCATGAAATAATTTAAGTTTTGAGATGCTTTTTTCACTATCATCAGTTTAAAATATATTATATCTTTTTTGCCCAGTGGCTTACTTTTTTCCTTAATGCCCTAATATATGGCATTTGTGTAGTTATATTTTTGCTATTTTTTCTGTTTTAAAAACACCGTGGACAGAGAACGTGGTCTGTATGATTTTAGTCCTTTGGATTTGTTTGTAACTTGTCTTATGTCTTTGTACGTGGTCAGTTTTTGTAAATGCCCCATCGGTGATCAAAAATAATATGCAGTCTACAGTTTGGGGGAGCAGAGGTCAATGTATGTCAAATTTGTTAATGTTTTTGTTCCAGTATCATTTGTTAGTATTATTTCAATCTCATATATCCTCATGTATTTGTGTCTGCTATTCTATTCATTCTTTAGGAGAGTGTATTAAAATTTTCTACCATATATGTGGATATCTGTCTTTTTCCTTGTGGTACTCTGAATTTTCACCATATACATTTCAAAGCTACATTATAATAAATATATGTTATTTTGAGGTTATACTACATGTACACATTTAAAGTTATTATATATTCCTGCTGAATGGATGCTTTCATTAATTTGGAGTGATTGTCTTGAGTTATATTTCTGTTTTTGTAGGGTTTTATTAAAGGGGTACTATTTTAAAATATGTATTTATATGTTTAACAACCTTTTTCAGTAGTTCTCACTTATGATTATCCTCATGCTTCCTGTTGGCTTTAGAATGAAAACCAGAAATATCCACTCTTGTAACCCTTCAATCCACATTGCTGATGTGCCAAGCTTAAAGATGTGATTAATGCCATTGTAATATTTTTAAGTGAGATTTAGTAGATGTTTATAAGAAATATCAGACACAGAAATGCTGGTTATGTAGTAAAAAATCCCTGTCAAATTTAAGTGCCATCAACTTGGAAGTTTAAAATCTTTTTTAAAAAAATATTTATTTATTTATTTGGCTGCATCAGGTCTTTGTTGCGGCATGCGGGATCTTCATTGCAGCATGCGGCATCTTTTGTTGCGGTGCGTGGGCTTCTCTAGTTGCAGTGCGTGGGCTTCTCTCTAGTTGTGGTGCCTAGGCTCCAGAGCACTTGGGCTCAGTAGTTGCAGCACACGGGCCTAGTTGCCCCATGGCATGTGGGATCCTAGTTCCCCGACCAGGGATTGAACCTGCATCCCCTGCACTGGAAGGCAGATCCTTAACCACTGGGCCACAGGGAAGTCCCTAAAATCTTTTCCAGAATGTGAACACTGAATATGTCTAAGGTAGGCTGTGTGAAATTTTTGTGGATATTGATTCTCACTGAATGAAAGTCAGCAAGTCACTTATTCTTCCATAGAACTGATAGGCTAGATTCTTCCCACTTATACAATTTTATCGTACCAATGAAGTGTCCTCCAAAGTGAATACAGCCCACTTTCAGTTTTGCCTGGCATTAGTATCTTTAAGTGGTCCAGTTGGCTGGGTTAAAGCTGTGGCTTTGCTGAGCGTAGCATGGAGACTCGCTGAGGAGAGAACAGAGCTGTGGAAACCGTTGTCCGTGGATGGTATTAAAGGAGAGAGTCACGCATATGAGAACTATTTTAATGAAATTTTCTGGTACCCTGTGGACCTATTTAAATCAGACTACAGTACTATGGACTAGTAAATAAAAATGACCGAAATGGAGACACCCTAAAGGGATATTGTGACGTTGATATTAATTTTTAAGTCTTTGCCAATTAGAGAGAAAATTCAGAAACAGTACAGACTTACAAATCTGTATATATATGTGTGTGTATAAGTGAATGAGAAAGATAAAGAGAGAAGGAGGAAGAGAGGGAATCGGGGGAAGAGAGAGACAGACAGACTGATGGACTGACTGATCAACTCTACTCTTGGGCTAATAATTTCTATAATGTTTATGGAAATGTATAAATGTTTTATCTAGTTGTACTAGGTAATAGCTAAAGATGTGAGCCAAGTAAGGATTCTCAGCAGCGTCTATAATGGTATTATAATAGGCTTTAAAATGTGAACTCATGTTTAAGAACAGCTGTTACCAAATAGCTGTTTAGTGAAGGCATAGGACAACTTAGTTTTTCTCAGAATTATATTTTCTCATTTTACTTTAACTAGCGCCTGTTATTTGGGTGTCTAAACCTATGAGATATTCAAATAATTAGACTTCTGTATGCACCAACAAAGTTTCTGAAACAAACTGGTCAGTGTGTAGGAGATGAAAGACAAAATAAATTATACACACACATTTATGTGTGTGTGTATATATGTGTTTATGCATAAACAGAGAGAAAACATACTGGCACATACATAATAAGTACCTGATAATTGTAGTTGCTGTTATATTATGAAGATGTTATCTGTTAGGATCATGACCTACCCAGGAGGTAGCTGAGTATTTCTCTAGTGACCGGGGTGTCTTGCAGTAACACTGTTGGTTACAGGTCTGATCTAGGAGAAGAAAAAGTTCTGTAAGAAAACCTTTTAAAATAATACTTATGATATGCTTCACATTCCTCCCCATTCTTCAAGAGACAGTTAAATCCTCACTCCTCTCTGAAATCTGTTATGATTTATCCAAATTAAAAGTAATTTCTGATTCCTCCTAGTTACCGCTCTTTCTAGTTAGTTGTAGTTCTTTAAATCTAAGACATCGTAGATGTTTAAGATACACCACTGCTTTTGCACTGTTAAGAAAGAAAAAGCTCTTCCTATTTATTTTACAATGCTTTCTCATTGTTTAGAATTTTTGTTTTATATCTACTGAAAGAGCTCTTTTAGAATTACTTAGGTAAAGATTTTAGTTTAAATCGTATCACTCTCATAAGGAAAGTAAAAGTCAAAGAAATCCATTAAGGAATTCTTTTTCTTATTTAGAATCCGGTTTTTCTGAATCACTTTTCAACTCAGTGTTGTTGATGTCAGTATTTTCCCAAATGGTATCATACTCTGGGTTATCAAGACTATTTGCTATATAGAACTTCAAAAAAGAATGCTTCACTATGGTTTCTGAGATTTCCTTTTATTTTCTTTTTCTTTTTCTTTTTTTTTTTTCATCTGTTCCCTTGGGAAAGGGGGACTGTGGCTCAGGGGAATGCTATTTGTGGGCTCTTATTTTTTGTTTTTATTTTATTTTATTTTATTTTTTTAATACAGCAGGTTCTTATTAGTCATCCATTTTATACACATCAGTCTATACATGTCAATCCCAATCTCCCAATTCATCCCACCCCCACCCCCACCCCCTACCGCTTTCCCCCCTTGGTTTCCATATGTTTGTTCTCTACATCTGTGTCTCAATTTCTGCCCTAAAAACTGGTTCATCTGTACAATTTTTCTATGTTCCATATATATGCGTTAATATATGATATTTGTTTTTCTCTTTCTGACTTACTTCACTCTGTATGAGCCTCTAGATCCATCCACATCTCTACAAATGACTCAATTTCGATCCTTTTTATGGCTGAGTAATATTCCATTGTATATATGTACCACATCTTCTTTATCCATTCATCTGTCGATGGGCATTTAGGTTGCTTCCATGTCCTGGCTATTGTAAATAGTGCTGTAATGAACATTGGGGTGCATGTGTCTATTTGAATTATGGTTTTCTCTGGGTATATGCCCAGGAGTGGGATTGCTGGGTCATATGGTAGTCCTATTTTGAGTTTTTTAAGGAACCTCCATACTCTTCTCCATAGTGGCAGTATCAATTTACATTCCCACCAACAGTGCAAGAGGGTTCCCTTTTCTCTACACCCTCTCCAGCATTTATTGTTTGTAGATTTTTTGATGATGGCCACTTTGACCAGTGTGAGGTGATACCTCATTGTAGTTTTGATTTGCATTTCTCTAATAATTAGTGATGTTGAGCAGCTTTTCATGTGCTGCTTGGCCATCTGTATGTCTTCTTTGGAGAAATGTCTATTTAGGTCTTCTGCCCATTTTTTGATTGGGCTGTTTGTTTTTTCAATATTGAGCTACATGAGCTGTTTATATATTTTGGAGATCAATCCTTTGTCTGTTGATTCATTTGCAAATATTTTCTCCCATTCTGAGGGTTGTCTTTTCGTTGTGTTTATGGTTTCCTTTGCTGTGCAAAAGCTTTTAAGTTTCATTAGGTCCCATTTGTTTATTTTTGTTTTTATTTTGTTTTTATTTCCATTACTCTAGGAGGTGGATCAAAAAAGATCTTGCTGTGATTTATGTCAAATCTTGTTCTTCCTATGTTCTTCCTATGTTTTCCACTAAGAGTTTTATAATGTCCGGTCATTTAGGTCTCCAATCCATTTTGAATTTATTTTTGTATATGGTTTTAAGGAGTGTTCTAATTTCATTCTTTTACATGTAGCTGTCCAGTTTTCCCAGCACCACTTATTGAAGAGACTGTCTCCATTGTATATCCCTGCCTCCATTGTCATAGATCAGTTGACCATAGGTGTGTGGGTATATCTCTGGGCTTTCCATCTTGTTCCATTGATCTATATTTTTGTTTTTGTGCCAGTACCATATTGTCTTGGTGACTGTAGCTTTGTAGTATAGTCTGAAGTCAGGGAGTCTGATTGCTCCAGCTCCGTTTTTTTCCCTCAAGACTGCTTTGGCTATTCGGGGTCTTTTGGGTCTCCATACAAATTTTAAGATTTTTTGTTCTAGTTCTGTAAAAAATGCCATTGGTAATTTGATAGGGATTGCATTGAATCTGTAGATTGCTTTGGGTAGTACAGTCATTTTCAGAATATTGATTCTTCCAATCCAAGAACATTGTATATCGCTCCAACTGTTTGTGTCATCTTTGATTTCTTTCATCAGTGTCTTATAGTTTTCTGCATACAGGTCTTTTGTCTCCCTAGGTAGGTTTATTCCTAGGTATTTTATTCTTTTTGTTGCAGTGGTAAATGGGAGTGTTTCCTTAATTTCTCTTTCAGATTGTTCATCATTGGTATATAGGAATGCAAGAGATTTCTGTGCATTAATTTTGTATCCTGCTCCTTTACCAAATTCATTGATTAGCTGTAGTAGTTTTCTGGTGGCATCTTTAGGATTTTCTATGAATAGTATTGTGTCATCTGCAAACAGTGACAGTTTTACCTCTTCTTTTCCAATTTGTATTCCTTTTGTTGCTTTTTCTTCTCTGATTGCCGTGGCTAGGACTTCCAAAACTATGTTGAATAATGGTGAGAGTGGACATCCTTGTCTTGTTCCTGATCTTAGAGGAAATGCTTTCAGTTTTTCACCATTGAGAATGATGTTTGCTGTGGGTTTGTCATATATGGCCTTTGTTATGTTGAGGTAGGTTCCCTCTATGCCCACGTTCTGGAGAATTTTTATCATAAATGGGTGTTGAATTTTGTTCAAAAGCTTTTTTGTATCTGTTGAGTTTATCATATGGTTTTTCATCTTCAATTTGTTAATATGGTTTATCACATTGATTGATTTGCATATATTGAAGAATCCTTGCATCCCTGGGATAAGTCCCACTTGATCATGGTGTGTGATCCTTTTAATATGTTGCTGGATTCTGTTTGCTAGTATTTTGTTGAGGATTTTTTGCATCTATATTCATCAGTGATATTGGTCTGTAATTTTCTTTTTTTGTAGTATCTTTGTCTGGTTTTGGCATCAGGGTGATGGTGGCCTCATAGAATGAGTTTGGGAGTGTTCCATCCTCTGCTATATTTTGGAAGAGTTTGAGAAGGATGGTTGTTAGCTCTTCTCTAAATGTTTGATAGAATTCACCTGTGAAGCCCTCTGGTCCTGGACTTTTGTTTGTTGGAAGATTTTAAATCACAGTTTCAATTTCATTACTTGTGATTGGTCTGTTCATATTTTCTATTTCTTCCTGGTTCAGTATTGGAAGGTTATATGTTTCTAAGAATTTGTCCATTTCTTCCAGGTTGTCCATTTTATTGGCATAGAGTTGCTTGTAGTAGTCTCTTGGGATGGTTTGTATTTCTGTGGTGTCCGTTGTAACTTCTCCTTTTTCATTTCTCATTTTATTGATTTGAGTCCTCTCCCTCTTTTTCTTGATGCATCTGGCTAATAGTTTATCAATTTTGTTTATCTTCTCAAAGAACCAGTTTTTAGTTTTATTGATCTTTGTAATTGTTTTCTTTGTTTCTATTTCATTTATTTCTGCTCTGATCTTTATGATTTCTTTCCTTCTGCTAACGTAGAGTTATGTTTGTTCTTCTTTCTCTAGTTCCTTTAGGTGTAAGGTTAGATTGTTTATTTGAGATTTTTCTTGTTTCTTGAGCTAGGCTTGTATAGCTAGCTATAAACTTCCCTCTTAGAACTCCTTTTGCTGCATCCCTTAGGTTTGGGATCATTGTGTTTTCATTGTCATTTGTCTCTAGGTATTTTTTGATATCCTCTTTGATTTCTTCAGTGATCTCTTGGTTATTTAGTAACGTGTTGTTTAGCCTCCATGTATTTGTGTTTTTTACGTTTTTTTCCCTGTAATTCATTTCTAATATCATAGTGTTGTGGTCAGAAAAGATGCTTGATATGATTTCAATTTTCTTAAATTTACTGAGGCTTATTTCTGACCCAAGATGTGATCTATCCTGGAGAATGTTCTGTGTGCACTTGAGAAGAAAGTGTAATCTGCTGTTTTTGGATGGAATGTCCTATAAATATCAATCAAATCTATCTGGTCTATTGTGTCATTTAAGGCTTGTGTTTCCTTATTAATTTTCTGTTTGGATGATCTGTCCGTTGGTGTAAGTGAGATTTTAAAGTCCCCCACTGTTATTGTGTTAGTGTCGATTTCCTCTTTTATAGCTGTTAGCAGTTGATGTATGTATTAAGGTGCTCCTATGTTGGGTGCATATATATTTATAATTGTTATATCTTCTTCTTGGATTGATCCCTTGATCATTATGTAGTGTCCTTCCTTGTCTCTTGTAACATTCTTTCTTTTAAAGTCTATTTTATCTGATAGGAGTATTGCTACTCCAACTTTCTTTTCATTTCCATTTGCATGGAGTATCTTTTTCCATCCCCTCACTTTCAGTCTGTATGTGTCCCTAGGTCTGAAGTGGGTCTCTTGTATACAGCATATATATGAGTCTTGTTTTTGTATCCATTCAGCAAGCCTGTGCCTTTTGGTTGGAGCATTTAATCCATTCACGTTTAAAGTAATTATCGATATGTATGTTCCTATGACCATTTTCTTAATTGTTTTGGTAGGTCCTTTTCTTTTCTTGTGTTTCACACTTAGAGAAGTTCCTTTAGCATTTGTTGTAGAGCTGGTTTGGTGGTGCTGACTTCTCTTAGCTTTTGCTTGTCTGTAAAGCTTTTGATTTCTTCATCGAATCTGAATGAGATCCTTGCCCGGTAGAGTAATCTTGGTTGTAGGTTCTTCTCTTTCATCACTTTAATTATATCATGCCACTCCTTTCTGGCTTGTAGAGTTCCTGCTGAGAAATCAGCTGTTAACCTTATGGGAGTTCCCTTGTATGTTATTTGCCGTTTTTCCCTTGTTGCTTTCAATAATTTTTCTTTGGCTTTAATTTTTGCCAATTTGATTACTGTGTGTCTCAGCTTGTTTCTCCTTGGGTTTATCCTATGTAGGACTCTCTGCTCTTCCTGGACTTGGGTGGCTATTTCCTTTCCCATTTTAGGGACGTTTTCGACTATAATCCCTTCAAATTTCTTCACTTCTTGCAACTTCTCGATCTTTGCCTCCATTCTTTTTCTGAGGTCCTGGATCATCTTCACTATCATTATTCTGAATTCTTTTTCTGGAAGGTTGCCTGTCTCCACTTCATTTAGTTGTTTTTCTGGGGTTTTATCTTATTCCTCCATCTGGTACATAGCCCTCTGCCTTTTCATCTTGTGTGTCTTTCTGTGAATGTGGTTTTTGTCCCACAGGCTGCAGTATTGTAGTTCTTCTTGCTTCTGGTGTCTGCCCTCTGGTGGATGAGGTTATTTATGGGGCTTGTGCAAGTTTCCTGATGGGAGGGACTGGTGCTGGGTAGAGCTGGCTGTTGCTCTTGTGAGAGGAACTCAGTAAAACTTTAATCCACTTGATGGCTGATGGGTGGGGCTGGGTTCCCTCCCTGTTGGTTGTTTGGCCTGAGGCGACCCAACACTGGAGCCTACCCAGGCTCTTTGGTGGGGCTAATTGCTGATTCTGAGAGGGTTCATGCCAAGGAGTACTTCCCAGAACTTCTGCTGCCAGTGTCCTTGTCCTCACAGTGAGACAGAGCCACCCCCTGCCTCTGCAGGAGACCCTCCAACACTAGCAGGTAGGTCTGGTTTGGCCTCCTCTGGGGTCACTGCTCCTTCCCCTGGGTCCTGATGTGCACACTACTTTGTGTGTGCCCTCCAAGAGTGGAGTCTCTGTTTCCCCAAGTCCTGTCGAAGTCCTGCAATCAAATCCCACTAGCCTTCAATGTCTGATTCTCTTGGAATTCCTCCTCCCATTGCTGGACTCCCAGGTTGGGAAGCCTGACGTGAGGCTCAGATCCTTCACCTCCAGTGGGTGGACTTCTTTGGTATAAGTTTTCTCCAGTTTGTGAATCACCCACCCAACAGTTACGGGATTTGATTTTATTGTGATTGTGCCCCTCCTACCATCTCATTGTGGCTTCTCCTTTGTCTTTGGATGTGGGGTATCTTTTTTGGTGAGTTCCAGTGTCTTCCTGTCGATGATTGTTCAGCAGTTAGTTGTGATTCTGGTGTTCTCGCAGGAGAGAGTGAGCGCATGTCCTTCTACTCCGCCATCTTGAACCAATCTCCAAGATTTTCTTTTAAGTTGGTCTATTTTGTAAATTTTATGCTGGCTCTATATTGATCTTAGGAAAAGATGTCCACAGAAGGTTTTCAGATAGCACATATGGCTCATATTCCTTCCTTCCTCAAATGGTCTTTAAATAGTTTGTTAACTGAAATATTGATGGATTAAAATTGTCCAGTCTATCATTAGAAAAGCACCCCAGGTTTCTGTGTATGCAATCAATGACAACGAGATCACAGCTGCTACCAGGCCATCAGTGGTTGTAAGATGACATTGATTTTAACAAGGATCCTGGCGTCAGAGGTGTTAAAATATTGTGAATCTTAGAATAGAGGAAATACAATACTACTCTCTCTCTTTGTATTGTATTTCTTGGAGTTCAACTAATATGTCATTTCTGTGAACCTTTAATTAGCTCCTAGGACTTTGTTAGTAGCTACTTTCTTTGAAATCCATTGGCACTTAATTTAGTTAAAAGGACAAAATAATAATTTTGCATGAAAAGAATCCATGCACATGGTTACAAAAACCTACTGTAATAAAACACAGTGGTCCCTTGCCCCACTCCCTTCACTTTTTTTTTTTTTTTTTGCGGTATGTGGGCCTCTCACTGTTGTGGCCTCTCCCGTCGTGGAGCACAGGCTCTGGACGTGCAGGCTCAGCGGCCATGGCTCACGGGCCTAGCCGCTCCGCAGCATGTGGGATCTTCCCGGACCGGGGCACAAACCCATGTCCCCTGCATCGGCAGGCGGACTCTCAACCACTGTGCCACCAGGGAAGCCCCCTTCACTTTTTTATTCCTGACTTTGAGAACAACTAACTTTAATCGTTTCTGCATTTGTTTCCTGCATTGGCTACCTCTGTAGGGCTAAATAATATGCTTATATTGACTTTTTTTCCTTTTCTTTTCATTTATCAACTTTAAACAGGTACCATAGTGGGAAAGAATTTAGCTTACTAATTTCACCTTCTTTCTCTGACCCTTCTCTACATATAATTATATTAATTTTCTGACCTCTTTTATTGGTTCAGTTTATAATTCCATGACCATTTCTTGTTCCATTCACTACAGATGGTTTCTCTTGACTCCCTACTTTATGAGGTTGGGATATTTTACCCTTTGCCTTCTCACCATCTCTTCTTTTATAATTATACCACTCCAATTTTGACAGCTGTACAGTGAGAGTTTTGATAATATTTTATGCTTAATATTTGTAATTAAATTTTTCATTTTTGTTTATTGGTTAGGCCAAAAAGTTGAAAAATAAATAAATAGCAGCATTAATGTTATTGTGACTTTGTAAGTATTACTCATTGCAGAACTAGGAAGAGTTCTAGGATAATTTCATTCAATATGACTTCTCAACCACCCAAAGGAGAATGTTCCTAGAATCAAGGTTAAGAGGATTTTTTCTTCTTTCAAATGGATTTTTTAATTCCAGCATTTGCTCAAAATTGTGCCATATTTTATTTCAATTCATATTTAGATCAGGACTTTTTAATAAGGCTTTTTCCCATTAGCTCAATTTTTTCTTATTGGGAGAAGATATGTGAGCCTCGTTCATTATGTCTTTAATTTTAAGTTTTTTACTCGTTCCCTTTATTTTTTGGAATCCATTTCATTCTTCTTTTTGAAGCTTATTGAATGCATATTCTTATTTGGACTAGTGGCTTCAATTTTGAACTAGGACTTTCTTTTTTCCCTTGTGTTACTCTGTTTTTTTGCTTTCAAATTTTTGCAGCTTCAGAATCATATTATGCATTAAGTTGCCTTCTGTCCTCACCTTTTTCTTGGCCATTTCCTTTCAATGGTCATCGGTACCCCATCTGCTATCTGGACAGGTCATTCTCAAGTCTGCAAGGTCATCAACTGGGTTGTAGTCAAGCTTTCCTGGATCCTGAGTCCCTGAATCCCTCTTTCTTGGTTTATTCCTCATTTTGCTGGAATACGTCATAAAATTACCTCTGAGAAAGAGATTCACGGGATATAAATATTCTAAATCATTGCATTATTGAAAATATATTTGTTTTGCTCTGGTACTTGCTTAATTGGCTAATAAAATTTTAAGCTATAAATAATTTTCCATCAGTCATTACTGGATTGTTTTCTAGAATTCAGTGTTTTGAGATGAAACATTTGTTTTAATTCTGTTTATCATTCCTTTAGTGATTTTTTTCTCTCTGGAAACTCTTCCTATCTTCTCTTCTTCTTTGCTCTTCTGCAATTTCTTGATGATATGCTTAGGAATGGATTTTTTTCCATTCCTCTTTCTTGGAACTTGGTAGAATTTTTTTTTTTTTTTTTTCAGTACGTGGGCCGCTGACTGTTGTGGCCTCTCCCGTTGCGGAGCACAGGCTCTGGACGTGCAGGCTCAGCGGCCATGGCTCACGGGCCCAGCCACTCCGCGGCTTGTGGGATCTTCCCGGACCGGGGCACAAACCCATGTCCCCTGCATCGGCAGGCAGACTCTCAACCACTGCGCCACCAGGGAAGCCCTTTTTTTTTTTTTTTTTTTTTTTCAGTTTGAAGACTTATGTCTCTTATCAGCCCTGGGAAATTTTCTTATATTATTTTTCTGATCATTTTCTCGTTATTCTTTTTTTCTGTAAATGCTATTGGTTGGATATGAATCACTTGACTTTATTCCCCTCCCCCCACCTTGGGGAGGTATTAAGTATGCAAATGTGTTTTTTAACCTTTCCACTGGAAAAAATTTTTTGCAATTCTTCCTTTTTTTTTCCCCAAAGCTCTTTCTTCCTCTGATATTCCTTTGTCAGAACAATCTTTGAGTTTATGGGTGCAAAGTCTTTTTTTTTTTTTTTTTTTTTTTTTTGCGGTACGCGGGCCTCTCACTGTCGTGGCCTCTCCCGTTGCGGAGCACAGGCTCCGGACGCACAGGCTCAGCGGCCATGGCTCACGGGCTTAGTTGCTCCGCGCCATGTGGGATCTTCCCGGACCAGGGCACGAACCCGTGTCTCCTGCATCGGCAGGCGGATTCTCAACCACTGCGCCACCAGGGAAGCCCAGTGCAAAGTCTTTTGACATGTCCTCATTAACATTTGTTAAAGCTACTTGTTTTTCTCTGATTTATCTCTATGTCCCCTGTGGTACGTTTTCTTTTTTCTATCTTTCTTTTTACAAAATTTTTCCATTATGCTGAAGACTTTCTTCATGTCTTAACTCATGTCTCCATTCAGGGTGGCTTTATGTGAAGAAATAAGAAGAATGTGAATTCTCTGTGTATGGGCATTGTTTGCCATCTGACAGGCTTCATTTTAGGCACTTGAGTAAGGAGCTGCCATTTATGCTGAAGGCTTATCCCCTTAAGTATCAGGATGTATAAGGTCTTTACCATGTTGGTGCCAAGCCTATACTAGAAGCCCAAGATCTCCTCAGATAACTTGTATTTCCCCCCCTTTATCATATAGGAGTATAAAGGACAGTTATTTATTATCTTTGGCCATTTGACACCTTTGAATACTTTGTTTTGTCTTTGGGGAATTCCCCACATTATAGATCCATATTTTACCAAGTTTTCTGGCTGTCTGAAGGTAGATTGTGAATTAGGTTTTACCACTTAGAGGCATTCATGCCAGATTTTAGATGAGAAGTGTGGGACATGAAGGGGCAGATGAGCTCAGAAGAACTCAGAGGTTGTAGGCCTATGGTTTCAGTCATAACATACAGTGTCCTGTTGTGATGTCAGGGCTGTCTTTTCTAGAGCAATTCTACATTAGATATTGGGTATGGTTCTTGACTGTGTGCTTTACTGTCTGGGTTCTCTGGTCCTCACTGAGGTTCTGTGAGGTACCCAGTAATCTTTAGTAAGTTCCCTGTCTACTGCTGACTAAAAAAAATGCACAATGTGAGAGTTGTAAGTTAAGTTTTATTTGGGGCAAAATGAGGACTATAGCCCAGGAGAGAGCCTCTCAGACAGCTCTAAGAAACTGCTCTGAAGAGGTGTGGGGGGGCCGTATATATGTGATTTTGGTGAAGGGGTACATGCAATCAAGCACACATTTTGGCAGAGGGTAGCTACTAGTCCTGAGGATCAGATATCTCCGTTAATGACTGTGCTTTTCTAGATGTGAGAAGATGCAAGATATTGGGCTCATAAAGTCTTCTGAAAATATCTAACTATCTGAAGGCCTGTTGTGCCAGGTTTTCCCAGAGCACAGAGTGCCTCATTCCTGATCTCCACCCTGAACTCACTTCAGGGTGTGTTGAAGGTCAGCAACTACAGTGGCTAATGACTTCAATTCCAGATGGCAAGTGACAATTTTCAGTTGGCACTACTTAAACTAGCCAGAGTTGATTTTTGGTTGTTTGTAAACCACTCCACTGACAGTTACAAGGAGCTAGATTTTGCCGTTTATGAGGGGATAAAGAAGTCAAACATTACATATAGAGACCAAACTATCCAACATCCAGGGTTCCCCCAAGCAAGTTTGTTTCCTCATTGATGACAGAGCCTTACCCAAATGTCCTAGCTAGTTCCTTCCTTCATTCTACTTTGTTAGTCTTTGTTTCATCTTCCAGAAGTTTGTTTAAATCTCTTTTTTGCTGCTTGTCCAGTCATTCTCTCTGTTCTAAGTGGATTGACTTTACTATAATTCTAAAGGCATCTCAGGAGGAAAAGAAGATCAATTTGTTTAGTTTGCCATCTTGAATCTGAAGTCCCATGGCACTTTATTCACACTGGAATTATAGTACTTTGACATGTAAAATAATAAAATAATGTCAGTATAAAATAAAAATTAAAAAATAATATTATTTCTTAAAGTAAATGATGATTTCTTCTTAATTTCTGTATTTGTAGCACCCCATGTAATAACTTACATTTTACCAAGTATTCAACTAATAAGTTGATTTATGTACAGACTTTAAGTTACTTTGTATATCGGTAAGATGCCTATTTTGACTCAACTGTGTTGACTTTGGTACCTAGGTTAATAAATCATAGCTTATTACTCTAATTTCAAGGAATTAATTTGCAACAAGAACACACAGTTAGAGTCATATCAGGAATTAAAGAGCTCGAAATTATGTTTTCAAAGGGACAAATGCTTATACCAGGATGAAGGAAGAAATTTATTGTTTAATTTAAAAAACTAATTTAAGTCTATAACAGCTACTTAATGTGAATAACATGACCAATTTCCATCCTCAGTGAAGAAATAAAAGTAAGCATACTTAAAATAATGAGGTTACGGGCTTCCCTGGTGGCGCGGTGGTTGGGAGTCCGCCTGCCGATGCAGGGGGCGCGGGGTCATGCCCCGGTCCGGGAGGATCCCACATGCCGCGGAGCGGCTGGGCCCGTGAGCCATGGCCGCTGGGCCTGCGCGTCCGGAGCCTGTGCTCCGCGACGGGGGAGGCCGCGGCAGTGAGAGGCCCGCGTACCACAAAAATAAATAAATTTAAAATAATGAGGTTACTAGAAATAGACCAGGCCAAATTTGGTAAATTTTGACACTCTAAGAGTGTTTTTCATTTATATTTAAATAAAATGCTTAAATGTTGTTATTTAGGTGAAAGATAAATGACTGCTTCTCCAGCAGAAAGTAAAAAAAAAATTAGTGGCATATGGAGCTCATTGAGTTTGTTCATCAAAACAACAGTATTGCCAGAATTGCTTTTCTTACTCGTAAAATTTTCTACAAATCTAGAGACTTTTTGAGATCATTGGAGAAAGTTGTAGTTAATTTCTTTTCTGCCTAATGACTCATTCAAACACTAATTGAGACTATTCTGTTTATATATAAGTAGAATTTAATACATAAAAATAACACAAATTCTCTACAATAGATATTAAAGTCTGATAAAATGATAATTTATGTAGAATACAGATTTTTATTTTTCCTTTTGTTTTAAGTTTAGTAATAACTGAAGAGTTAGTGATATGTTTAATATGCTTTACTATGTTTGGTGTATTATGCAAATTGAATTAGTGCCTGTACATCCAGATATAATGGATGTGTTGTTTAGATCAGACTATGGGTGAATCTTTGTATAGTTTACTAAAGATTTCTTCAGATATTTCAGATAAGACACATTACTCCTTTTAACTATCAATGTAGAATGATTACATTCCAGGAGAAATGTTAGGCCGTATTATCTCAAGCTCCTCATAACTTGATGTCTATCAATGACTCAATTCATGGAGCTATAATCATAGAGGGATGTGCACTTCATTTACCTACATTAGGAATTCTTAATCTGGGAGCTTTGGATAAATTTCAGAGAGTTTATTAACCCCTTGATATTGTAGCCCTAATTTTAGGTATATGTGCCTCCTCCTGCCAGTTGGTACATTGCTCTCACCAAATTCTCAACAAGGTCAATGATCCAAAAAAAGTTAGGAATCACCATTCTGAAATTCTCTCTGATATTACGGCAGTTTCTCAAAGAGCTGTATCTGGATGATATTAGAATGCCTCTTTTAAAGATTGCCTTTATTCAATTTTGTCTTGGCGTGATACCACCAGCCTATTTTGAAGGATATTTCAAGAAAGACTCTTATCTTGACACTCATTTATTCATTTCTTCACTCATTCATTCAGTTACTATATATGGAGCACCTTCTGTATGAGAGGCAGGCTTCTATGTAGGAAGGATATCATGAAAAGGACACAGTCAAAAAAATCCCTTGGTCTAGAGGAGTTCACATTCTAGCAGGAAGAGTTAGAAAATAAGCAAGAAAAATAATGAACCATATTCATATTAGATAGTGTTAAGTAATAAGGAGAAAAAAAGTAAACAGAACAGCAGATATGACATGACGGGGTGGGGAAGGTGTTGGAATTTTAGGTAGGCTGTTCAGGGAAGGCTCCTCTGAGAAGGTGACTTGAGCAAAGGGGAGAGAGCAGCAGTTGATGAGGTCAGAGGGGCACTAGAGATCCAGGACCTTGTAGTGTTGCACAGGACTGGGACTTTTACTCTGAGTGAAAAGGTTAGCACTGCAGTGTTTTGGAAAAGAGACATGGGCTGACCCATATGTTAACAAGACCATTCTGGCTGCTGCACTGGAAACAGACTGAGTTGGGGAGCAAGGGCTGCAGCCAGGAGACCAGTTAGGAGGCCCTTCTGATTGTCCAGGGAAGAGATGATCGTGGCTTGGAACACGGTGTTGGAAGTGGAGGGAGTGAGAAATGACTGAATTTTGAAATTCCCGTGAAACTCAGTGCTGTTAGGATACCATTGAGGATGTTACTTGTTATCTTATGAAGTTACTCAGGCAAAATTTCTTTCTGTTCTTAGTGTTAGATTATTTTCCTAGATTATTCGTTCTTTCCCCCTAAACTGTTGGTTTCACTTTAAGTTCTCTGAATTTAAAAAAAGCTTAAAACAAATTAAAAGCTTATCTGTAGGAAGTGAATTTCAATTAATGGCATTTTGTATGTTATACTCATTTTGGTCATCTTACCATTAATTTTTCCCTTTGCTTGATTTTTTTCCTCACAGTTTTAAGATATGTCATTTTTGCCCTATTATTTACCATTTTATAAACCTCCTTGTATATTCCTTTCTGGTACAATTTAGGGTGGATATAAATATTTCTTTCTTTGTGTCTATGTAAATATCACCTTTCACAGTCTCTTCAATGTTACGGCTATGCCCTCTTTACACTTGTGATTGTTATTCTGTTATAGAAGAGTGAAACCTGATTGCAAGAATTGAAACCTAAGAGTAGTTTGTGTTTTGCCTGGAACATTAAATAAAAGAATGGTTGTCTTATGTAAGGAAGAACGATATGATGTACTGTTGATCCACTTGACTCAATAGAACAGTTGAGTTAACAGTGAGTCAAATCAGTTGTTGGACCGAATTACTTAGTCACTAGTCAGTTCAGTCAAAACACTTAGTCTAGTGATATGTTGCATTTATGACACATCCTGATTATGAAATTGACCTTGAGTTTGTTTTATGAGACAAGGTTGTATCAGAAACAGGTAGCATAAAAAAACTGGGAGGACTTTGCACACATTTAATACCATTAGATAATTAAGATTGCACACTGAACCGATTTCTAGAAACCCTAAAGATACATTCTGATGTCAAGTGTGTAAAGAACCAAAATCCTGGTGAAAAACTCAGTCTGACAGACAAATTTACGAGACTACAAAATGGTCATACTCATCCGTCTTTTTCCTAAGAGTCATGTAAGTTGTGAACTAAACAGACATGTTTTTCTGTTTGCTCATCACATGCTACCAGTTCTCAAATATGACTTATGAGACATGTTTCTCACTCAATACTTTATAATATTCTTTGTGCCCAAACTGTGATTACTGTTTTAAACCAAAGTCTCCCCAGAATCATAGACAGCTCTGAAAGGGATTGTAGAGATCGTCCTTCAGTCTGATTTGTAGATGAGGAACCTGAGGTCTAGAGTGGTGACGTCCCAAGTCCTATAGCTGATTAGTCAAAGAGCCTTGATTGGCAACCAACGTTCCCGACGCTTAATTCAGGGAGTTTTACCTCAGATTAATTTTCATATAGTGAACTGAATTCCAAATATGAGATAATGAAAAAGACTCGGACATCAAAAGCCTTCAGTGTTTCCTTACAAATCTAAGCCCAATATGTTAACATAGTAGTACAAATAATCTTATTCATAATATATTCAAATTGAGTAGAACTCATGGGAAAGTTTGTCTCTGAAGTCATCCCTATCATCTGCATATATGAAGCCATCAGACTTTCCTTCAATTACTGATAACTCTCCAGTGTGAATGAATATTACCTCATTTGCAAATGAACGGGGGTTTCCAAAAGCATATGGGAAAATTTCCTCGTCTTTATTGGAAATAAATGTGCAGTGCATTACCTATGCTATAATCATTTGGCCTTGTAGTATCATAGTAAAGATAAAGGCTTTAGGAAATAAGAGAAATTTAAGAACTGAGCACACACAAAAAATGAAGAGTGTGATACTTATAATGTTAGATCAACTGTACATATTTAATTAACATTGTGAGCACTTTTCTTTAGTTAAAAATTCAATCTCATCTGTGATACCTGTCCTGGTTTGTCATGTCATAAAGGAACATTGCCATTTTTTTGATTAAGCCATGTATGAATGTATCGCTTATATTTTAACTATGTAAAATAGCATGTGCATAGGAATGGATCTATAACTTACAGTTTTACGTTAATGTTAAACACTGATACTGATCCAGAGTATTATAGAAGATTACAATTTAAAGAATTCTTAATTATAATCCTTTTCCTTTTATATTTTTCCACAGACGGCTTGTGTATATGTCAGTTTTTTTATGTGCATGTGTATTTGTTTTAGATTTACTGTTTTTCAGGCGCACTTCTCTGAAGTAAGATGAGTTGTCAAAAATTCTGTGTGGCTTTGTTACATTGGGGTAAGTTATTTGCTTTTTAAATGTCCATATATGAGGTAGAGATTTTGCCCTTAGAGATGCTGTTTCCTTTAATGGCTAATCAAATTTCCTGTTTCCAGTTAGGAATTCTCTTGCTCATGATTAAAAATGCAAACCAAACAAACATATAAGTGTGAAAATGAAAACTCTTCCCAACCTCCTGGAAACAATGTGGTGTGTATCCTCCCAGGAACATAACACACACACACACACACACACACACACACACACACACACACATTCGTATCTCTAGTTGCAAAAATAGAACTGGTCTATACATTCTGCATTTTTCTTTTTTCCACTTCACAGCTTTTCAATTTATCATCACAACTATTCTTGCCAGTGTTTACTGATTTACTTATTTGTTTAATGGTTGCATGACAATGAACTGTATGAATGTACCTTAAATTATGAATTTATTTGAACAATTTCCCATTGATAGACATTTCTTTTTCCATAACAGATAATGCTACATTGAAATTCGTATATATATATCTTTGTGTATTTGGAACAGTATTTCTATAGATTAATTCCTAAAGAGGAATTTCTGTGTTGAGTAGTAAGCACATGTTTGAATTTGATACTGTGAAATCTTCTCCAGAAAGCTCTGTGCCTTTTGCAGTCCCAACATGAGTATATGAGTGGTATTCCATTGCATTCCTGCCAAAGATGCATGTTATCATTCTTTTACCTTTTTGCCCTGTCAAAGCAAAATACAATATCTCACTTTAATTTTATTTATTTGGTTATTTGTGAGATTGAGTACTGTTTAGTGACCATTTCTATTTTTTATGTGATTTTCTAATTCACATACTTTGACTATTTTGTTGTTGGATTTTATTTGTCTCAATTGATTTTTAGAAATTTCTAAAATATAGATATTTAGCTCTGTATTAGTCAAGGTTCTCCAGAGAAGCAGACCAATAGGATTTATATATATCTAAGATGAAGTTTATTATAAGGAATTGGCTCACATGATTATGGAGGCTGAGAAGTCCCAAGATTTGCAGTTGGCAAGCTGGAGACCCAGGAGAGCTGATGGTGTAAGTTCTTGTCCAAACAATGGCAGGTTTGGGACCCAGGAAGAGTAAAGTTTCAGTTTGAGTCCAAAGGAAGGAAAAGACTGATGTCCCAGTTCAAGCCTGTCAAACAGGAGGAGTTCCCTCTTACCCAGTCATTATTGTTCTATTTAGGTCTTCAATTGATTGGATGAGGCCCACCCACATCAGGGAGGGCATCTGCTTTGCTCAGTTTACTGGTTCATCCAGGAAGAGCCTCACAGACACACCCAGATTAACATTTGACCAAATGTTTGAGCACCCCATGGGCCTAGTAAAGTTGACACATAGCATTAACCATCACAAGCCCTAAGAATTTATTATGTTTTGCATATTTTTTCTCTTTGCCCATCACTTATTTTCTAACTTGGTTTCCTTTTACAGTTCAGAATATTTATACATACACATTAACACCCTTATACATACTTGGAAACAAGATATCATAACATTTAAATATTTTAATTTTATTTAGCAAATGTAGCATTATTAAATTATGAATATATATATCAGATGATAGTCAAAACTTTAATTGTCTGTATCCAGGAGCAGTTTACTTGGTGAAAATATTTAAAATAAATGGCTACCATACAGAATAACAGATTTGTTCTAAAATGGAAAGGAAATGTCATTTTAAATGGTATTCCCCATTATGACTCTGGTAAACAATGACAAGATAATGTTATAAGGGGATATTATCAAGGGATGGTGTATACCTTGGGAATTCCCACCTTGACTATCACCAGAAGAAAGCTTTCAAAAATTAAATGTATACTAGTCTTCCTCCTACCTATTCCTATCTCTCAAATATCCTCAAGAGAAAGCTTAATAGACATTTTTTTAGAATCTTGTGTTTTAAATTTCTGTGAAGCATAGCAGGCTTCTGTTGGAAAGTAGTCACACAATGCCAGTGACTTTTGAGTATATAGTTGACCCTCGAAGAGCATGGGTTTTCGCAGGTCCACTTATACTCAGGTTTTTTTCAATAGTAAATACTGCAGTACTTTACAATCCAAGGTTAGTTGAATCTGCAGATGCAGAAGAACTGTGTATACAGAGGAACTGTGTATAGGGAGGGCCAACTGTAAGTTATATGCAAATTTTCCACTGCTCAGAGGGTCAGTGCCCTTAACCTCCGCATTGTACTATTCTCAGTTGTTTCCTACAGCATTCTAGAGATATTTTGATTTTTTTAAAAACTCAAATCATCTATTTAGACTGTGTTCCAAGTTTTTGAAATTAAAGTCAAGCTATCTTTAACAAAACCTATTTTCTCTAGCAACCATTACCTGTGTGTCAACTAGTTCTGGGCATCTTTTTGGCTACTCTAATCTTTTTTTTTTTTAATTTTTATTTTATATTGGAGTATAGTTGATTAACAATGATTGTTTCAGATGTACAGCAAAGAGATTCAGTTATATATATACATGTGTCTATTCTTTTTCAAATTCTTTTTCCATTTAGATTATTTCAGAGTATTGTGCAGAGTTCCCTGTGCTATACAGTAGGTCCTTGTTGGTTATCTGTTTTAAATATAGCAGTGTGTACATGTCAATCCCAAACTTCCAATCTTTAAAAGTGCTCTTGGAGCTTTCCTTGTTATATATACTGTTCTTTGTCATTTTAGCCATATATATATTTACTGAAAATATCCAGGATAATTCCACTGTTACAGATTTCAGAAAAACTAGACCACAGGGGGCTATCAAAGAGTGGTAACATCCTCTCTTACATTCTCTATCTAATTTTTATTAGGCTCCATGCTAATGTTTCACATTGGCTTTCCAAAAAAGGGTTTGTGGTTTGGTCAAGCTTTGTGAATTGGAAGAGGTCTGGGGTCTTGATATATAACATGTGATAGGATGATAACAGATGTCATATGATAACATGATAACATATGCCTGCAGATGAATATATTTCCCTCTTTGGAGGGAAAGAAGTATCATTTGCAAAGGAAGCATGTAAACAAAATAGAATCATCTTTTAATTAAACTGATTCCATAGTTACTATGTCTAAAACATTCATTATTACATTTTAAGTTTTAAATACTTATTTGAGGATTTTAGGCTAATTTCAGTTCAGCCAACCGACTCTTCCATGTGCAGCTAGAAAATATAATGCTTTTAATTAGTACCAATACATATTCATGGTTTTGTAAAATGAAAGAAATACCCAGTTCTCTTTTTAGTGAGTTCTAATTTCAGAAATAAATGTTAGAGGGATTGAAGTCCAAAGGAACATAGTTGCAGTGAGGATTCACTTTTGATGATGTTATAATACCTAATTATTATCAGTGTGGGAAAAATAATACTAGTCGTGTTAATCATTTTTGCCTTAATTTTTTTTTTTTTTTTTTTTTTTTTTTTTTTTGCGGTACGCGGGCCTCTCACTGTTGTGGCTTCTCCCGTTTTGGAGCAGAGGCTCTGGACGCGCAGGCCCAGCAGCCATGGCTCACGGGCCCAGCCGCTCTGCGGCATGTGGGATCCTCCCAGACCGGGGCACGAACCCGTGTTCCCTGCATCGGTAGGCGGACTTTCAGCCACTGCGCCACCAGGGAAGCCCTTTTGCCTTAATTTTTGCAACTGATACATGTTTATATTAATTAACATTGATAGTTCTAGAAACCAAATTGTTAACAGTCATTACTTGTGTATTTGAATATTTTTACAGGTATTACTTTTGTAATTTAGAACAATACTTTTGTGAATTTTAAAAAAAATTTCTATTTTCTTACATTTTTACATTTACCATAATCCTTCAGAAGTCTCATTCTATACAAATCCATGAAAAATTTTTAGAATTTTCATTCTTCATTACTTTGTATATGAGGAAACACAGCTGTTGGATCGTTAGGGTAACTTATAAAAGAAAGAATTATGGAGAATTCATTATTATAAAACAACTACTCATTAAAATACAAGTGTCAGTTCTGAGGATTTTTGCAGGGGGTACAGGATTATAGAATTGTTCTTAATTTTATGTGTCTAAAAAGTGATAAATTGTCTTTAATCAGCAGTGGACGTTTCCTGTAAGAAGTCTGTCATTGTGCATCAATTATTGGAGAATGCATTAAGGACATGTCTTATATGATGTCATATATCTGGAGAACCATGGGCAGATTCAGGAAATCATCCAGCTGTCCTGATGTTGAAGACAAACCCTTTCTTTTTATTTTTATTTTTATTTTTTGCGGTACGCGGGCCTCTCACTGCTGTGGCCTCTCCCGTTGTGGAGCACAGGCTCCGGATGCGCAGGCTCAGCGGCCATGGCTCACGGGCCCAGCCGCTCCGCGGCACGTGGGATCTTCCCGGACCGGGGCATGAACCCGTGTCGCCTGCATCGGCAAGTGGACTCTCAACCACTGCGCCACCAGAGAAGCCCACAAACGCTTTCTAAAAGCACTCAGTGAAAGTAGTGTTAACATTTTGGTGTTATTCTCATTAAGAAATATTAAAACAGCATGTTAATGTTTGCTTATATAATTGCACATCCAGATACTTACCATTTATGCTGGAAGTTCATTAGAATAATTTATTTTTTAGAAAAGGAAATTGGAATATTTAGCTATAATTTTCTATCATTAAAACATAAATATGAGATGTTAGATTAATGAGGAAAATGAAATGTGAATTTCCAAAAAGGGGGTGCTAAAGAGTGAAGTTACCTCTATAAATAAATGCACCCTCTTAAGTGTAACACTTTGTTCAGTGGAAGCACAGAGCTATGCATTAGGCACTGATTGAGCACTTAGAAAGTTAAGTAATTACTATTGAGCACTACATGGCTTAATCTTAGATACTTCCTATTTATGTCTAGTCAAAATGATTAATTGCTTTTCTGTGTGTCTTTTAAATGTCCTAACAGAATTTATTTATGTGATAGCTGCATTTAACTTGGCATATCCAATTACTCCCTGGAAATTTAAGTTGTCTTGCATGCCACCAAATACAACATATGACTTCCTCTTGCCTGCTGGAATCTCAAAGAACACTTCAAATTTGAGTGGACATTATGAGGCAGTTGTTGAAACTAAACTTAATTCAAGTGGTACCTACTTATCTAACTTATCATCCAAAACAACTTTCCACTGTTGCTTTTGGAGTGAGGAAGATAAAAACTGCTCTGTACATGCAGACAACATTGAAGGGAAGGCGTTTGCTTCAGCAGTAAATTCTTTAGTTTTTCAACAAATAGGTAAGTATTTTAATGTTCCAAGCATTACCTCTTACTTAACTGTATTGAACAAAATGGTTCTATTCTCTGAAACCTGTGTGAAATAAATGTCTTATGGATGTGATTCTGAGCACACATTATCATTTTATATTAGTAATAAAATTAGGACCAAACTAATAAGTCCCCAATTATTTTCTGTCCCCTAAAAATAAAATAAAAATGTAATGAGGGAACTTTTTGCACAAAAAAGTACAACTTATTTTTGTTAAGTAGATAAAATATCAAATGGCAGATAATACTGTTGAGTTGGTTAAAGCAAGCAAGGAATCTCTCTGTAACCAAGGAGAGATCAAAAAAACCAAATCAAGGTTTTTTTGTTGTTTAAGTATAATGCATACAAAATGTAGCTCATGTTGTTAATAACTCTGCATCTGGAAATCTAAACAACAAAATTATCTCCAAGCCTCTGGAAAGGCTAAATAGAGCAGAGACAATTGACTTAGCACTGTAGAGACCTACAGTATGAAAATAAAGACGTACATAATATAACACTCCTATGTAGGGTTAGTCAGAATTTCTCAACCTCAAAATTATTGACATTGTGGGCCAGATAATTCTTGGTTATGGGGGACTGTCCTGTGCATTGTGGGGTGTTCGAAGCATCCCCGCCTTCTGCCCACTTAATGTCTGGTAACACTCACTGCCCATTTGTGACAATCAAAACATATCTCCAGACTTTGCCAGATGTCCCTTGGAGGGCCAAAGCACCACTGATTAGATGGAAGAAATACTCAGTTTGCTGAAATCCGGTTAGGAGTAAGGATAAAGCATAACTGTACAATAAAATCAGAGTTTTAAAACCAGTTAGAAATAATACCTCCCAGTGTCTCCAACTGACTCCATAAGCATTTAAGTTACTTTTAAATGACACACTTCTTTAATTTGTAAGGGAACTTAACTTAGCCATTCCAATGATTATTAAATATATTAAGAATGAACTTAAAATGTTAGGGTCCCTGTGATGAGCTGTGAAATGATAAAAAAAATGTTAGCACCTTTTTCGATTATCAAGTGAAATGATTTTGATGCAGATTTTAATTTTACGTGTATATATAAAGGCTAATAATTCATTATTTTTAACTGAGTTTAAGTTTTTGTAACAAAAATTACTAGGTTAAGTGGTGGTTATTCAGGATTTCCATTTAATGTTCTGCCATATGAGCTGTTTACTTCATAGGGCTCAACCTTTGCAAAGTCCCTACTAGCTAGAAATCCTTCAAATGGGGAAATATGTTAGTCGTGCTTAAAGATAAGTATTAGTGTTGTCTTAAGTTAGTCATGATTTTCTACTATTGCTATTCTTGCTCTCTACATTACAAATCACTAATAGTTTATCATTGTCAGGTGAGTTTTTCAGTGTACAGTGAAATATACTCACATAAGTTGTATGTGGGGTCTATAATATTACAATAACAAGAATTTAAGATATGCATCTTAGTTCCAGTGTGAATCACCGTGCTTTATTGCTAAAGCAGACACTTAAATACTGCCCCAAATTTGCTTGTACCTTGATATTTCATGATCTCTTATCTCTTGGAAAGTGAGGATGAACTGAGCTAGGTGAGTTTGGGGTTCTTCTGTCCTACTTAAGTGGTTCAGGACTTTTAAAATGTTTGAGAAACAATAATTGAATTTAATTCTCTTACTTTATGAAAAAGGAAACTGAAGGCCAAAGGGACTAAATGGCCAAACACATACGACCAGTTAGAGCCTGTTCTTTTTCTTTCAGAATAGGCAGTGGAAGTTGTATCAGAACACTGGTAAATTTAATTTAGCTCTTCTCTTTCACTGAGTTGTTCAGAATGTTTTTCTTAGGTTTAATTTAGTTTATTTTTAATTCAGGTGCAAACTGGAACATACAGTGCTGGATGAAAGAGGACTTGAAATTATTCATCTGTTATATGGAGTCATTATTTAAGAGTCCTTTCAAGAATTATGACCTTAAGGTCCATCTTTTATATCTTCTGTAAGTACCAAATAAATAAATTTGGACATTTCCCTGACACAAGTTTTTTTGAAATGCAAGAGCTTCCATATACAGAAGCAGATTATGAAAGCTCTTCTATCTCTGCATTTCCTTTTATATCAATGTACATTTCTGTATTTTTTATACAACCTTCTCCATTAGGTTTCCTCTTTTCTCCTCATGTTGGTTCAGATAGCAAAGCATTGCAGATATGGATGGGCATATATTCTCAAAGAAGCATGAACTCAATTCAGTAGTCTTAGATATTTGAATGGAGAAGGGGAAATAGTTTATATTTCTTTTCTGGTGGATTTTTCTCTCATATTTGATCTTTTTATTATCTTAAAAATGTCACTGCTTTTTATTTATTTGTGCTAGGTAGAAAGCCATGATGGTGCTTTCAAACAGCCATACACTTATGATTCTAACAGCTAATATGTCATTCAAGTTTTCTAATAATTCCAATGATAATACATACCATTTCTATTTGAATTTTAACTCTTTAAAATTCATTCTCATTTGTTCTTTTATTTGATGCTTAAGGAGAATGTCACTCACCTCCCTCAGTTCTGCAGTTATTGAGGTCATATAATTAAGGGGCAGTGTGCTAGAAACTGTCCATATAAAGATGAATAGAGACAGAAAGTAGAATGATGGCTACCAGGGACTAGGGGAGGGGTAATGAAGGGTTCTTGTTTAAATGGGTTCAGAGTTTCAGTTTGGGGAGATGAAAAAAGTTCTGAAGTTGAATGGTAGGGATTGTTACCCAACAATGTGAATGTACTTAATGTCATGAACTGTACACTTAAAATGGTAAATGTTATGTTATGTATATTTTACCACAGTAAAAAAATTTTAAAGAAACAAAGATGTCAAGAAAAAGATGTATTCATAGACTTTACTAAATGTGTATTTTACCTCAACTTTTTAAAATAACTGCAATGGTTGGTTTATGTATTTATTCTCACTGTTTTGCCGTATGTTGTTCTATGTATTTTTAGACTATATTGTTGGGTGGATCTATGTTCTTAGTTGTTACATCTTCTTGATGTATTTTCCCATTAACCTTTATACAACATTCTCCTTTGTTTTGTATCTTGCCTTTAGTTTAAAAAATATATTTTGTCTTATATATTTTTTAAAAAAGAATAGTTATGATCTCTGCTCTTGAGCCACTCACAGGCTAGTGGTTGGGACAGATGTGTACAAATATGTATCAAAATTACTGATGTGCACTTGGTAGGAACATGAAGGTGTGGGAGCACAAGACTGGTGTGAGAGCCTTATGTGGGGATGTCTAGAGCACTGGTGGCAAGAGGAGTGAAGGTTTCCCAAGGAAGGAGACAGCTAAGTTGAAACTTCAGGAATGAATACGAGCTAATAACAAAAATATGTGGGCAGGTAGCATTGAGAAGCATATCAACAGCACCTGGAAATATTTTAGAAATTTAAATTTGATAACTCCATCCCAGAACTAGAATCAGAAATTTTGGGGATGAGGCCCTTCAATCTGTATTTTATCAAGCCCTTTAGATGAATTTGATGGAACTAAAATTTGAAAATTTCTGGTGTAAAGGTAAAAAGACAAATTTTAGAAGAAAATTGGCATAGCTGCTACCATCCTCATTATGTACTGATTATCAGACTGTAGTTAATATTTATAACTTATGTTAGACTGCTGGACTAATTTTTTTTTTTGGCCTCACTGCGAGGCTTATGGAATCTTAGTTCCCCACCAAGGGATTGAACCCGGGTCCCCGGCAGTGAAAGTGCTGAGTCCTAACCACTGGACCTCCAGGGAATTCCCTGGACTAATTCTTAAAGTCACCCCACAGGAGTAGCCCAGATAGGGTGCCCCTGCTGTCACATCTGGACATTGAGTGTCGCTGTGATGATTTCCACCTCTAATGCTGGTCACTAGATGAATCTAGAAGCCCCTGCTAGCCCCTGCTGCTTTAATGAGTGCAATTCTCATTAGGGCCAGTGTCTTGAATGGGAGTATCTGATTGGGTGAGAATGTGCCATAGCTGCTAGTGTTTCAGCCTAACAGAAGAGTAGATTTCTCAGGCAGATGCTGGGCAGCCAGGTAGATAAATGTCCACAACAGAATGACTAGGCTATAAATCTCTAGAGGCCCAAGGAGCCTAGCTGAAGTAGTAAAGTGGGAAGGTGGAGGAGTAATGGGAAATGCGCAGCCAAAGGTGAACATGTAAAGGATGGGAAAGAATGAGCTTGTTTCTAGTCTATAGAAAATGACCCAGCAGGGAGAGAAAAATTGAAGATGTGGTAGAAGGGGACCCATTGAAGATACATGACAGAGAGTGAATGGTTGAATAGGCAAGTTCAAGAAAAAGAGCACAGATGTAGGGTTGGTCTTAAAATGAAGGAGGCTCACCTCAACTTCTGAGTATTGAGAGAAGAAAGGAAGCACTATGGTGGATGAGGATATATTTGACGTCTGTGCAGAAAGTTTCCTGCTTTATTAACCAAGACAGATTTTAGCTCAGAGAAAAGAATTCCTTTGCAATGTAGTACATTTTTGTGATAACCTGAATACTTTGGGTGATGATTAAAATCTCACTAGGTGCCTATTCAAGAGAATTTCAAATATTATCAGTGGGCTAGGGTAATGTGCTCAGTTTTAAAGCTCTGTGACTATGTGTAAGGATTTATATTTTATAATTTTTATAATGTATAGGCCATAGTTATGTCTGAGGTCTGCATTTTCTGAAAAAGATATTATATATGGCTATGTCAGAACATGACAAAATTGCATAGTAAATTAGCTACAGCTGCAAATTTGAACTTCAGTCAGCTAAGTAGTCATTGGTCTGTTCATCTAAATGGTAAGACCCAGAAAAATGAGAAAATTATGATAAACTAAATAGATTTTTCAACTTGCTCATATGATGAATTTAGTAGATTCTTTTGACCTGCTTTTATCTGAACTCAGGTTTCTAAAAATATTAATACAGGAAAACCTAATTGCATGCAATTTGAGAAGAATTTTCTTTTTTTTTTCCTTGCCACTTTCATTGTTCTCTCCATTGTATGATTTGGTTAGTTTTACCAATTGTCACATACTATTTCCACCTTGAATTCTATTTTTATGTGCATCTTTGGGCAATATATCTCCAAAAATTTAAATAAGACTCTTCAGATCAGGAGGAAGAGCTGGCCAATATAACAAATGAAACCTCTGTGGAAGAGGAAATCCATAAGGATGGTTACTATAGAAAAGGTTTTTTATCAAAATCACCTCCCCAAGACATTAGAGAATTCATGAGAGAAGTCTTTCAAATGCTTCCATGTGTAAGTAAGTATGTATTTAAAAGGAACTAAAACCTAATGTTTATAAGGGATTTAAAGCCCTATAAATATGTCCCTTAAGGGAAAGAGCTTTGTTTAAGCTCAGATATTAATGTTTGTCAGAGAAACTGAAGGAGAGATACCATACAAATGTGTTATTTTTGAATTTTCTCTTAGACCTGGAAGGAAATCCTCTTCTTCCTTTGTGGGGTGTCTATGTGTACATCAGACATTGAGCTGAGTGTAGAACAGTGTTAAACAACTCAGACTGAACGCTTGCCTTCTTGGAGCTGATAGTAAAGACAAAGAACATAACAAAGTTTGAAAATGCTGTGATGTAATAAATACGGGGACTTTCAGAAACATATGCTAGAAGTATCTGCCTAGATTATAAGGGAGCAGAGAAGAATGAGCCAGAGAGAGTGAAGAGCATTTGCAAAGGAACACAGTCACATATAGGCATTTGAGGACTTGAAAAGTTCTGTGGTTGGGAAGCTGGGGAATGATGAGAAATCAAGGTGGATGAATAAGCAAGGGTCGTCCAGGAAGTTTGGACTTTTGTAACTGCTAATACCTAGTTTACTTTGTCTCTTCACTATCACTGTTGTCAGCATTCTTGGTGATTTCAGCATCAACCTGGATGATCTTCAATTTCTTGAAAGCTTTACTTTTACTCTTCTCTTTTTCACCCAACCTAGTTTACCCAATCTCACGGATCTTGTCATTGCTGATAAGCTTGCTCTTTCTCTAATCTCAGTTTCAAGGATCCCACTCTTCGACCATCTCTCCCCCTACCGGTCATGTCAGGCCTATTCCCTCTGTCACCTCAACCTCAGGAGTAAATCTCCATGCCCCTTGGCTCTGCCCTCTGAGTCACCTTCCCTTTTTTATGAAAGGTTACACATCTCTGCATCTGAGTAGTTTTCTCAGCATGCTTCCGGTTGGCACAATTTTGGGAATCCAGTGGCTTTGTTTCATTTTGTACTCCTTCAGTCTAAGCTGGCAGTGTTTCTGCTGCTGTAATTCTCTCACAAGATCACACAGCCTCCTGGGAATCTTACTGGGGTTCACTCCATTAGATAAAAGCCCGCAGGTCTCTTAGAAATAAGCTCTTCTCTGCCTTCTCTTTGATCTTTGCTTAGAAGCCATTTCAAACATCCTTAGCCATCTGGAGAGGCTGGGAATTTTACAACTCTCAAGTACTAGTTCCTTTGTTTAACTGCCCTTTTGTCAATGAATATCTTTCCTCTTGAAACAGTAAGGAACCAAGAGGCACTTTCAGCACTTGCTTGGAGATCTCCTGAAATAGATCAGTAGGCACATTCTACACTGTCCACAGAACTGCAGATGTATTACTTAGCTTTCGACCACTATGTAAGAAAGATTCCCTTTCCTCCAGTTTCCAATATCATGTTCCTCACTTCCTTTCGTGTCTCACTGGCAGTGTCCTCAAACTGTAGATTTCTACTAACAGTCTGTTCAAGGTGTTTTAGGCTTTATCCATGATGCCTCTCCAAATACTTCCAGCCTCTGTCCATCACCTAGCTCCAAAGCCACACCCACATTTTTAGGTATTTGTTATGGCAGCATCCCACTTCCAGGTACCAATATCTTCCTTGGCTATCTATGCCATATAATAAATTACCCAAAATTTAGTGGCTTAAAACAATAATCATTCATCATTTCACAGTTTCTGAGGGTCAGGAATCTAGGTGCAGCTTAGCTGGGACATCTGCCTTAAGGTCTTTCACAAGGTTGCAATGCAGATGTCAGGTAGGAGTGCAGTTATTTCAAGGTTCAACTTCAGGAGGATCTGTTTCCAAGCTCACTCTCTAGGCTTCCAAGTTCCTCATGGGCCACTAGACAGAAAGCCTTAGTTTCTCCCAGGCTGTGACTGGAGGCCTTCTTCAGTTCTTTGTCCTGTGTATTCTCCATAGAACACCTTACAACATGGCAGCTGGCTTCCCTTAGAGAGAGCCAAAGAGACTCGCTGATGACCTTGTTTTTGATTTTCACTGGGAAAGCAGGAGGGGGAGGGGATGGGTTCAAGTTCTTGCTTTTCTCACCAAAATCTACCAGCCTGCTCATGTCAGTGCCTATGCAGTTTCCTTGTTTTCTTTAATTGCTGATGAATTCTCTGGGTTTCAATCTAAAATGAACGCTTTCTTCTGTGTTTTGAGTCCCATCCCCTGTTGTCACTCAAGGACTTTGTTCCAGCAATTATCCCCTCTCTCTCCTGCATCATCAAGTTTTCCTCTCAGCTGATACACATGCTGCAGTAACTCCCATTTAAAACATAGATTTCCTTGATCACACATTTCCATCAAGTAATCACCTCATTTCACTACTCCCTTTAAAGAAAACCAAGTTTTGAACTATGTGAATACATATCTTCAGAAGTTAATATAAAAAGTCAGCAAAAGTAACTTCTGGCCATGAGGGAATAGTAAGTTCTGGGATTACTCTTCTGTCATAAACAACTAGAAAAGTCGATAAAAGTAGAAAACATCTATTTTCAGATATTGGACAAAGGCAGAACAGAACGTGATTCCTGAGAGGAGGAAACAAAGTAAGTTCTATTTTACTCAGGTTTTCCGGGCTGGAGGCAATTTCCAGGAGATGGCACAAGGCTGGGGAACTCAAGCAGAGCCCAGCAATATTGCTGAATTGATGAGACAGAGAGAAGAGTTCAGAGGGTAAAAGGGGGCTTGATTCATAGGGCAGGGTACCTGAAGCAGGAAGGCACACAGGAATTAGCACTGAGGTCCCCTTGATTCTTTGGCTGAATACCCATCTGTCTATGATCTTGGGCAAGAAAACTTCTAGGAAGAGAACAACTACCAGGGCTGTAATCTAAGCAATTCCCAGAGGTCACACAGGGCCAGGAATAATGAAAGTTTCCAAGAGGGAAACTTGGAGAGACCTTGTTGAATATCACTGACATTCAGTAGAAACCCCATAATAGCCACACTTTAAAAGGAGGGCCAGATTAGCTCTAGAGTCAAGGCTATTCTATACTCCCCCCAAAAGAGCTTAAAAGAAGCTTAAAAGGTTCACACTTAAGTCACTCAAGTAACTTAACTGATTGCCAGAACAAAATCCAACATTCTTTAAGGCAAAACAACATAATCCAACACTTAATTGTAATATTCACAATGTCTGGCATCCAGTAAAAAGTGGTACATATATGAAGGAAGAGGAAAACATAACCCCCAAAGAAAAAATAGACAATAGAAGCAGACCCAGAAATGGCAGAGATAATAGAATTAGCAGACAGTTAGTTTTAGCATGCTCCACATGCTCAAGGACATAAAGGAAAACATAAACATAATGAGGAGAGAAATTGACAATATAAAAAAGAACAACTGAAATTTTTAGAGAAGATGCAAAGATGCAAACAAAAGATTATTTGTAAACAAACGTGCTCAATGTTAATTGAGACATTTTAGGCATAGTGTTGTTTAATTAAGAAACAGTGTGTGCAGACCACAGTGCCAGGCTCTGTGAGAAGCACACTTTCCATTCTTTCTCTCTTACCTTTTTTCTTTCCTTCCCCCTCCTTTTTTCCTCCTCTCTCGCTCCCTTCCTTCCTTCCTTCCTTTCTTCCTTCCTATCAAGATGGACTCATGGATTATTTTATTTTGTGAGCTATATTTAGTTACTATCATTATTTATTTTATTGCTCACACTGTCCCATATTTGGCAGTGGGTGCTTATGTAAATTGGCCTCTGTGTCCTTTTGATGTGTTAGATCTTTTTTTTTTAAAAAATAGGACTCCTTACTTTCTAGAACTACAAGATGTTTCAGGTTGATTTTATACTTTTCCTGCTCTGACACTGGAATCAGCCATTTTTCCAAGGAGCCCAGATTCCTTTCTGTTGGAGAATGATGTTTACAAAGTGGTATCGGTGGGCTAGATGCTCACTGTTACTTGGGTGGTATTGTTTCTAGGCCCACTCAGCTACAGAGTTAGTTATATGTATGCATGCACACAGTACACACATAATGTGTATATATAATACTCACAAGTCTATATTTTTGTATCTCTGTATATACACATATTAAAAGCATATTAAAATCCAAAGAATGTTGGATTTTGTTCTGGCAATACTAATGTCTCTTGTTGTAGTTCAAAACCACAGGATCTATCCTAGCCTTTCTTTTCTTCCTTTTTTTTGTAACTCCTTTTTCTAGCAGTGAGAAATCTTGCTTCCCTTTCCAACAATATATTACCTAGTTGCTCAGTCCTAGAATACACACAAAGTAGTCTTGGAATAGCTAAGCCATATCACCATAGAAAACAAATAGCATAACTAGAGTGCAATGTTTGTTTAGACTTATTTTGCCTTTGCGAAAATTCTGTGTTCTGAAGTTAATTAGGATATCCCCTCCCCTTCCACCTCAGGTGGTTGTATTGTTAACTTGATGTACATTTAGGTCTATTTGTTTTTGTTTGCATTCCTTTTTTATTTTCTTTCTTTTTTCTTCCTCCCTCTCATCCTTGTTGATTTTCCATTTATTTGGTGATATTGTACATCTGATGAGTACTTTGTGTTTTACAGAATGCTTCTTAAATTTGTCTCCTTGTTGAAATACATCTAAGTCAACTTCTCACCTGGGCCTGATTCATGAGGTCTGGGCTGGATTTGCATTTCTATCAATTTCCAGATGATGCTGATATTACTGGCTTGGGGACCATACTTTGAGAACCGCTGGTCTATGAAACTTATTAAAAACAGATTCCTTGGCCCCAGACTTACTGAATTCTCCATGGAGGGTCCAGGAATCTATTATGATGAGACTAGTCTGGGACACTAACCTGTTCTTTGAAATTACTTGGGATTGGTAAACTAGATTTTGGGGAGTAACATTTGTATAGGTTACCAGTCTGAAATTTAAAATGTGACTTGATTAAATTATACACAAAGCTAATGCTAAATTTTCCAATTCATGTTTATTGGTTTGCCCACTATGTTTTGCTCTCAGTTTATGTCACAATCAAGAACACTCATTTGATGTTATTCCTATAATAATTTAGTATAGATCTTTGCTTAGAGAAGCATTAATATATTGATAGAAAAATTTTTTGGGAACAAGTAATTTGATCAAAGGTCAGATGATGGAATGGGCTTTCTATAAACCATTTGTGGCTAAAGATGAAATTTCAATACTAATTATATATCTAATTTTTGAGTAGAAATATTGCCCAAATTGTGAAATTTGCAAAGAAGCCAAATTTAAAATTTATTTGACCATTTTTTTTCACTTGCAAGTAAAGTTTACTCACATATAGAGAAATTAAATAAATAGTGGCACTGAATTTGTGTGTGTGTTGGCAACACATAAAATATTTTGCTGCATAAACATTTTTCAAGAATTTCAGAAATTCTTAAGTTTTGGTTATTTTAAGCCAGTGTATCTCTTTCTTATTTTAAAAATTTGATCATCATTTTAACTTATACTACTTAAAATTTTTGATGGTTTAAAAGTAGTATTATCAAAATTTTAAAGTATCATTTGATGTTCATAAATACTTAAAACTTTAAAAAATCTTTTGAAAGGTAATAGAAGTTCTTATGCTGACTGGCAAGTAACAAGGCTGGTGTATTCCAGGTTTCACACAAACTTGGAAAAACTTCTGCTGTCATAAATATGAGAAATATTTAATGTTTTCCTCAAGGAAAACATAATTTGAAATAATTCTGTAATTCTCTAATATTCTGATTTATAGAAATATTAACATAATTCAGATTATAATTATTCTTTAGTTTTGGCCATTAAAGTCTTTATCAATCCCCTAAATAAAATGACAATGGTAAAAGTGAAACTTATCTTGTAATGATAAGACAGCTTGTAATGATAAGACAGCTTGGGTGTAATGAAACGAGCACTGAACGTGGAAGCATGAGACTTAAGATGAATTCCAGGTCTATGTTCTCTCCGAGCTTCCCTGCTGGCGCAGTGGTTGAGAGTCCGCCTGCCGATGCGGGGGACGCGGGTTCGTGTCCCGGTCTGGGAAGATCCCACATGCCACAGAGAGGCTGGGCCCGTGAGCCATGGCCACTGAGCCTGCGCATCCGGAGCTTGTGCTCCGCGACGGGAGAGGCCAC
Source organism: Kogia breviceps (assembly GCF_026419965.1). Classification (NCBI taxonomy): domain Eukaryota; kingdom Metazoa; phylum Chordata; class Mammalia; order Artiodactyla; family Physeteridae; genus Kogia; species Kogia breviceps. Next base: position 145,862,130 of record NC_081310.1, on the reverse strand, counting down.
AACAGTGAGAGGCCCACGTACCGCAAAAAAAGAAAAAAGATAATATTAGTTCCCTCATGAACTAATAAGGTGGTTTGAAAAATTGAATTAGTGATCCTCAAGGTGTTTCGTGTACATTGCAAATATGTTATGTAATGAAATTTGATGATATATTTAATGTGGTTTCCTTATTTTTGTGTCTTTTGCCCATCAAATACCAACCTGTAGGGAGTACAAAATGTTTTTGGCCTATAGCTGGGATTAAAAAATTTTTTCTTAAAAATTTAGAGAGTAAATATTTTAGACTTTGCCCACCATACTGTCTCTATCACAACCTTGTAGTCACAATTAATATGTAAATGAATGAGCACGACTGTGTTTATGGACCCTGAAATTTGAATTTCATATAATTTACATGAATCGTGGAATATTCTTCCTCTTTTCTTTGTATTGTTTTAAACCATTGATTAATGTAAGAAGTCCTTCTAAAAATGGGTGTTATTTGGGCTGCAGGTTTCTCACCCCTGTTTAGAGCATTTGAAAACTGGGTTTAGGTTCATTCTTAGACTTTCATGATCAGGTTATCTGTTGGAGTGGTTTGGGAAATTACTGAATGGAGTTTGTTCTTTTAAAAAAAACACAAATTATGAAATACTACATATATGTTGTATATATACATACTATATAATATATAATCATTGTATACAGTCATTATTATGAATATGTATATTTGCATATATTTAAATTGTAAAGAAAATGAAAATAGATTGATTAAATAGAACACAACAGTGAAGTGGTAGAGAAACCAGAGTTAATTTCATTGGTAATCAGCTGTATTCTACAAATGTCCACTGTATTTAGAAAAAGATGGCATTGGTGAGACCATGTAAAGTAAGACAGTGTAATTCTAACTTTTCTTTTTGTTTTAAAAGAGAAAAATATCACCAGAATTTCCTATCCTTTAAAAAATATTACTGGAGCATATGTGTCTTGTTTTCTGTTCAGTTCTATTTGTGGCTTAAAATTTGGTACTTCTTCAGTCAAAGCATAATACAAGCTGCAAGCATATTTCTGACATAAATACCACAATTCATTTAATTTGTTCCATACTCTTCTGATAAAAGCTTTTATTTTAATATTTGAAAAACACATAAAAGCCATGGCGTGATATTTTTTAAAATAACATTTCATTGGATTTGTTTAAAGATTTAGATAAAGTTGAAAGTGCTAAGTCATTCCACCTCCAATTCAAAATGGAATTTCATGGGTGTGTAGCCCTTTAAAGTTTTAAAAAATACTTTTATGTAATTGTCTTTTATATTCACAACAACTTTATAAAGACAGATGGTTCAGGCATTTTCTTTGTTTTACTGTTTAAGGAGACCAAGGCTCACAAAGATGAACTTACTTGTCTATGGTCTTATGGTTCATAAGCAAACAGAAAAACCTGATTTAGGTCTCAATGTTAATTTAGTGTGCTTCTTACAATAACAATATCCTTTCCACAGTGCCCAGGATATTGCTTTGCACATTAAAATGTCTTGTAAATGTTGTTTCCTGATTGATTTTTTTTTAGGACTAAAGGAATACTAAAGTCTAGCTCAGGAAACTTGAAAAATCTATCATAATTCAAAACACTTAATAGTCATGGTGTGTGTATGGAAAGGTTAGGGTCCATTTCTCTCATGTTGTGTTTATATCTGAATACTCATGTATAGGCTAGTTAGCACAGTTTCTAAAGCAACACTTTCTCGACATTGAATTTTTAGTTAGTATATTTATCTCTTACAGCTTTTTCCTCCAAAAGGACTGAGGTCTTTTCTGAAGGCAGTGATCATGCCTAAATATTAATACTCTCTCCCTGTCCCCAGGTTCTTTAAAAAGCATGCAGTGGCTTGGATACGAGGCAGCAGGTGTTTATGGACAGAACTGGGGTAACTCAAGCAAGACAGGGAATATGAGGAATGGATACCCCCCTCTCCTGCAATGAACTTCCACCCTAAAGTCTTCTCATTTATACCAAGGCTTAGACTCTCCATGGGATGAGGCAGATTTAAAAAAAAAACACGAAAAAATCAGAAATAACAACTGTCTGTGTCTTGGTTGCATGCTTTTATTCTCTATTCCTTGAGTTGGGTAACCCTATAAGATAATTAGTTATTTTTTAAAGTTAACTCATTCATTTGTAGGTTTACAGTGATAGGCAAAGTATTGCTTAAAAACTTTTCCTTAGATTTCCTTTTTTTTTTTTTTTTTTTTTTTTTTCTTTCTGTACGCGGACCTCTGACTGCTGTGGCCTCTCCCGTTGTGGAGCACAGGCTCCGGACGCACAGGCTCAGCGGCCATGGCTCACGGGCCCAGCTGCTCCCCGGCACGTGGGATCTTCCCGGACCGGGGCACAAACCCGTGTCCCCTGCATCGGCAGGCGGGCTCTCAACCACTGCGCCGCCAGGGAAGCCCTAGATTTCCTTTTTTTTGTAAACAGCTTTTTTGACATATAAGAATATAAGATAAATTGTACATATTTAGTGTAAACTTGATAAGTTTTGATATATGAAACCACTCATAAAATCTTCACCATAATAAAGAAAATGAATCTGTTGTCAATCACAAAATTTCTTCTTGCCCCTTTGTAATCCCACCCTCTACTCCTACCTGTGGTAAGCTACCACCAGCCCCACCTTCCATCCCCCCACTGTCCCCAGGCAATGACTGATCTGCCCCTTTCTGTAACCACAGGTTTCCTTGCATTTTCTAGAATTTTATATAAATGGATTCCTACAGAACTTTTGTCTTGCTTTCACATGGCATGATTATTTTGAGATTCATTAATGCTGTGTGAACCTACTGGCAGTCGATTCCTTTTCATTACTGAGTAGCATTCCATTATATGAATATACCACAGTTTGTTTGTCTACTCACCTACTGATAGATAAATGAGTTGTTTACAGGTTTTGGCTCTTACAAAGAAAGCTGCTACAATTTTCTGTACTTGTTTGTGGACAGATCTCTGTAAGGATATATGCTTTTATTTCTCCTGGATGAATACCTGGGAATGGAATATGTAAATTATATAGTAGGTGTATGTTTAACAACTTAAGAAATTGCGAAACTGTTTTCCAAAGTTGTATCATTTTACATTCCTACCAGCAGTGTATTAGAGTTCCAGTTCCTGCATACCTCTTCAATATGTGATATGATGAATCTTTTCAATTTTGACCATTCTAATATGTGGATAGTAGTATTTCATTGGGGTTTTAATTTGCATTTCCTGAATAACTAGTGATTTGGGGCTTCTTTTCACATGCTTCTTTTCATTCTATGTATTCTGTGGAGAAGTGACTGTTGACATTTTGGCCTATTTTTAATTGGATTTTTAATATTATTGAGTTTTGAAAGTTCTTTATATTATCTGGATTCAAGTCCTTTATTAGAGAGATGACTGGCGAATGTATTCTCTCAGTCTATGGCTTGTCTTTTGTTATTTTTTATCTTTCACAGTGTCTTTTTTTTTTTTTTTTTTTTTGGTGTACTCAGGCCTCTCACCGCTGTGACCTCTCCCATTGTGGAGCACAGGCTCCAGACGTGCAGGCCCAGCGGCCACGGCCCACAGGCCCAGCTGCTCTGCGGCATCCCCCTGGACTGGGGCACAAACCCATGTCCCCCGCATCAGCAGGCGGACTCTCAACCACTGTGCCACCAGGGAAGCCCCACATTGTTTTTTGAAGAACAGAAGTTTTCAATCTTGATAGAAGTCCAATTATCAATCTGTTCTTTTTCTTTTTTAACATCTTTATTGGAGTATAATTGTTTTACAGTGGTATGTTAGTTTCTACTTTATAACAATATCAATTTGTTCTTTTATGGATCATGCTTTTGTGTTGCATCTAAGAAATTCTTATCTAAACCAAGGCCACAAAATTTTTTTCCCATATTCTCTTCTAAAAGATTCATAGCTTGAGACTTGACATTTGGATCCATTTTGAATTAATTTTTAGATCTGGTGGGAGGTATGGATTAAAGTTGCTTTTTGGGGTGGGGAGCATGTAGATATCCCACTGTTCCAGCACAATTTATTGAAAAGATTACTTTTTCTCCACAGAACTGCTTGTACTTTTGTAGAAAATTGATTGTACATATAGGTACTGGTCTCTCTTCTGTTCCATTAATCTATTTTTCTATCTTTACACTCATACTCCATTGGCTGATTATCGTAGCTTATTAGCTGTAACTTCTTGTTTTATTACTTTAGTGGTGGCTTTAGGATTTAGAATATCGGTCTTTGACTTATTATAGTCGAACTGATATTATACCTCTAGCTGCTGTTACACCACTTTGTGTATAGTAGAACATTACAACTGTGTACTTACAGATCTCCCCCTTCCCCAAGTTTGGTAGTAATGTCATACATTTTACTTCTACCTATGTCATAAACCCAACACTACACGGTTATTATTTTTGCTTTAATCAGTCAATAAATATCTACCCTTTTAGTTAAATTTCATTTATTTGTGTGGAACCAGACTTCTATCTACTATCATTTTCTTTTTGCCTGAAGGACTTCCTTTAGCATTTTTTATAATGCAGGTCTGATGATAATGAGTTATTTCCATTTTGGCATGTCTGAAAAAGGCTTTATTGCATGTTTATTTTAAAAGATATTTTTACTGCATATAGGGTTTAGGATCACAATTTTTCTTCCCTTTCAGTACTTCACTGTCTTCTTGTTTATATTATTTCTGATGGCTAACCTGCTTTAACCCATCTTTGTACCCTTGTTATAATGCATCTTTTCCCCCAGATGCTCTTTAAGCTGAGTGTGCAGAATAGCTGCCCTCAATTTGGATATTGTGTCCTACATTTTAAATATATCCAGTGTTTTCACGTGTGTGTTAATATTTAGCTCTTCTTTTTCCATATAGGCTTGAAGTATTAGAAGAGTCACCTCTGCTCCCCCAGAAAAGCAGTTTTCAGATGGTTCAGTGCAACTGCAGTGTTCATGAATGTTGTGAATGTCATGTGCCCGTGCCAACAGTCAAAATCAATTACACCCTTCTTATGTATTTGAAAATCACATCTGGTGGAGTAATTTTTCACTCACCTCCAATGTCAGTTCAGCCCATTAATGTTGGTAAGTTGTGCATAAAAAAGATAATAGATATCAACATCAGTCATACAAACAGGTTGAAGATTGCTTACAAAATTTTTCACTAGCTTATCTTGTTTCAACCAACACTCTAAAGATGGTAAGTGTAGTTCTAGGGAGTATTAAAAGCAGCTTCTGGAATGATTTAACAACAGTATAGATATCTCTGCAATAGTAACTTAAATTCTTTTTGAAAACAGTTTGATTTCTTTAAATCCTGGATCCATCTAATGGATATTTATTTCTTGGTTATTACTTTTTCACATCTCGGATAACTATTTCTGAAAATAATTGAAAGCTTGTTTTTACCTGAATTTATGCCTTCAGTAAGCATTTCTTAGAGGCTCATGGGTGTCAGCCACTGACCTAGGAGCTGGGGAAACAATGGTGAATGCCTCACAGAACAGGGGCAGACAGTAGTGGGCAGAGAGAAACAGTAAAAACGTAAACAAATAATTTGCTGTACAAATCTGACCTTAAGAAAAACTCAAATAATAGGCAAAGGCCCATATTTTCAGTGCAAAGATTCCCCCAATTTATTTGATCAACTGGAATGTATAATTACATATATTCAGTGTATTCAGTTATTCAGTGTGAATAATATAGGCGAATGTTAACAAACTATTTAATTTATTAACTCAGTTTTGTATGTGTATGTTAAATTATATATTACATATGTTACATAATTTAACGGTGTTACTCTTTTACATTTACATTTCCTGAAACGATTGTATACAAACTCTTTATATGCATCTCTGCATCATTGTTTTTGATATCACTAGAGCCACTTTTCCAAGTATCTGACACACTTTCCCACACAGCTTTACCTTCACTTCTGTCTAAGTTACTGAGGAAATAGCACTTTTTGAATCTGCATATGACATCATATTTAACATTAGGACTTTTAAATAACTTGTCCTCTAGGGATATATTTGTGATCTCCACAACATAATTACAATTATATCCAAGGAATTCAGTCATGACGTTATACCACAGGGAAAAATACAAAATCTATAAAGTATCATCATTTTCTCTTTTTAAAACCAGTTCTATCAGGTGATTTTTAGAAATATTCAGAGCCAGCATTGAATTAAATTGTTTTTAAAAGTAAAGTAGTTAAGAGAAGTTGCTGTGATAGACTTTATAAGAACCTTAAAAATGATTTTGTCTTATTTCGGATAATTTTGGGGAAAAAAATCTTTCCTCGTATTGGGGTATATGTGATAATATCTAAAAAAGTGCTATGAAAGAAATAAGAGAAGTTGTGTGCTGGAGAATGTCAGGTATAGGGGCTATTATTTCAGTTATAGATGTCCTCTTTTAGGAGATAGCATTTAAGCTGAAAGAAAAAGAGATAGCCATGCAAAAACAAAAGGTGCTCCAAGCAGGAAGAATAGCACTCACAAAATTCCTGGGATGGAATGAGCTTGGAAGTTGAAAGAACCAAATACAAGACTCTTTTGCTTGGAGTGAATGAAGTAGGAGAATATTTAGAGATGTGGTTAGAGAGTCATCTGGCTCCAGGTCATACCATAAACCAGGGTTACAACTTTTGGATTTTATTCTAATTGCAATGGAGGCTTTTGAACCAGGAGAGTGATATGATCAAGGGTGTGTGTGTGTGTGTGTGTGTGTGTGTGTGTGCATGTGTGTGTGTGTAAGCATGCATATGTTTAAAATTTATGCTGCATGTGAAGAAGGAAATTGATGAGGAAGGATAGTTGCAAGAGTAGAAGCAGAGGAATCAGATAGGAAGCGAAGTAAAGAAATGATCAGGCTTGGGATCTATTTAGGAGATGGTGCTGACTGAAAGTTCTAGTGGATTGGGTATGAAGTGTGAAGGACAGAGAGGAATCAAGGATAATAGTTAGGCTTGGACCTGGGTGGTACCAGAATAGTGGTACCAGATGCTGAGATGGGGATATTAGAGAGGATTAGGTGTGTGACATGTTGTGTTTGAGATACTTATTAGAAACGGAAGAGATGTTGAGTACGTAGTTGGATATATGAGCCTGGAGTTCAGGGGAGATATATATTTGGGAGTCTCTAGCATACAGATGTGTATGGGATTGTATGAGATCACGTATTTAGAGTTCAGTGAGAGAAAGACTGAGGGGTGATCAGAGAGAAAAAAGGAGTGAGGAGTAAAGGAGTGTGGTGGCCTGGAAGTCAAGTGAAAAATGTATTTCAGCTACTCACAGAACAAGCAGTAGGAATGCTGCTGAGAGATGGAGTAAAATGAATCAGACAGTTGACATTGGATTTGGCAAAGGGTAGTGACCTTGGTAAGAGTAGTTTCAGTGGACTAGCGAGAAGGAAGACCTGATCAGAATAGGTTGCTCAGGAAAATGGGAAGCAAAGTGGAGAAAGTGAGTATGCCAGCTCTTTGGAGGAATTTTCCTCTGAAAGAAGCAGGTAGATGGGGTCTGGGACTGAGTACATAGGGGGACCAGGGAAAGACTTATTTTTAGATTTCTAATTTGAAGACATATATGTATGCAAATAGGAAATGTAAAATAGTTTATAATTTTATGATTTCACTTCTGTTTGGTGTCTTTCTTTTCTGTCTTATTGATCACAAGAACTCAGTGAATTTCACCTGTTGTTCCTGGACTTTAGAGTTTAGATATCCCTGCTTTAAAGTAACTAAAATTTGATTTGTAATATGTCACAGAAAGTAAAAACTTCATTAATTTTGACTCAAGGAAAAGAAAAAAAACTATGACTAAATTCATGAAAATATGGAATGTGTAAAGAATCTGCCATTTTATTTCTTGAAAATAAAAGTCAGTAAATATTTCAATGTAATGGTGATTTCTGTGCTCATGAGCAATTCCTGTTAATCATAAAAATCTTGAAAGCATAGAGATGCACAAAGAAGAAAAATTATTTTATTCATTTATTATCTACTATTTTGGCATTTATTTCTATTTTAATATGTATTTATAAATATCCTTTAATTTGTAAATTTTAATAAATCAGGAACCCAAGTATAGATGTTGTTTAAACTTTTAAAACTAACAGTATTAAACATTTTCAATATTCTTCTCTAATATGATTTTTAAAGGCTGTATAGATTTCCCTTAAAGGGATGAATCATTATTTATTCAATCAATCCTTTATTGTAATATGTTTGTGTTGTTTCTACAAATCATTTAAAGGTTATATTCTATGTTTAAAGCCACACACACACAAATCTCCATGTATGAATATACACAAATGCATAGGTGTACATAAAAACACATATACACGTGAACTCAGAAATTATAAACTGAGTTAAATACCCCATTAGGATAAGAAACTCTATCCCCATTTCTGGTGACAAGCCAGGGCTTGCTAACGCTGTGTTTACTGCATGTAAACTGTGCATGGTTTGGGCTATTTGAATGGGTATATCTGGATTTGTTGTATTTTAAAAGTAATAAATATACTGAATTTTGCATGCATATTTACATGAATTTGCATGAATATGTGCATTGATTTTTTGCATGCAAAATTTATATGCATTTTCCAAATAGTGCTCTGTAATATACTTTTTCCCCTTATCATTTGCTAAAACGGTGGGTTTTGTCAGGGGAGCCTTCAAATAAACATGGCAAAATCTAGGTTAAATAAAATAAGGCAGGCTTTTTTACAGCAGGAATTCACATTTATCAAAATAACATCATTTACTGATTTATAGTTTTTATCATGTAGGGAGAAGGAAATGAAGATACATGGATTGCTATAGTAAAGTACAGGAATAGAACCAATATTTTGGTTCTGTAAGTAGCCTTTGAATAAAGACACTTTAGTTGAAAGAATAGGATATGCTAAAAACTCATTTTGACTTCACTTTATGATTATCATGAAAATTACATGACTTAAAAGTGTTCTTTTTTTTTTTAAGTGAAGCCTGATCCACCATTAGGTTTGTGTATGAAAATCACAGATACTGGTAATTTAAAGATTTCTTGGTCCAGCTCAACATTGGTACCATTTCAACTTCAATATCAAGTGAAATATTCAGAGAACTCTACAAAAAAAATGAGAAAAGTAAGTATATTTCAGTAAATAAAAGGAAAAGTTGAGAAGCAATTAAGGAAAGGTGAGACCCCCCTCCAAATCCCATACAGAACACCTCTGCATACCAAAAGTGCATACTGCTTCTGGTGAAGAATCAGTCATAATTTAATATCAGACCATTGGCTTTCATTCAAGAGCAGCATAAGAAATGAGCATATATACAGCATGTCTGCATCTTCCACAAAATGATTTTAGAAAAATTGTTTGATGTTACTATCTCTTACATGTAGATCCATGTTCTATTTTGAGGAGCATGACAAATTCCTCCCAGAATTTACTGCGAGGAAAAGTTTCTTTTCCAGAAGTTTATGTATATTAGATTAATTCTCTCTCACTCTCTCTTCTTCTCACCCTCCCTCTCATTAACACCACACACACACACACACACGCACAACTAATGGCTACAAGAAGTCCAGATACAGAATTATTGAATTCATAATTATAATATTTTCACCTAAAGACCTTCTCTGGTTTCTGATTTTACATGTCATCCTTATTTTTTCTTATTGCTCAGTGTATTTGTTTACATGCAGTACAAACATGTATAGTGTGTCAAATCCTTTTTTCATTCTTTCAGTAAGTATTGAGCGCCTACTAGGTGCCAAGAACTCAGGATACATTGTGTAGTAGAACAGGATGAGGGGAGCTAGGGAATGCTCATGGGTGGGGGTGGGTTGAAATATTAAATGGAGGTAAGGGAAGCTCTCCTTGAGAAGGTGATATTTGAGCAGGGATTTGAAGGAAGTGGTGATGTAGATATCTGGGAGAATTGGAGTCTAAATAAGGAAAATAGGGCTTCCCTGGTGGCGCAGTGGTTGAGAATCCGCCTGCCGATGCAGGGGACACGGGTTCGTGCCCCGGTCCGGGAAGATACCACGTGCCGCGGAGCGGCTGGGCCCGTGAGCCATGGCCGCTGAGCCTGCGCGTCCGGAGCCTGTGCTTCGCAACGGGAGAGGCCACAACAGTGAGAGGCCCGCATACCACAAAAAAAAAAAAAAATAAAAAAAAATAAGGAAAATAGCAATTCAGAGGCCCTAAGCTGGATGAGAAGCTGGAGACCAGGGTGGTGAGTGAAGGCAATAGTATTAGTGGATGATCAAAGAGGGGGAGGGGAGGAGGAGGTCATAAAGAGCCTTGTGGGCCATGCAAAGACTTGGGCACTTTAATTTGTGAAACAAATTGTCATCTAATTTAGAGGTAAAAACCTGTCTTTTTAGATATGGGCTAATTTTTTAAGACTTTATATTCATAAAGAACAGAATGGGAATCCAGTGTCATGTATGGAAAAAGCAGTTGAGGCTTCTCTGGGCTTTTGGTTTCTCATCTGTAAAATGGAGATAATAGGATTTTAACTACAGGTGATCTGAAATTGTTTAATGCATTTCTGATGCTTTTCGCCATTTTTAGTCTGTGGTGCTCCACAGTCTAATGAGCCAGGGAGTTCAATATCTTTGGAGTACATCATTAGTTGTTTCATGCAGTTAGGTCTCTTAGATATTTTGATTCACTATAGCTGATCATCAGCCTTGGGTCCTTAAAATTATTCATGCCCTCCTTCTGTGGCACTTTGCTCTAGGAATGCTTATAGTTCTCTGTCCACCCCTGTGCATCATCTTCTACCATGTATGTTACAGATGTCAGCAGAGGCTTGAAGCTTCCCACTGACTTTAGCTGTATCTCTCAAATTTTGAAAGGTCAATATTCATTATCATTCAGTTAAATGCTGATTATCATTGTGATTTTTTTCCTTGGACTTAAAGACTATTTAAAATTTTATTGACTATTGTCAGTCAGACATTTGTTATTGGGTTATTGATCTCTTTTAAATTCCACTGTGGCCAGCTAACTACTCTGTAAGATTTTAATTCTTTGAGATTAGTTGAGACCTGCTTGTGATCAGTTTTGGTAAAGGTTTCACACCGACCTGATGCTCTCTCTGATGTTTTCAAATAATATTTAACAGGCTGATGAGATTGTCTCAGCTACATCTCTGCTAGTAGACAGTGTGCTTCCTGGGTCTTCATATGAGGTTCAGGTGAGGAGCAAGAGACTGGATGGCCCAGGAATCTGGAGTGACTGGAGCACACCCCTTACCTTTACCACACAAGGTAGGTTTTATAAGAGTCACTTCTACTGACAGGGGACTGTTGTTCCTGAATTTGCCTTTGGCATGTTATATGCATCTTAAATTTTGTGGCAGTAAACCTAAAGGAGGAACACCATATTAACTTTTAATTTAAATTTTGAACAATTAAATTTTTTAACCTGTTAATGAAAACTTGTGTGAGAGCTCCCACATTTATGTGCATCCATAGCAGTATCTTGCAGAATTACTCTTTCTTACCCAAAAGATAGAGTTAATATAATGGTTCCAAATTTACAAATTCAGAACACTACTTGTATTGAAAGTTCCTGAATTTACACGTGAAAACCAGATATATTTATTTGGCATAGATTTTTAAGTATTAAAATTTTATTTGAGTATTCCATATTATATAATTAAGCAATTCTTTTCACTCCAGATGCTTGCTTTTCAGTTTTTACTTTCCATTTTCATATTTTTAAAGGTATCTTTAACATCAGAAAAACTGCAGTTTATTCACAGCTTCCTCGTGGAGTTGAGGTGCAATATTTTACATAGAGGTCCAGGAGTCTAATGGTGCTAGCTCTGGCACAAACCAGGGTGTGACTATATATAGGAAGACAGTTCATGATCCTTTGACTAGTTGTCTGATCTGTCAAATGTGCACAAATTATTCCTACTCAAACTTACTCCGGTTGATTATGAATATATGGAGATAGCAAGTACCATGTAAAACACTCAGCAGATATTCAACACATTTAACTAAATAGGTTTATTTATTGATTACTTACTATTTAAAAAGCACTGATTGTTAAAAAGTAAGTAGCAGTAGTGGTTTAAGAGCCCTGACTTCGGAGTCTGACTGAAGTTTATTACCACTTACTTGGAAAGTTTCTTAAACTCTCTATACCTCGATTTCCTCATCTGTAAAATAAGGACTTTTCATGTGGATAGTTCATAATGCACATAAAGTGCTTACTGCAGTGCTGACCCTTAGTAAGCACTCATGAAATAGTAGATCATAGCTTGTAAATATCATAGCTTGTAAACTGACAAGCTCAATATTCAAAATCTCAAAGACTAATGAAGGTGAGAGATTGACATGATATGTAACTAATTGCTTAGCACAAGTAATATTGTGAGAAGAGCTAAAATAAGTGCTAAGCACCAGGAGGAATTAATTCTCATTGGAAAAGTCAGGAACCTTGAGTGAACAGACTTAGAAGACAGGAATTTCTCATCTCTCTTCCTCAAATAATTATAGGGTATCACGATGTGAGTAATATGATGCTGAAAATTCAACTTTTGTTCTATGTTCAGTTATGTATCATTGATTAATAGGTCTTAATGACCAGCTGTGAAATACGTAGAGAGGAATGAATTAACAACATCAAATTTCAGTGAATGGCCCATGGAGGTTTTTATACAGTGGGATGGGGTGAATGGGTTCTAGGGGTGGGTAGTTTGACAAAGGAAGTAGAGGCAACAGCCTCTGCTCCACTCTGAGTGGCTTGTGACTTGTACCTTTATTTAACTGTCTGGTGAAATGTTTCTCTTCCAGAAGAAAATGGCTTCATTCTTTGCTGTTTTATTTCTTACTTGATCTGAGAACCTACCCTCTCTGAAGAAAAGGGATATTTTAAAAGAATCATAATTGTTTTTAAAGTTTGCTGATATTCAAGTTATATATTCATACCTTCCTAGAATAATGATTCTTAGCAATATTATGTATTCAGTTGGGTGAAGATGAAAATTTGATCCAGAATAATATAACAGCTACTGTGTTACACTTATATAATATTTTGTTTTGGATTGTTCAACTTAGGTTCTTAGACCTTTGGATGGACATATTTTTAGTTCTATTTTGCTTTATGCAAAGCCCTTTTGTACTTCTATTACTTTCCTAGTTCATGTCAATATCTGTAGGATTAAATTTGCTTGGTTTCTTAATATTTTGTATCATGTTTTTATGCTTTCATATGTAATATAATCAGATTTATTAATATATATTATAAAGCACGTACATACACATGTATATGCCCTTCCATAGGCAAATGTTTAGTGTTTTGAGTACACGAAGGTAATAAAGGTATGTTTTGTTGAAAAGAAGCTTTGCCAATTTATTTGCTTGTGCAATATCCAGCAATATTACCATTAACAGCTAGCCTTTTACTTATTCAACACAGGTGTGTCCCTCTAGTGACTGTAGACATCCCAAACAGAAAAACCTGAAAATAAGTGAGAAATAAATCCAGACAGTGAGCAAACGGCTGCTCCAAAGGGCAGAATTTGTTGATTTAGCAATAAGTGTAAAGTTAAGCTTACTAATTTAACAAACTTGGATAGCTCCTATGCCACTAAGTGGTACCATGCGATTATTAGGGAAAGACAGAAACTTGCCAAATAGAAAGTAGACTAGGACACCAAGAGTGAGGAGAAAAGCTTATACACTTTAGTATCTTCCAAGCACATTTCTTTATCACAGTATTGTCTACTGTAATGATGTAATGCATATTGAATCACAAATAAAAGGTAGAAGTAGATTGATAATTCCTTATTGAATAATAATAATAATATTGACAATTATAGGGTGCCTCCTGTGTTTAGGCACTGTCCTGAGTGCTTTGCACATACTATCATTTTATCCTTTCAACAACCCTGTGAGATAGGTACTGTTATTCCTGTTTCATAGACAGAGAAATTGAGTTAGATAGGATTAAATAACTTGTAAAAGTTAATGCAGTTAGAAAGTAGCCTAATTCCAAAGTTCATGTTTGTAATCACTAGTAAAACAATTAAGTGCATAAATGTATAATTATGCAAGATTTCTGGTGGCACTAAAAATTGATTCTCAAAGCTAGTAAGCAGTAAGCTTAATTACACAGAGCATTTTAGTGGAACACCTCATTTCTTTCATGATTCCTGGTAAATGAGGTTTTAGTGCTGCTTAGGTTTTTCAGGTTTAGGTTTTCTGAGTTACGTTGGCTGCAATGTCTGCCCTTCACAGTGCTGACCACACTTGAGGTTTATTCCCTGAAAGGTGTGCAACAGCAAAGTATGTCTCCAAACTCGGGGACTTCCTGTTCTTGTGTAAAGGGATTTGAATCCTTCTCCCTTAAGTCTAGTGACCTAATATTATTAGATTCACCTCCATTGTTCACTGATAGGTTCTGTAACAGCATCCACCAAACAGAAACATTCTGTAAGATTGAAGTGTTCATTTGTTTAGAATGAATTAGCACACCCACCTTATCATTTCCAAACACTTTGGGTTTGTTTTTTTTAAAAAAAAAAAAACAAAACAGAGGTTACTTGATGTATTACTGCAGACAGAATGCTAATTCTCAGTACCTTTGTAACTACTACTTTTTATTCATTAATATATTAAAGGTGAACCTACCAAGTGCACAGTTAATGAAGCATTGTCAAGGAATTCTTATGGATTCTTTTATTTATTTTTAAATGGGGTATGAATCCCTTTATTTTCTAATTCTGTAGGTCTTATCTCTTTTTTTAAAAAAATTAGTTTGTTTTTTTGGCCACCCGCCATGTGGGACCTTAGTTCCCCAACCAGGGATGGAACCTGCGCCCCCTGCATTGGAAGCGTGGAGTCTTAACCACTGGACCACCAGGGAAGTCGCATCTTATGGATTCTTTTAAAATGAATTGGATAGGTTCTTTCTCTATAGCTGTTGGGAGATCTTGGGCTTTTAGAGGAAAACTCAGGACCTTCCCAGAACTTATAAAGTACAAGAATATTGCAATTTACATACTAAAAACAACTTTAGAATTGCTGAATTCTTGTAGTAACTTTATTAACTGCATTCTTGTTGCTGTGAAAGAAGAGGAGAAACAGATATTAGATAATTTCTACACTTCCTGTGCAGCTCTTATACCAGGTTAAAGAAAATATTTTTTCCTTAAAGAAAGATAGGTAATCTGCTCCAAGAATTTTTTTAAAAAAGCTATTTTCTGGAGCTGTGATAACACATTTTTAAATAACTTATCTAAAATGTTTTGATCCATGATTTATGTTCTTTTGAGTAATTCACTAATATTTATCAATAGAATTTCCTTTTTAAATAAAATTTATTAATATAGATCCTGTAAAGGTATTGATACTTGGTCATGAGAAGAAAATCATTATTGTTTCCTTATTGTACAATAAATAAATATTTTCTTGTTTATGCTTGACTGTAGACATACAAGATGCAAATATCTTATATGGATTATAAATAGAAAGGCATTGGAGTTTAGCATGCTATTACTGAAAAGAGAAAAATAATAAAAACTAATCAAGGTTTTTTTGGACTTGTTTTGAGGGTAATCCAAATATGTATGAAAATAGATATTCCTATTCTATCAGCAGGAAAAGAGCTTACCTTAAATTGTACAACTGAAATACCCTGTTTTTGTGATACTCTATGGCAGAAATAATTTCGTCCTATGTAAACATTCATTTATTTTTATTGTTTCTAATAAAACATAGAGACAAACTATGTTTCCAATGATAGGAGACTGAAAGAGTAGTATGGAATAGTGTATAGGCATTAAAAATAATATTTTAGAAAAATACTGATTCCCCTTGTCCTCAACCACAGGGTACTGGCACTGAATAACTTAAAATGATACTGCAGAACAGTATTTACAGTTTTGCCTGCTTTGCTTACTGGTGCATCATTGATTTTACATTTCCTAACAAGTTTTCTTATGTAAAGCTTATTTCTCTACCTGCTTACTTGACATTTTCATGTATCCAAACGAGACACTGTCTATCACCATTTATTCTTCAGGATTTTGTTTTGTAGGGATTTGACTTAAGAACTTGTGCTAAGGTTCACTCATTCTAAAAGCAGAGTCTGATGGAAGACATACCACTGTGGAATTAGACTACATTTCATTTTCATTAATTTTCTGCCTATCAGTTAGCAGGTGACAATTACTCTCTAAAACATATTTTATAATGCATAAGTCTCTGTGTTTAGAAAATACTGAGGACATTTATGGAGGCTCAAGTCACTTGGGAATGGGAATGCTTGGGACACTTACTAACTGTATGCGAACAGGCAACTACAGTTCTGCAGTCTCTCAGCACACTCATTTTATTTTGAGCAGTATGATCCTGAATGCCTTGTGAATCTATTTTACATGGTATCAATTGCTTACATGATGTTTTCTGTCTTCATCTAACATCCTACCTTTTTTTCCCCATTACAGATGTCATATACTTTCCACCTAAAATTCTGACAGCTGTTGGGTCTAACGTTTCTTTTCACTGCATCTATACAAATGAAAACAAGATAGTTGCCTCAAAAAAGATTGTTTGGTGGATGAATTTAGCTGAGAAAATTCCCCAAAGCCAGTATGATGTTGTGGATGACCATGTTAGCAAAGTTACTTTACCTAATTTGAATGCAACCAAACCCCGAGGAAAGTTCACCTATGATGCAGTGTACTGCTGCAATGAGCATGAGTGCCACCATCGCTATGCTGAGTTATATGTGATTGGTAAGAACCCTGGGATTTTCTTCATTTTATTCCATGAGATACATTTTTATTGTGGACTCTATCTTAGAGTCCCATTGAAGATGTTAAGGAAATTTTATTTTCATTAAAAATGTTTTGGTGTTTTTGCTTTATAGTAATATTTTAATGTGTTTTAAATAGATGTCAATATCAATATATCATGTGAAACTGATGGGTACTTAACTAAAATGACTTGCAGATGGTCACCCAGTGCAATCCAATCACTTGTGGGAAGCACTTTGCAGTTGATGTATCATAGGTATGTATATTTTTGCTGTTTTATTTTTCTATGGATATGGTGAGATGAACATCTCTTGTAAAATATCACCACAGCAGTAGTCTTGCAGATTATTCCCGAAAGAGGAAGGTAGAATATTCTTAATTAGGAAATTTTTAGTGATTGGTGATTCTTGAAAAAATTCACACACAAAAAGATTGTAATTTGTTTTTGCTTCATATTATTTTTTTCTGATGATCAGTTAATTCTCCACAATTGCATTTTAGTTAATAAATGAAATCCAAAAAATTAATGTCTATACATTTTAATTTGACTTGGAGAATTGGCTAGAGGAGAATATCAAGGATTATAGAAGCCTCGTATCATTTGCTGAAGATAAATGTTTTAGAAAAAAGTTGGAGGTAGTGGTACAGATATTGTAAGAGATAATATGAATGGTCTTTAGAAATAGGTAAGATTATTATTATTTTTTAATTGAAGTATAGTTGATTTACAATGTTGTCTTAGTTTCAGGTGTACAGCAAAGTGATTCAGTTATATATATGTATCTATTCTTTTTCAGATTCTTTTCATTATAGGTTATTATAAGATACTGAATATAATTCTCTGTGCTATATAGTAAATCCTTGTTGTTTATCTGTTTTATATATAATACTGTGTATCTGTTAATCCCAAACTCCTAAATTATCCCTCCCTCCCTGCCCTTTCCCCTTTGGTAACCATAACTTTGTTTACTTAATAAGGATTAAACAATTCTAGTAAAGAGTAATTTGCGTGGCTTTTTTTTTTTAACTGTTCTCTGATTTGAAAAGAATTCAAGTCATCGTCTTCCTATAGTATTCTTCTCTCTACAAAGACCTTTAGCTAAAATAATAACACTCTTGATTAGGACAATTTTTATAACATTCTTTAGTAGTTTTCAAGTGTGTGTACTACTCTTAAACACCCTGTCTCAGTTTGTACTGGGACTTTCAATTTGTATAGCTTGTGCTCATTTATTCTTAAAAATCTAAAATTTCTCTTGAAAAACAAATCCATTTCCTCAAATACCGTGTTCTGATTCCTATTCCTAATGCTACCAGTCTGTTCTTAAGTAATATTAGAAAAAAAAGAGGCAATTTCTTTGTTTCTCACGTGGGAATAATAGCTGTCTTCATCTTACCTGATATGAGAACTTTAAAATCAATAGAATATTCATGGCATACCATTTTACTTTTGTAATCTGTCTTTACTTTCTTTCCATGGCATTTTCACATTAAAAATGGTGTTTGTGGACAACTATTCCATAAGCATTTGGACTCATTTATCTTCCTAATATTTATAGAAGAACCATGAAACTAGCTGAATATACGTGTTCAAGTTTTTTTAACCTCTCTAAGGTCTCAATTTCCTTGTCTGTAAAATGGAATGAATAATAGGACTTGCAGGGTTTCTGTGAGAATTAATGACATTTTATTTAATTATAATTAAGTGATATGATTTCTGCTGGTAAACATTCAATAAATGGTTAAATCTGTCATGACGATAATGATGCTAACCTTTGGATTCCAAGTGGACTATTACTGTGCGTCTGTACAAGGTCATGGTTCTTATTTTTTATGCACAGATGACTCTTCATCCCTCTTTCTCATTTAACCCCACCCACCACACTGATTCACACACACACACACACACACACACACACACACACACACACAAACAGTTGTAATTTTGAGGAAATAGGAAGAAAAATATGTCACAAAAAATGGAAAATAAGAGACAGAAAAATATAGATTTTTCATTTTCTTGCAACCTCCTTACTCCCATTCTTATGGAAACAGTAACTGCTACTTCAGCCACTTAAATACCATATTTAAAGCAAATAATGGCAGAAGGGCTATTGCAAAGAAGAGGAGAAATGCTTTTTATTCTCTGAGGTGGAGTGTTGATTGGGATGTAGTGCTAAAAAAATATTTTCTTAATTTTCTTCTCTGAGAAAATAAGTGATATACCTGACTATATGATCCATATAAAAGTCAATAATTGATATTATTTTAATTATATTGCTTTGAACTAGAAAATATTAGGACAATGTCAATTAAGCTACAATTTATTATCATTATGTTTTCAATTTGTTTTGTGGAATTTAAAGTGCAAGGAATTTATCTTCCTTTCCATCTCAGGAATTCCCCATTACCGCTTGTGATCTTTATTTTAAAAATTTGATCACTTCAGTATAATATTAGCTTCCAAAGTGTTGTAAGTTCTCTCTTCAATTGGATCCCTACCTCCTTGTTAGAACATTGTCATTTATTTCATTTGCATACCCACTTACTGTCTAGTGAAATATTTAAGAAGGGTTATTTTCTATTTTCATGGAAAGATTGTGATATAGCTGAGAATTCAAAAATGCCTTTCTAATAAGAACAACTACTTTTAGATGGAGCAAAAACTGTCTCTTTTAAACAACAAAGCAGAATTCTCAAATATCTTAATGCTTTCATCAGTGTTGTATATTTATTGATTGTTTTTGTATCTTTTAAGGAGCAGCCTTTACTGTTCTGATGTTCCATCTATTCATCCCATATCTGAACCCAAAGATTGCCACTTGCAGAGAGATGGTTTTTATGAATGCCTATTTCAGCCAATCTTTCTATTATCCGGCTATACAATGTGGATTAGAATGAATCACTCCTTGGGTTCACTGGACTCTCCACCAACATGTGTCATTCCTGATTCCGTGGGTATGTCAAAAACTATATGTATGTCTTCATTTTTATTAGTATATTTGGATTCAGGTTGATTCAGGATAACTGTTGAATTTTCTGATCACACTAGATTAAAAAAAGGTTTTTTTTCCCACTTACAGTGGAATTGAAAAGACAATTAGCCTTAGAAAGTTTTACACTTTTGGCTTTATTTTAAATCAATAACAGGAAGGTTTTCAGCATACAATTTGATGAATTATATTGATCACTGGGTATAAATTTAGTAGTAATATTATTCTAAGTAATGCACTATTTTATGTTTTTTTCCCAATGTACTTATGAAAACATTTGATGCTTTTAATCTAAAAGTTTAATTTGGATTTTCTGATGGTTTTTGTAATCTGAGTAGTCATAGCTCAAGGCTTTAATTTGTAAGGCTGGGTAGGAAGCAGAAGGATTCAAAATAACTCAAATGAAATAAAGAGAAAATAGCCAAGGATGATGACATCCATTATAACGTTTTAAACATTCTTTTAAAAGGATATTTTGATTTCAAAGGAATAAGAGACCCCTTGGAGATTTTGATATATTACTCTAAGTATCACTGTGAACTCTTTGGGAAATGATCCATTTATGATTTTGCAGCAAATGTAGAAGAGTATCTTTTGATGCTATATAATATTTTGTTGGGGAATTGTACCAAAAATTAATATTTGATCCATTGTACTTTCAAATAATTAGTACACATCTGAATTCAAACCTATATTTTGTTAAATATAGCATAAAGTTGTCATAATTAGACAATTTTTTTCAGTATGAAGTCCCAATTAATTGATCTGCCCTCTCACCACCCCTTCCTATTTAGTTTGGTTCCATTTTAAGTGAGTTTACTGTAAGCAGTACTTCTCTGGTACTAAATATCCTAAGATAGCAAGGAACTGTCCTACCTCCCTACCCTACAGACATGCACAGATATACCCTCACATGTATATGACAACTGCAACATGGATTCAGTTCGATAGCTGAACAATTTTTGATGTTATTCTTTTCAGTACTAACATAAGGCATTTAAATTGCGCTTATATTGCCTACTGAGTACTAGAAAACAATGTGAAAATTCAACTTTGGAATCCAAATGCCAGCTCCACTTATTCCTAGCTTTGTAAACTTGGGCTAGTCACTTAAGTGCTCCGTGACTATTATATCACCTATAGAATGTGGAAAGCTCCTTATACCTCCCTAATGTGGGTATTGTGGGGATCACATAAACCATTGTACTTCAAAGCATTCTTTCTATAAACTAGATATTCATGGAATATATACATGTGATAGCCATATGATTCCGTCAAGTGCAATCACAGCTTTAATGTGTTAGGGTCTCTTGAATGCTCATACTTCCTTTCCTGAAGAGGAATTATCTTTTCAAGAGATGAAATATGTGTCATCTTACTGGTTGGTGAAGAACGTCTTCTTGGCATATGAGGAATTGAATAAGCATGAGATACTGTATAGTAATTAAAAAGTTCAGGTGTTTTGGTCATCAACAGTCTAAAGAAGTATTGTTGATGAAGTCTATAGCTTCAGAGGTTCACAGTGTTGTGCTTGAGCTGTGAGATGTTAGTTCCCAAATACTTTGAGTTTGCATGTTGTCTTTTATTATTTTTTAAAGCCCTTGCTGTTCTGTTCATCTTTGCCTCTATTTCTACCCTTTACAAAGCTTATTTTCCTCTCCTTAGAGAACCAAGGCTTTACTCTGCAAGACTTCCTCTGACCTTGACCTAGAAATATCTAACAACAGACAGTAGAAGATTTTGAAACTCACACATGTGGAAATGAATGCAGTGTATAGTTTTTTGCTTTTAATTAAAGCTATATGTAGAACAGAGTTTGCTATTGATACTCCTCATGTGATCAGTATGGTATCTTTTGCATGCAGAGCCAATGGTTCCGTTTCTAATCGGGTCTTACAATTAACTTGCAGAGTGACATGGATGATGCATTGATCTTTTTTCGATCAACCTCTCTATTTTGAAAATAGAGATAATCCCTTTCTTATGTATCACATAAAGTTGTAGGGGATCAAATGAGATAATGAAGGAGAAGGTTTTGAGAAAGAGATGTTACTTTATAAATAGAAGATATGGAAGATTATAACATCATAATAACATTTAAAAAATATTGTTACTGTTTAAATTACTGTTATATAATACTTAAAAAAAAAATTTTCTAGTGAAACCACTGCCTCCATCTAGTGTGAAAGCAGAAATTACTGTAAAAATTGGATTATTGAAAATATCTTGGGAGAAGCCAGTCTTTCCAGAGAATAATCTTCAGTTCCAGATTCGCTATGGTTTAAGTGGAAAAGAAGTACAATGGAAGGTACCTTTTACCTGGAAATTTCTTCAGCTTGCCTCACTAAATATTATTTCTTATAACTGTTTAAGAATTTTATTGCATAAGGTTTATTTTATTGGCATAAAAGTACATCCTCCTGTATTCCATAGCTCTTTTTATTAAATAGATCTAATTCTAACCCTTTTAAGAAATGAACTTTCCTGCTTTTTATCATTTCCCAAAATGTGTTTTATAGTACATTGATCCCATACAATGTTTCTTGAAGAAAGACCACATGGCTTAATAAAGTTTAAGAAACCCTGAATCACCATATGTCCCTAGTGTAGAATCATGGTATATTACATATTAAAGGTTTAGAGAAGTCCTGAATTTAAGAAACATTTGTGACTTTATTTCAACCTATGTTTCTCAAACTCATTTTACCAAGGAATCTTTTTCCCTTTAACAATGTTTTTTAGTACACACATGTTCAATGGGACACATTTTGGAAGAAGCTGCTTTTATCAAACAACCAGAATCACACCCATAGTGGCAAGTGTGCATATGATGCCTTCCTGTGTCAGTTTTCTGATGGCAGCCTGCAAAGACCTAGAAATAGCAGGAACCCTAGACTAGAATTAGATCACAATGAGTTCAGCTGTAATAAATGTGACAGTTTACTTGCTTATTGAGGAGACTGAATATCAGAGATTCTCTACAGTAGGCCCTATCTAACCACTAGGTTAAAATCCTTAAAAGTGTTTGTATATAGAGGATTAGTGGACAGAGATTAGTAATAGGGTTAAAGAGTGATTGGGAAGTGAGGTTGCAAGTGGGCCAGTCCAAATCTTGTCATGAGATGGAAATAACAAGATGACTAAGGCAATCTTTAACTTGAAGGAGCTCATGATTCAAGCCTAATAAGAGTATTTATAAAGCCAGAAAACACAAAGTCAGTTCTCTCTTAATTTTGGAATAGTCTTAGGGTTTAAAATAAAATGCACTTCAGGGCCCTTTAGCTACATATGTGTTAGTAATGGTCAATCTAATAGTTTGACTTATTTTACAGGTATTTGAGGTGTATGATGCAAATTTAAAATCTGCTACTTTCCCAGTGCCAGACCTGTGTGCAGTCTATGCTGTCCAGGTGCGCTGTAAGAGGCTAGATGGACTGGGATATTGGAGTAATTGGAGTACTCCAGCCTACACAATTGTCATGGATATAAAAGGTTTGCAAAGATTTTGTGAACATGTCTTAAAAATGCATAAGTATGTGCTTACAATGTGACTGAAAAGTAATCCTTCCAAGAACACATGTACAACTTGGGCACCTTGTTATTTTGCAGTTCCTATCAGAGGACCTGAATTTTGGAGAATAATTAATGAAGACAACACTAAAAAAGAGAGAAATGTCACTTTGCTTTGGAAGGTATTCCTGATTTTTATGTTATTCTTAAATTTTACTTCTATACTCTTGAAAGATTTTCTTCATTGTAAAAAAGACTTAATAATTCTATCATTTTTAGTCTCTGCAATCCCAAGTTTATTTCAATTTGGAGAAGTGATTACAGAGAGCCAAGACGTAGAATGGAGGGAGCACTGGCCTGGAGTTTGGAGACTTTAATTCTATTCTTGGTTTAACATAGTATAGTTAATCAGTGCTATTTTGACAAAGTCACTTAGACCCTTCAGCTTCAGTTTCCTCATCTGTGTCAACATAAGATTGGACTAGATGATATCTAGTGTTCCTTCAAGTCCAAAAATTCCATTTGTATTTAATTCTAAACAGATAAACATGGACTTCCCTACATATCTCAAGGGCATTTAGATTATTCTTTTTGTATGATGGCAAATACACAACGGATATTTCCAAAAACAATGAGTATACAACTTAGAAATTTTCAAAGCATTCTCTCCCCCAAATGAATTGATTTCTATCCCAAGTGAATGTATCTTTTTTGGTTCGAATTTTAGGGAGACACAAACATTCAGTCCATAGCAAACATCATTTGTCATTAGGGAAATACGTGTTAGAACAACAATGAGATACCACTACACACTTATTAGAATGGTTAAAATCCAAAAAAAACTGACAATAAATTGCTGGCTAGCATGCAAAGCAACAGGAACTTTTATTCTTTGCTGGTGGGAATGGAAAATGATACAGCCACTTTGGAATATAGTTTGGTAGCCTCTTACAAAAAACTTTGGTACTTTCATACAATGGAATATTATTCAGCAATGAAAAGAAACTGCTATAAAGCCACAAAAAGATATGGATGACTCTTAAATGAATGTTGTTAAGTGCTAGAAGGCTGCCTAAAGGGCTGCATTATGATTCCATTTATAGGACATTCAAGAAAAGGTATAACTATAGAGATGGCAAAAAGATCAGTGGTTTCCAGGGGTTTGGTTGATGGGGAAAGGTTTGAATGGGTGAAGAACAGGGGATTTTTTTATGATGGTGAAACTATTCTATATAATATTGTCCTGGTGAATATATAGCATTATGCATTTGCCAAAACTCATAAAACCTTATAGCACAAAGAAAAATCCTTAGTGTATACAAATTAAAGATAAATCGTTAGGAGGTTGGAGAATCCCAGGATGGAATCCAGACTGCAATAAGAGAAACTAACTGTATTACAAGTGTATGGAACAGTCTTACTGAAGGAGTTGAGAGAAAAAGGTTCAGGCCTAGGTAACCTTGTTAATGAGTAGATTCTTAAGACTAAAGGCAAAAGAAACTGTACATAACCACTGTGATCTAGCTGATAAAGTCATTTCTCTCACGAGGTATGGGTTAACAATTCTTGTATCATTAGGTATGCAACCTGGAATTGAACAATTAAGCACTGGATGATGGATGATAGGAAGGACCCAGGTTTCTCAGTGTTGAATTGGTTACAGACAAGCAAGGAGAAGATCAGAATGATCCATGTGTTAATGGATTAGGGTTGGAGACATCAGTATGAACTCATGTTTAGCTTAATATGGATACAGATGGATTCATTTAGAAATTTTCATAGATATGTGTGTATACAGATGTAGTATACACAGATGTATTTCCTTGATCTGTAAGCAGAGAAATCCATATTCTGGTAGTAAGGAGCATTCCCAGATTTGTTTCTAATACTATTCTCCAATAAAAGTTAGTAGGGCTCTGTGAAAAAATGCTTGGTTATAGGGCTGGGGCAGGAAATAACACAAGATGAGCCTAGAGCAGCTTGTAGGACTAGAAAATAAGGACTTTATCATCAATTTTACTTGATGGTTACGAAAGTAAATATTTGTATATGAAAACTGACATAGATTTTTTTTAAAAAACAAAATGCAAAATTTGCATGATTTTTCAGACATTTATTTCCTGTAGTGGCTGCTAAAATCTTACTCACCACCTACCCAGGTTCTTCCACGCCCTGCAGAGACATATTTATGTTTGTTTGTATTTATGTTTCTTAATTTCTGACTTAGAAGAATCTCAATGACAAAAATTGAGAAGCACTGTTCTAGTCTGTTGTATAGAGTTAAGCTTTCTAAGGGTTTACAAGGGATTGGTAGCACTTAAATCTTACCTGAAACAGGTGAAGGTGATGGGGGAAGTGGGACATATTGTTATATTCTGTAGAATGGATGAATACAATTGGACTAATTATATATTTTACACTGAACCAGCAGTGAGCTGGTATGAGTTTTTTATAACTAAAGGCACAAATTCTGGGGTTCCATGTACACTGTCCTGATAGCCTCTGTTACTGGAAGGGGCAGCATATCAAGGGAAGAAGAAAAGAGTGACCAGTCTTACCAGGATTAATAGAAGTGACGATTAATATATTTTCAAACTCTCTCTAGTTGTTGCTTTATGAAAACAGAGGGTTATTCCTTTTTTGCTTTTTAGATGAAAAAACTGTCAACTCTCTTTCAGTCTTTCTTTTCTCTAGAATTAGAGTGAAACTTCCAGGTAGGAAAGTGTCCTATTTGTATCCATACTTCATTATCTTCAAATGATTTAGTCTTTTGAGTCTTAAAAAAAAAAAAAAGGGGGGGGGAGATAAGTTTCCCACACTCCATAGCCACCCAGACGGCTCAGGGAGACTGTGGTCAGAGCCCCATACCTCAGCCTTGAATTCAGCAGTGCTTGCTCTGGCCTGACCCCTGCTTACCAATGGGAAATGTTTAATAGGAGTTCCGTGAGCTCAGTCAGTATAAAAAGCACTGTAGCTCTTGAGCTAATCAATTTTTATGTTTACCGCAGCCCCTGATGAAAAATGACTCGTTGTGCAGTGTGAGAAGATACGTGGTGAAGCATACTTCCCACAATGAAACATGGTCAGAAGATGTAGGAAATCACACTAAATTCACTTTCCTTTGGACAGAGCAAGCACACTCTGTTACCGTTCTGGCCGTCAATTCAATTGGTGCTTCTTCTGCAAATTTTAATTTAACATTCTCATGGCCCATGAGCAAAGGTAAGAAAAGGTACACCTCACTTTGCATTCACAGAGTCCAATAGATGAGACAGACATTAATCAAATAATCATGCAAGTTAATGCCTATTTACAAACTGAGACGAGTGTTCCCAGGAAAGGAGTATAATTTTATAAAAGAAAAGAAAATAGGAGCCTAACCTGGTATTGAGGGTCAGAGAAGCTTTCTTGAGGATACAGTAGAGGAATTAAACTTCCCCAGAAGGTCAGGGGAAGCGCTCCCGCGAGAGGAAAAATCTGACCAAAAGTCCTGTGGTCCATGAGAGGACATGAAGGAAGACAGGGTTGGCGCTGGTGCAAAAAAAGTCCAGAAAGGCCGACAGAGGCTCTGAGGCATGGCCCTCAGGGAATTGTAGGCATGTTAGGAATTTTGTTCTCACCTGCGGAAGTCTGGAGGCTTTTAAGTGGGACTCTGTGGAGAGGGTGTTAAAATGATCAGATTTGTGCTTTGAAAGCACGACTCCATCATCGGGAGAGAAGATTTGGAGGGAATTAGAATGATTTATAGGCTTGTACAGTGAGTGTTACAGTAGAGAACACCTTTTGACCATATCCAGAAATCTCTTTTTTGGATTTTAGGTAGAGTCTTATTTCTCCTCATAGCATATATTCCCACACCTCTCTGCTTATATGACTCTTGTGATACAAAAATAATTGCCATGTGTAAATGTCTGCTTTATTTATTTGTATAAATGTCTGCTTTCTCTTCCTTCTCCCCTTTTCAGTAGGTTATATGTTCCTAAAGGCAATTAGGAGATCTTCATTAATTTTGAATTTAAAAATAAATTTCCCTCTTTTTCTCACAGTAAATATCGTGCAGTCACTCAGTGCTTATCCTTTAAACAGCAGTTGTGTAATTCTTTCCTGGATGCTATCACCCAGTGATTACAATCTGATGTATTTTATTCTTGAATGGAAAATTCTTCATGAAGACAATGAAATTAAATGGCTTAGAATCCCTTCCTCTGTTAAGAAGTATTATGTCCACGGTAAGCTTTCTGTACTTTAATTAAGTTTCTCCTATGGATTAGTATGACGCTACAGATTATTAATTCAAATAACATAGTTAATGAAAACTTCAAAAATATAGATGATAGATCTTGCTGCCTAAATTGTCATCTTATTACAAACATTTAATTCTATTTCATTTGATCCTTTTCCATTTAAATATTTTATGTAGTTGTAATCATATCATCTACCACTTTTCTTATGATTTGTTCCTTTGATATATCGCAAGCATGGTTCTATTTTGTTCACAATCCTTATAACTATTTTTTAAATGATTGTCTAGCATTTTATTCCAGAATCTACATAAACCATTTATTTATTTGAGAACATTTATGTTGCTTCCAGCTTAAGCTTTTTTTAAAACCATTTTAATGGCTTTTGATATCTACTGACAAATTGTTTTCCCAGATTGTGTACCAACTTATGATGCCACTAGCAATGAGTGGCATTGGCTGAAGGTCTGAGGATCATAAGCCAGCATAATATTCCCAAAGTAGACCAGTTACCCCACAAGGTGATTAAAATGCAAAATATTAGTGCACAATACAGAGTCTCCAAGTCTGAGTAAGGTTTAAGCAGGGAAGCTAAGGATTGCCATGTTCTTATTTACAACATCATCCCAAAGGCACATACTTCTATATGATTGCAAAGACCCTAGAGTTTAGCATCAAGGTAAATAGAAACAAATTATTGATAGAGAACTAAATCCAGTTCATTACTATACTGTTGTCTAGGTGATTACTCTCTGTGCTTCAAAGAGATTTATCTCTTGTGGAATATTTATATCTTATTAGCATTTGTAAAAATGATAGATCACTGATAGATCCATTTTGAGCTTTGCTATGAAGATGATCATCCTCCATAGATCTAGACACCTGGATATATAAGGTAATTCCCACTCCCGTCTTCTCTGCATGGGATTTCATGAGACTTTAGTCTCCCAGCTACCTTGAATGGGGAGGCTAAGTAAACTAAATTCTTATGAAAAGGGAATATTGCTGGCTTTGGTCTTAGGAGGTAGAGTATATTGTCCTGGAAAGGGAAATAAAACAACTCCTACACCTGAACTTGAACAAACCGGCTATCACTGGAACATGCCTTTGAAAAATTGCAATCTTCTATCTTTGGGTAAGATTTTAAAACATTATTTGCAAAATTATTGTCATTACAGTAGAATTGGTAGTGCTTAGATTATCTTTGAAACTCCCTAATTACCAGTTTCAATCCATAGGTAACAATCATCAGTTTTTAATCCATCAGTTTCAACCCATAAGTCATCAGTTTTACATCCATGGAAATATGAGTCACTTAACATTTTTTTTTTACATAGATTTCACTCATTTATATTAATTCAGTGGGAATGACTCTTTAAAATATTTTTTCTCCTCAGATCATTTTATCCCCATTGAGAAGTATCAGTTCAGTCTTTACCCAATATTTATGGAGGGAGTGGGGAAACCGAAGATAATTGATAGTTTCACCCAAGGTAAAAATGTTTACTTTTAGTTTCTTTTTACACAGATATGTGGTTTCCTCCTTAGCTAGCAGTAATGCTGCCATTTGATTATTTTCTTTCTGATGGAATCATGGAATAGCCCAGAGTCTTATGTAGATGCCTCAGGGTGACTGCAGTAAGGGTACATGGTTCCATGGTGCTGGTAAGAAGAATAATCAGGCGTGGTATTGTATTCTTGTATTGGTAAGTAAAAATTTCAGCCTAAAAGTTGATGGAAACAAAATAAAGGGAAGTATCCAGCTATACAATAAAATACATCATCATAAAGATTAATTGGAAAAATATTAATTTTCTGTACAATTAATATAAATACACCTACCCTAAACAATATGTTTTGACTCATATTTATGAGTCTTTAAATTTTAATCATCTTCTACAGGAAATCTTTTTCTAAAAATAAAACTGTAGGAATAATTATAGAAAAAGGTTCACAGGGTGTCTTACATTTCTGATTCATCTAACTGTACTTGAAGTGGGAACATTTTGATTTTGCTCTTACTTTTCAGATTGTCTCCAAATCCAAGAAACCCAATAATGATGTTTCAAGAGAGAAACATTTCGCCTGGTTTTAGAATTAAAATAATTATAAAGCTTCATTCATGTATTGTTCAACAAATATACACTGAACACTGTTCTAAGCACTGGGGATTGAACAGTGAACATGTCTGTGTCGTAAATGGAGCTTAAACTCCAGTACTCTAATAAGAATGACAGACAATTAACAAATCATGTATAATATAATGTCAGATAGAAATAAGTGCATGAAGCAAAATAAAAGTAAAATGAAGGAATAGAGTTAAAATGTGGTGCTTTAGTAAGGATGGCCAAAAATGGCCTTTTTCTCTGTGAAGGTGATATTTGGGTAAAGTCCCACAAGAACAAAGGGGAAGAGCATTTAAGCAAGGGGATAGCAAGTGCAAAGGCCCTGAAGAGTGAGCATGCTTTGTGGTTCAAGAAACAGTAAGGAGGTCAATGTGTCTGGAGTGAGCAAGATAGAGGTTGATGGGTGTTGTAGGTTGCCTTCTCTAAAAGCAGATGCTGAAACAAAGAGTCATCATAACAACTTTTATTGACACTTGGACTCATATAACCTAAAAGTGACCAGATGGAGAGAGCTGGCAAATAAATACTTTTGAAAAAATGTTTTGCTAAATTATAAGAAGCATAATTCTGACCAAAATAATAATTTTATTAATGTGATCAAAGCTATACTTTTATCTTCCTCTTTCTGATTTTTATATCTTTAAAGGTCATTCAGATTTATGTTGAAATCAGAAAAAATGTCTATTATAATTTCTGATTCAGAAAGATGTTATTTCCTCAAGCTTCAGAATTGTGTGAATTTTTTCTTTTTCAGATGATGAAAAACACCAGCATGATGCAGGTCTATTTGTAATTGTGCCAATAATTATTTCCTCTTCCATCTTATTGCTTGGAACATTGTTAATATCACACCAAAGGTATTGTACTTGGTGTTAAAATCTTGAACATATTTAAACCTTGATTTTAAATCCAACTCAGAAACACTAAAGTGTTCTAAATATTTTTATATGTGTTTGATGGCAATGAGATGGCATAAAAAGAAAAAGCCTGATTTCAGGAAGCCACACTCCGTTTTGCTAGTACACATAAGCCTCAGGGAAGAAATTAGTTTTTTGTGTTTTTTTTTACTGTATATACCTTCATGAAATAACAAGCTTATAATAGGAAATCCTAGGTAATATGTTCTTAGAGGTGAGAAGAATGGCTTTCAGAGTTGTACAATCTAGGTTGAGAACTTTTAGTGGTGAAGATTTATCTGAAGCCGTCAGTTCACTTATGGTCAGTAGGCATTCTGCTTTTTAAACGTCAGTGCTGAGTGGCTCCATTCTGTTTGGTTTGGCAAATGGCCCTGAATTTCTTGGATGGTTCTTTGGGTGCCCCATTACTCTGTGCTGAGAGGTCTGGACGATTGAGGTTATTTCACACATGCCAAATCTCTACAGAAAATTTTGTCTTCTAGCAGTGAAGAGGAAAAAGTGATTTTACAATCTGAATTTACCTTTCAGTCAAGTGAGCTGATTGGGCCATATCCAGTAGAATTGTTTCTGAAACTCAATTGATGGCCATATTTAATATTTAATTTTCTCTGAGAAAAACCTGTGCAAAGCATTTAGCACAGTGCCTGGCAAACAGTTTTCAATAAGAGTTGGCTATGTTTATTATAGTGATCATTAACTTTGGTCTAGACAGGAAGTTGGTGGAGATCTTCATGGTAGAGCATGTGAAAGTGAATCTGATCCTACTGAGGCATAACCAGTCTGGTAGATAAATTTCTAGTTTGTACATTTATTAACTGTTAACATTTTCAATGTGAATGTTTTTCTTTACTTCTAATGCCTTGTTTATCTTCTGTAGGATGAAAAAGCTGTTTTGGGAAGATGTTCCAAACCCCAAGAATTGTTCCTGGGCACAAGGACTTAATTTTCAGAAGGTCCCTTTTTCAGTTTTTTAAACCCCAGAATATATAAGATCGCATTTTAGATGATATATGCCTTCTAGAGCTTCAAACATTTTTAAGGTTTAAAACATTCTAAGGATAAGGTTTGAATCTTATTTTATTCAATTCATCTTAATATGAGTCTATTTAATCTGTTATTTGTTTTCAAGAATAGCAAGATGCAGGGATTTGAAACCAGGACAAAAAAAGTTCAATAGGTAGTTTATTATCTGAGTTAACAAATACATATCTTTCTTCTGTGTCACAGTATATAATAAAATATTAGAAGATTAGAGTCAAATCTGGTAGAGAACAAATATTTGTATATACTTTTTTAGTATAAATTCATTGTCCTTAGGAAAAGGCTGGAATCAATATTTTTTAACCCTTGTAATTATCTCCATAATTACTTAAATCAATTAAAAACTATACAAATAATCCTTTCCACAAATACTGCAATCTGAAAAATGCAATTATCATAATAAAACTTACATTTATGAAGATAGTTCCTTTCAAGCTACTTTATGAAACAATTAGTCAACTCTAATAAAGTAATTTGCACTTTATAATAGAATTTCTCAGAAAACTCTAGAGTTTAACAAATGTATCATTAATTCCCATAATTTCCCTTGAAGCAAGGTCGGTTTTCCACCCATAAAATTGGGAAAATAGAATTCAATTTTCATGGCAAAATATCTTCACACTGTTTTGAACAATAATCATATGGAGGTTATTATGCAGTCTCAATAATTGTGTCATCATTAGTCACTGTTACAAGTCTTCAGTGGTTTTCTTTTAGTTACAAGATCAAGTACTCAGTGACTTCTCTCTACAATCTGTTATCAACCTACAGATTTCATTTTTTCTGTCCGTGGGCCTTAGTCACGCCTATACTATTCTCCTCACCTCTACAAACCCTTCCACATCAATGAAGACCTTGCTCTAAGCTCTTCTTTCCCCAAGCCTTTTGTGAACAAATGTAGTTCAGAAGAATTTCTGCCCCCTTTAAGTTCCTGGAGCATTTTATTTTTTATTGTGAAGAGTGTTCCAAGTTCAAGGGCTGTGTTTTACCAATCACAACTATTGTTGAGGTCCTCCTGCTAAATGCAAAGTAATAAAGTCAGGATTTATTAATGAGTTGCTGATATCTTATAATAATGCCCATTTATGTGCAAATCACTGAGATACATATTCTTACACACATTAAGATTTTTACTTCAATTCTCAGTATCTCTGTTTCCTCTCCTGTATAATGAGGTTTAATAGAACTCACCTCATTGGGTTGTTTAGGGGACTAAAGAAGATAGTACTTCTAACATAGTATTGTCTCAACAAATATTAGTTATCATTATTTTACATATTTACATGTTTTCTGTTATTCTTTCAGTTACCCTGTGGGATAAGTATTACAATCTCCATTTTATAGAAGAAAAAACCTAAAGCTTATAATGGTTAAGTAACTTGTTTTAGAGTCTGGCTTAGTTTTCTAATTTGACTTTGGAGCCTGTTCTATTAGTAAGTGTTCTCTCTGGCTTTCAATTTTTTTTTTTTTTTTTTTTTTGATTATGACCCACAGTGAGAAAACAATTTGTAAGAGATTCTCCTCACCATCTAGGCAGTAAGACAGTGAGGTCATAGAGGAGTGACTTGATTAAAAGCAGAATAGAAAGAACTTTTCTTTTCTCTCTCTAAAATGGTTTATTTATTTTAAAATTCATTAATTCATTCCATCCATTCATTCAAGGGGTATTTATTGAATAGTTATCCTATGCCAGTCACTATACTAGGCCTTAGGGTTAAAATGGTCAGAAAACGGGAACTCTTGGAGTGTGCAGTCTATGGGGAAGATAAGCATTAATCAATTTATAACTGAAATAACAAATAATATACATTATATATGTTATATGTAATATATATTATGATAATATTACAGACAATAATAATGATAAACTATGTGTTGTGAAGGAAAGGGGCCCAGTGTGCTGAGTGCCGTGTGTGGGACAGAGGGTGAGCTGAGATCTGGAAGATGAGCAGTCGTTAACTAGGATCTGTGGTGGAGAGTAGAGCCCAGCAAGTCCGCTGGTGAATACAAAGCCCTGTGGTAGGAAGTACCTTAGCACATTTGCAAGCTGAAAGCAGGGAGATTAAAAGACAAAGTAAGGAGGAGATTATTTTTCTTAAATATTGGGTCTTTGTCTTCTTTTAATGTGAGAGGAGTTTTGTCTAAAAAATCTAAATACCTATCTAAATAAAAATTTAAAAGCTTCACCATGTCAGTACATATAAATGCAGGGAATAACTGCATTATTACTGTTATAATAACTGCATTATTACTGCATTATTACAATCTTACTGTCTCTTTCAGAGATGCTAAAACACTCTGTCTTCAATATGTTAAGCCCTGAAATCTCCTCTATGAACCACCAGAAAAATGGTTTCTAAGAGTTTACCAGGACAGGGAAATGATTAGGCCCACCTCAGCAAAATGCAGTTCGAACCTGCACCAAATGGCTTTTCCCTTTTCCAGAAAATGCCCGACACAAAGGAACCACTTGGTGGATGTCGGTTCAGTCAGTGACAGTTTTTAGCCTATGCGCTACCCCGCTGAGCTCCCTGAGGAGGAGTGTAATGCCACAGCAGATCATCTGGCAGACATATAAAATAGACAGAAATATCATCACATTTCCCCAGGTTTTGGTAAACTGAGGAAGTGTGAAGAATTTTTTAAGTACAGTAGGTGAAAATGTCCTCATTTGTAAGACTGATTTTTTTTTACTTTTGCCAGTGTTAGACTTCATAATCTTGTTAAGATATTCTTTAAACATAACTAGCCCTCAAGATGCTTAATTTATTACTAGGGTTTAACAGGTACACAATTAGGAATAAATCAGTTTTTGGAATATATCAGGAATATTTGAAGAGTAAAGAAGAATATAATTTCAAAGGTTTTACTAATGATAAAAATCTAATCTTCTAAAATTCAATAACTTCTTAAAATTTTGTCTTCTACTTTAATCTCCTAAATAACTAAAATATTTTTAGGGGAAAATAATATAGTATAATTCACATTATATTTTTAAAGAGGACAAGACAAATTTTACTATCTGCTCCATACATTCATATTCATATTATTTTATCTAATTCTCTCATAGACCTAATAGCCCTATATTTTCTGATGACAAAACTGAGGCACAGAGTAGTTCAGTAGCTTGTCTTGATCCTCCAGCCTGTAGGTGTGAAAATCTTGGTTAAACTCAGGTCCATTGGACTCACACTGATACCCTAGCCATCAATTCCATATTAACAATGTATTGCTTAATGTACTTAATGCCCCTAAATTGTACACTTAAAAATAGTTGAAATGGTAAATTTTATGTTATGCATAAAATACGCAAAAAAATTGGCAAAGGATCTGAATAGACATTTCTGCAAAGAAGATGTACCAATAGCCATAAGCACACATGAATATATGTATGCTCAACATCATTAGCGATTAGGGGAATGCAAACCAAAAAACGCAAGATAGCACTTTACACTAGCTAAGATGGCTATAATTAAAACGACAGATAATAAGTGTTGGTGAGAATGTGGAGGAATTGGAACTCTCCTACACTGCTGATGGGAATGTGAAAATGGTGTAGCGCTTTTGGAACATAGTCTGACAGTTCTCCAACAGTTAAACATAGAATTACCATATGACCCAACAATCCACTGCTAGGTATGTATCCAATAGAAATGAAGTCATATATCTACACAGAAGCTTGTATATGAATGTTCATAGCAACAGTGTTCATAATGGTCAAAACATGGAAGCAACCCAAATATCCATCAAATGATGAAATGGATAAGCAAAATTTGAGATTTCCAATTCTAAAACAAATGGAAACAAACAAAAAACTCACAACACATTGCAAAGCAAATGGACAATGTGAGCCCATTGTTTTTCAAAACAATTCAAATACAGTATTGTTTAAAAGGAGGTAATAATTTTTGTATAAACTATTTCCCTTAATTTGTTCTTCAAATTCACATCTTTTTGAACATTGATTTTTATCTATACCTGTAATTTCTTGACAATAAACCTGATTTCTAAAATGTCCACTAAAATTAATTAATTAATTTATTCCACTTTTTAAGCTAGCATTCTTCTTCCCTTAATAGTAAATCAAAATCCATACTAAACCTGTAAGTATTCAAATCAAAGATGAAAAAAGCCAGTATTTTGAGGTATTTCCCAAAAAACCCACATTTGTTTAAAACAACGTCAGCATAGGGTGATACCATATGTGATGAAAATTCTCTCATATAATTTCCCCTTGATTTTCTTTCCTTTGTATGTTCCATTTCCTTTTACCCTTTAAAATTATTTTAAGACAATATAAGTACATAAAATGGAGTAATATAAAAACGTCTGTGTACTAACACAATATCTTAAAATTTTTTCATATTTGCCTCGTATATTTTTATTTAAAAAATTATAGATAAAGTTTGTCCTGATTGTTGCCCTTACTAGTTTTGGTCTCTCCTTCCCTTCCTAGGGTATCCACTTTCAAGAATGTAGTATGCATTTGTCTAGATCATGCTTTTATACACCTTTTTTCTTACACCTGCATGTATGTATCCATGACCAATTAACAATAATACATTTGGTTATTGTTAATGTTAATACATCTCCCATATCATTCAAAAATTATTATTTTCTCAGCATTCTTTTTAAGATATCTTCATGTTGATATATTTCATTTAGTTTAATCATTTGATCCATAATATTTCATCCTATGAATATATACCATGATTCATATATCCATTCCCCTGCTGATGGATAGAAAACTCTTTTCTATTTATTACAAACAATGGTACAGGACACATGGTTGTATATGTCTCTTTGTTCTCTGGGAATATATGCCTTGATATGTCCCATTATTTTAAAAAATCATTTTGCATTACGATATGCCTAGTGTGCATGGTTTAATAGTGAAATAGTATGGAAAAACATTTATTGGACAGTATAGTCTCTTCTGCACCCTTCTCTACCTTTAGTCTTGCTTTCCAAGTACCATTACTTTAAACTGGTTTGCTTTTAATTTTTCTGGCAGGTCACCTTTATATTTCTAAAAATAATATGCTTATGGCATTATGAAATGTAGACATTATTTACTGATTTCTGGCTATAATGAGGATTTACTTATACACATACTTTTTCTCCCCTTCTTTCCTCATGCTCCTACCATATTTAGTTTGTCACTTTTTTCAATTCCTTCAGTAATCACTCTGAAACCTCAGAAGAATCTTCTTAAACTCCATTTCTTGTTCAACGAAATAGAGACTGTGTCTTGGAGCTCCCCTTCCCCCATTTTTTCTTTTTAATAAAATAAAGACATTAGCGCTCTTACCCTTCCCTCCATTTCTCCCTCCACTTCCCAATCTCTGTCAACTGTAACTTTACACTTTTACTTAAGTCAGGGTTGATAATATGTTCTGTGCTATAATTTGTCTATGGGTTCATTTTAAAAAATAAAAACCCCAGTAAACTGCATTTGTATTGTTATGAGTATGTAAATATTGTTCCTTGCAGAAGCAAGTAATATGTGATTATATTACCACACTTTTTGGTGCTTCCAGTGTCACAGGAGAATGTTTTTCAAAAAAATTTTAGAAACATTCCACCCTGTTGATTTAAATTGTGCCAAATTTTACTTGGCTTCATTTTTAGTTTTTATGTTTTGATTTGTGTTTGTTTTGCTTTTTCTGGAGTTTCTAATTGCTTCTTAAAAAAAATTTTTTGGGGGGCTTCCCTGGTGGCGCAGTGGTTGCGAGTCCGCCTGCCGGTTCAGGGGACGCGGGTTCGTGCCCCGGTCCGGGAAGATCCCACATGCCGCGGAGCGGCTGGGCCCGTGAGCCATGGCCGCCGAGCCTGCGCGTCCGGAGCCTGTGCTCCGCAACGGGAGAGGCCACAGCAGTGAGAGGCCCGCGTACCACAAAAAAAAAGAAAAAATAAAAAAAAAATTTTTTTTTTAGCCTTCTGTGTGCTGCTATTATATAAGCTTCTTCACTGAGACCTGTTCTCAGGGCACCCTGTCCAGAAAACCCTTTATCCTCTTACTGCAATTTGGATTAGGCCTTTTCTAAAATTGCTGCAAGCCATCACTCTGAATTTTCCCTTAACTGGTTTCTAATGGATACTGTTTTCTAGATATTTTTCCCTTCCTCCTTATTGATTAACTAATTCCTTATATGACCTGCCAGGAAATATTGTGTAAGTCAGAGTCTGTGCATGCCTGAAATTCCTTTTATTGTGCCTTCCTCGCTTGATATTTTGGTGGAATATCAATTTCCAGGTCGACGAGCCTTTCCAATAAAACTTTGAGACAATTCCTGCCTTATCATCTAGCATCAGTATCACTTCTGAGAAGTCAGATGCCATTCTGATTTTTACTCCTCACTGGTTACTTGCAGATTTCTGACTTTTAAAATATCCTCCCTATTATTGATGTTCTAAAATTTTAGAGATAGGTCTAAATCTATTTAGGGAGGTTCTTTTTCATGTAACTTTGTCCTCATTTGAAGACACTTTTGATTCTATGTCTCCTGTCAACTCTAAGCAATTATATTATTTCTTTGATAACTTCCTCTCCTCTTATTTTTTTTGGATCTCTTTCTAGAATCTGTATTAGATGGATGCTGAACCCTCTGCATATATCTTCTATATTTCTTATCACTTCTCTAATATGTTCTGTTTCTTTGTCTTTTTGTTTTACGTTTGAGACCTTGCCGTACCCTGTTTTTTCAGTGCTTCTATTAAACATTTATTTGCTATTTATATTTGTAAATTTCCAAGTATTCATTTTCATTGTATTCTGTTCTGGTTTTATGCATGCAATATTTTCTTAAGTCTTACTAGAAATACCAATTTAGGGGATCATTGTTTGTTTTAGAAATTCTCCTTTCTTCTATTCCTGAATTCTCTCCTATTTATCTATGTTCTCCTCCTATTTATCTTGGCTTTATTTTTTTAATCTCACAATTTCCCCATATATCTAGAAACCCTTTGTTTTCTTTTATGTTTATGAATAAAATAATAGACAGGCTGACTGGGAGAGCATAATGCACATAAGCAGGGATTGTTGGCCAAAATGGGTAGACAGGGCTCTAGCTAGATGAGGAGAGATATGGTCCTAGACACCAGTACCTCACAGATGCTAGATTCCTCCCCAGATAATTTCCTTTTTTTTTATATTTATTTATTTAACATCTTTATTGGAGTATAATTGCTTTAAAATGGTGTTCTAGTTTCTGCCTTACAACAAAGTGAATCAGCTATACATACACACACATCCCCATATCTCCCCCTTCCTGCGTCTTCCCACAACGCTCCATATCCCACCCCTCCAGGCAGTCATAAAGCACCGAGCTGATCTTCCTGTGCCATGCGGCTGCCTCCCACTAGCTGTCTATTTTACATTTCGCAGTGTATATAAGTCCATGCCAATCTCGGACTTCGTCCCAGCTTATCCTTCACCCTCCCTGTGTCCTCACATCCATTTTCTACATCTGCGTCTTTATTCCAGTCCTGCCCATAGGTTCTTCAGAACCTTTTTTTTTTTTTTACATTCCATATATATGTGTTAGAATACAGTATTTGTTTTTCTCTTTCTGACTTACTTCACTGTATATGACAGACTCTAGATCCATCCACTTCAATACAAATAACTCAATTTTGTTTCTTTTTATGGCTGAATAATATTCATTCCATTGTATGTATGTGCCACATCTTTATCCATTCATATGTTGATGGGCACTTAGGTTGCTTCCATGTCCTGGCTATTGTGAATAGAGCTGCAGTGAACATTGTGGTACATGACTCTTTTTGAATTATGGTTTTCTCAGGGTATATGCCCAGTAATGGAATTGCTGGTTCGTATGGTAGTCTATTTGTAGTTTTTTAAGGAACCTCCATACTGTTCTCCATAGTGGCTGTATCAATTTACATTCCCACCAACAGTGCAAGAGGGTTCCCTTTTCTCCACACTCTCTCCAGCATTTATTGTTTGTAGATTTTTTGATGATGGCCGTTCTGACTGGTGTGAGGTGATACCTCATGGTAGTTTTGATTTGCATTTCTCTCATGATTAGTGATGTTGAGCATTCTTTCATCTGTTTGTTGGGTTTCTGTATATCTTTGGAGAAATGTCTATTTAGGTCTTCTGCCCATTTTTGGATTGGGTTGTGTGTTTTTTTGATATTGAGCTGCATGGGCTGCTTGTAAATTTTGGAGATTAATCCTCTGTCAGTTGCTTCATTTGCAAATATTTTCTCCCATTCTGAGGGTTGTCTTTTCATCTTGTTTATCGTTTCCTTTGCTGTGTGAAAGCTTTTAAGTTTCATGAGGTCCCATTTGTTTATTTTTGTTTTTATTTCCATTGCACTAGGAGGTGGGTCAAAAAGGATCTTGCTGTGATTTATGTCATAGAGTGTTCTGCCTATGTTTTCCTCTAAGAGTTTGATAGTGTCTGGCCTTACATTTAGGTCTTTAATCCATTTTGAGTTTATTTTTGTGTACAGTGTTAGGGAGTATTCTAATTTCATTCTTTTACATGTAGCTGTCCAGTTTTCCCAGCACCACTTATTGAAGAGGCTGTCTTTTTCCATTGTATATTCTTATCTCCCTTATCAAAAATAAGGTGACCATATGTGCATGGGTTTATCTCTGGGCTTTCTATCCTGTTCCATTAATCTATATTTCTGTTTTTGTGCCAGTACCATACTGTCTTGATTAGTGTAGCTTTGTAGTATAGTCTGAAGTCAGGGAGCCTGATTCCTCCAGCTCCATTTCTCTTTCTCAAGATTGCTTTGGCTATTCAGGGTCTTTTGTGTTTCCAAACAAATTGTAAAATTTTTTATTCTAGTTCATTGAAAAATGCCAATGGTAGTTTCATACGGATTGCATTGAATCTGTAGATTGCTTGGGGTAGTATAGTCATTTTCACAATGTTGATTCTTCCAATCCAAGAACAAGGTATATCTCTCCATCTGTTTGTATCTTTAATTTCTTTTATCAGTGTCTTATAGTTTTCTGCATACAGGTCTTTTGTCTCCGTAGGTAAGTTTATTCCTAGATATTTTATTCTTTTTGTTGCAGTGGTAAATGGGAGTGTTTCCTTAATTTCTCTTTCAGATTTTTCACCATTAGTGTATAGGAGGAATGCAAGAGATTCTGTGCATTAATTTTGTATCCTGCTACTTTACCAAATTCATTGATTAGCTCTAGTAGTTTTCTGGTAGCATCTTTAGGATTCTCTATGTATAGTATCATGTCATCTGCAAACAGTGGCTGTTTTACTTCTTTTCCGATTTGGATTCCTTTTTTTTCTTTTTCTTGTCTGACTGATGAAGCTAAAACTTCCAAAAATATGTTGAATAAGAGTGGTGAGAATGGACAGCCTTGTTCCTGATCTTAGAAGAAATGGTTTCAGTTTTTCACCATTGAGAAGAATGTTGACTGTGGGTTTGTCATATATGGCCTTTATTATGTTGAGGTAAGTTTCCTGTATGCCTACTTTCTGGAGAGTTTGTATCACAAATGGGTGTTGAATTTTGCCAAAAACTGTTTGCCTCTATTGAGATGATCATATGGTTTTTCTCCTTCAATTTGTTAATATGGTTTATCACATTGATTGATTTGTGTATATTGAAGAATCCTTGCATTCCTGGGATAAACCCCACTTGATCATGGTGTATGATCCTTTTAATGTGCTGTTGGATTCTCTTTACTAGTATTTTGTTGAGGATTCTTGCATCTATGTTTATCAGTGATCTTGGCCTGTAGTTTTCTTTCTTTGTGACATCTTGTCTGGTTTTGGTATCAGGGTGATGGTGGCCTCGTAGAATGAGTTTGGGAGTGTTCCTCCCTCTGCTATATTTGGAAGAGTTTGAGAAGGATTAGTGTTAGCTCTTCTCTAAATGTTTAGTAGAATTCTCCCGTGAAGCCATCTGGTCCTGGGCTTTTGTTTGTTGGAAGATTTTTAATCACAGTCTCAATTTCATTGCTTGTGATTGGTCTGTTTATGTTTTCTATTTCTTCGTGATTCAGTCTTGGAAGGTTGTGCTTTTCTAAGAATTTGTCCATTTCTTCCAGGTTGTCCATTTTATTGGCATATAGTTGCTTGTAGTAATCTCTCATAATCCTTTGTGTTTCTGCAGTGTTGATTGTTATTTCTGTTTTTTCATTTCTTATTCTGTTGATTTGAGTCTTCTCCCTTTTTTTCTTGATGCATCTGGCTAATGGTTTATAAATTTTGTTTATCTTCTCAAAGAACCAGCTTTTAGTTTCATTGATCTTTGCTATCGTTTCCTTCATTTCTTTTTCATTTATTTCAGATCTGATCTTTATGATTTCTTTCCTTCTGCTAACTTTGGGGTTTTTTTATTCTTCTTTTTCTTAGATGTAAGGTTAGGTTGTTTATTTGAGTTGTTTTTTGTTTCTTGAGATATGATTGTATTGCTACAAACTTCCCTGTTAGAACTGTTTTTGCTGCATCCTATAGGTTTTGGGTCATCGTGTTTTTATTGTCATCTGTTTCTAGGTATTTTTTTATTTCTTCTTTGATTTCTTCAGTGATGTCTTGGTTATTTAGTAGTGTATTGTTTAGCCTCAATGTTTTTGTATTTTTTACGAATTTTTTTCCTGTAATTGATATCTAGTCTCATATCATTGTGGTCAGAAAAGATACTTGATATGATTTCAATTTTCTTAAATTTACCAAGGCTTGATTTGTGACCCAAGATATGATCTGTCTTGGAGATTGTTCCATGAGCACTTGAGAAGAAAATGTATTCTGTAGTTTTTGAATGGAATGTCCTATAAATATCAGTTAAGTCCATCTTGTTTAATGTATCATTTAAAGCTCATGTTTCCTTATTTATTTTCACTTTGGATGATCTGTCCATGGTGAAAGTGGGGTGTTAAAGTCCCCTATTATGACTGTGTTACTGTCGATTTACCCTTTTATAGCTCTTAGTATCTGCCTTATGTATTGAGGTCCTCCTATGTTGGGTGCATACATATTTACAATTGTTATATCTTCTTCTTGGTTTGATGCCTTGATCATTATGTAGTGTCCTTCTTTGTCTCTTGTAATAGTCTTTCTTTTAAAGTCTATTTTTTTGATATGAGAATTGCTATTCTAGCTTTCTTTTGATTTCCATTTGCATGGGATATCTTTTTCCATCACCTCACTTTCAATCTGTATGTGTCCTTAAGTCTGCAGTGGGTCTCTTGTAGACAGCATATATACGGGTCTTGTTTCTGTATCCATTCAGCCAGTCTATGTCTTTTGTTGGGAGCATTTAATCCATTTACATTTAAGGTAATTATCAATATGTATGTTCCTATTACCATTTTCTTAATTGTTTGGGGTTTGTTTTTGTAGGTCTTTTCCTCCTCTTGTGTTTCCTGCCTAGAGAAGTTCCTTTAGCATTTGTTGTAAAGCTGGTTTGGTGGTGCTGAATTCTCTTAGCTTTTGCTTGTCTGTAAAGGTTTTAATTTTTCCGCTGTATCTGAATGAGATTCTTGCTGGGTAGAGTAATCTTGGTTGTAGGTTTTTCCCTTTAATCACTTTAAATATGTCCTGCCACTCTCTTCTGGCTTGCAGAGTTTCTGCTGAAAGGTCAGTTGTTAGCCTTTTGAGGATTCCCTTGTATGTTATTTGTTGTTTTTCCCTTGTTGCTTTTAATATTTTTTCTTTGTATTTAATTTTTGATAGTTTGATTAATATGTGTCTTGGTGTGTTTCTCCTTGCATTTATCCTGTATGGGACTGTCTGTGCTTCCTGGACTTTTTAAACTATTTCCTTTCCCATATTAGGGAAATTTTCAACTATAATCTCTTCAAATAT
Organism: Kogia breviceps; assembly: GCF_026419965.1. Taxonomy (NCBI): domain Eukaryota; kingdom Metazoa; phylum Chordata; class Mammalia; order Artiodactyla; family Physeteridae; genus Kogia; species Kogia breviceps. Next base: position 145,818,688 of record NC_081310.1, on the reverse strand, counting down.
TTTCTCAGTCCCTTTCTTTTTCTCTTCTTCTTCTGGGACCCCTATAATTTGAATGTTGGTGCATTTAATGTCCCAGAGGTCTCTGAGACTGTCATCAATTCTTTTCATTCTGTTTTCTTTATTCTGCTCTGCAGTAATTATTTCCATTATTTTATCTTCCAGGTCACTTATCCGTTCTTTTGCCTCAGTTATTCTGCTATTGATTCCTTCTAGAGAATTTTATTTTCATTTATTGTGTTGTTCATCATTGTTTGTTTGCTCTTTAGTTCTTCTAGGTCCTTGTTAAATGTTTCTTATATTTTCTCTATTCTATTTCCAAGATTTTGGTTCATCTTTACAATCATTACTCTGAATTCTTTTTCAGGTAGACTGCCTATTTCCTCTTCATTTGTTTAGTTTGGTAGGTTTTTACATTGCTTCTTCATCTGCTGTGTATTTCTCTGTCTTCTCATTTTGCTTAACTTACTGTGTTTGGTATCTTCTTTTTGCAGGCTGCAGGTTCATATTTCCCATTGTTTTGGGGAACTATGTCTGCCCCCAGTGGCTAAGGTTGGTTCAGTGGGTTGTGTAGGCTTCCTGGTGGAGGGGACTAGTGCCTATGTTCTGGTGGATGAGGCTTGGATCTTGTCTTTCTGGTGGGCAGGAGCACGCCTGGTGGTGTGTTTTGGGGTGTCTGTGACCTTATGATTTTAGGCAGCCTCTCTGCTAATATGTGGGATTGTGTTCCTGTCTTGCTAGTTGTTTGGCATATGGTGTCCAGCACTGTAGCTTGCTGGTCGTTGAGTGGGGCTGTGTCTTAACGTTGAGAAGGAGATCTCTGGGAGAGCTTTCACCATTTGATATTACGTGGATCCAGGAGGTCTGTAGTGGACCAGTGTCCTGAACTTGGCTCTCCCACCTCAGAGGCATAGGCCTGTCACCTGGCCAGAGCACCAAGACCCTGTCAGCCCCATGGCTCAGAAGAAAAGGGAGAAAAAAAGAAATAAATAAAATAAAATAAAGTTATTAAAATAAAAAATAATTATTAAAATAAATAAATTAAAAAGTAATTTTAAAAAGAGAAAAAAAGAGAGCAACCAAACCAAAAATCCAATCCACCAATGATAACAAGTGCTAAAATCTATATTAAAAAAAAAAAATAAGGACAGAACCCTAGGATAAATGGTAAAAGCAAAGATATACAGACAAAATCACCCAAAGAAGCATACACATACACTGTCACAAACAGAGAAAAAGGAAAAATATATATATAAACTATAAAAAAAAAAGGAGGGAGAGAGCAACCAAATCAATAAAGAAATCTACCAATGATAATAATTTCAAAATACTTCACCAAGTTAAATATAAAACCAGAAACAGATGTAGAAAGCAAACCCCAAATCTACAGTTGCTCCCAAAGTCCCCTGCCTCAATTTTGGGGTGATTCATTGTCTATTCAGGTATTCCACAGATGCAGGATACATCAAATTGATTGTGGAGATTTAATCCACTACTCCTGAGGCTGGGGAGAGATTTCCCTTTCTGTTTTTTGTTCGCACAGCTCCTGGGGTTCAGCTTTGGATTTGGCCCCGCCTCTGCGTGTAGGTCACCTGAGGGTATGTGTTCTTCGGTCAGACAGGACGGGGTTAAAGGAGCAGCTGATTCGGGGGCTCTGGCTTACTCAGGATTGGGGGAGGGAGGGATACAGAGTGCGGGGCAAGCCTGCAGCAGCAGACACTGGCATGACATTGCCCCAGCCTGAGGCGTGCCGTGTGTTCTGCTGGGGAAGTTGTGCCTGGATCATGGGACCCTGGCAGTAGTAGGCTGCACAGGCTCCCCGGAGGGGAGGTGTGGGTAGTGACCTGTGCTTGCACACAGGCTTCTTAGTGGCTGCAGCAGCAGCCTTAGCGTCTCATGCCCATCTCTGGGGTCCATGCTGATAGCCATGGCTTGAGCCCGTCTCTGGAGCTTGTTTAGGTGGTCCTCTGAATCCCCTCTCCTCGTGCACCCTGAAACAATGGTCTCTTGCCTCTTAGGCAGTTCCAGACTTTTTCGTGGACTTTCTCCCAGCTAGCTGTGGTGCACTAGCCCCCTTCAAGCTGTGTTCACACAGCCAACCCTAGTCCTTTCCCTGAGATCTGACCTCTGAATCCCGAGCCTCACCTTCTAGCCCCTGTCTGCCCCGGTGGGTGAGCAGACAAGCCTCTTGGGCTGGTGAGTGCTGGTCGGCACCGATCCTCTCTGCAGGAATCTCTCTGCTTTGCCCTCTGCACCCCTGTTGCTGCATTCTCCTCCGTGGCTCTGAAGCTTCCCCCCCCCCCCATCTCCACCAGTGAAGGAGCTTCCTAGTGTGTGGAAACCTTTCCTCCTTCACAACTCCCTCCCAGGGGTGCAGGTCCCATCCCTATTCTTTTGTCTCTGTTTTTTCTTTTGCCCTACCCCGGTACGTGGGGAGTTTCTTGCCTTTTGGGAAGTCTGAGGTCTTCTGCCAGCGTTCAGTAGGTGTTCTGTAGGAGTTGTTCCACATGTAGATGTATTTCTGATGTATTTGTGGGGAGGAAGGTGATCTCCATGTCTTACTCTTCCGCCATCTTGAAGGTCTCCTCCCCAGATAATTTCTTAATTACTTTTGAGAATAAAACCTCAATTTGGGTCTGGAGAGTATGAAGGCTCTTCCATGTGCAGCAGAGTTAGAAGAGTCCCATTCATATGCGGAGTTTCTAGTTTTCAGCCAAAGGTCTCATTTCTTCCTGTGTTTTTACCTTCCATTTTTTCACCCCCCCCCCCCCCCCACCGCCTTCCCTCCCATCTCCACTGTATTCAACAGGACAAACTGTCTTTCTTTTCAGCTGTAGCCCACTCTGGAGATGTTCTGGTCTGCAGCTTTCTTTGTTCATCTCCTTCGGTTTTCCATCTTTTAGAAATTCAAAATCTCATTCCCTCTTAACCTTCTCAGACTATCTTCTTTGTTGTGGGTATATATTTGATTTATTCATGTACTTTCATCCTAACAGAGTCTCTACAGAGATAAGAGAGAAATATATATGCTCAAACTGCCATCTTGAACCAGAATACTTCTCTACACCATTTCTCATGATAACTTTAGAAATCAGAATCTTTAACAACATTGTAAATCAATTATACTTAAATAAAATAAATGTAAAAAATCAGAATCTTTTAAAAAGTTTTTAAAGAGCATAAAAATAAAAACTTTAAACAAAGGTTAAATTCTTGTGGTAGGAAAATGTATTGCAGTGAGTCAATAACCTTGCTTTTCTTCTAATTCAAATTTCACAGTGTTTAAAAGACTGTAGCCAATTTGTTTTTGTTTTACCTTTTTCTTTAGCATTTTTGCCTAAAATAATTACTTTCTTCCTCTAAATCCAAACCATCTATACTTGAGGTGGGGGGAGTCTAACCCTGCTCCTTTGTTGTCTACATTTATGACTATTTCCACAAGAGTGTACTCCACTTAACACCCTACTTTAGAGTGTTAAATCTAAAAACAAATGGACTTTTTCTTGTGGTTCAAAGACCATCCTAGATTCCTCAGCCTGTTCTAGCTCTCCAAATAAGAAGCTCAGCAACCCACAAGCTCCCAGAACACCATTCTCATGGATCTGAGGCAGAGCATCCCTGAAATTGCTAGAATGGCTTTACAGAAGTGTAGAAGAGCTGGTGCCACTTCGACTAAGAAGTTCTTTCTAGAAGGGCACATGACTGGGCTTAGAAGTGTATATTTCACTTCCCTAAAGTATGACTTCACTTTTCTCTATTTTCTTGTTCTTATTATCTCTATATATATGCCCTTGGGTTATAAGGAACCAGAAGAGAGGATGAATTTAATCAGCTCAAATCTTTGACAACAAATAGAAAAAGCAAAACAACATGTTCTCCTCCCTACTTGTGTTTGGAATATCTTTTCATCTTCCATAGTATTATAGAAAGCTTGTTGGAGTAGAAAAAATGTCAGGGGCCTCACTCTGCTATAATTAGCTGTTCAACTTTAAGCCTTGATTGCTTTGTCTATAAAAAGGGAGAAATGTGGACCAGATGATTTCTTAGAACATTTTCCTAGATTAAAAAAATCATGATAATTATTCTGTCATTCTATTCTTCTTCACTATTTCAACTCTTCTTTCTTTTAATTTTTAAATATTTGTTTTCAGAGATACACTCTTTTACTCTTTCTTGTTCCAAACTCTTTAATAGTGCTGTTTCTCTACTTCCTTTTTATTTTTCCAGCTCTTTGTTTTTCTCTCATTCTACTTATTCTGTTATTCCTCTATAGTTTTTCCCTTTTCTGGGATCATTAAGACTGTCCTTAGAGTGTGATATTAGGGCATGCATTAAGAAAATGGAAGAGGCCAACTTAATTCAGAATTTTATCTTTTCCTAAAAACATGCATTACTGTAGTATAACACAAGAATTTATAATCCAGAACTCATGTTGACAGAACATCTTTTTGAAATCTTTTATCTTTTGCTTTCTGAGTGATTCTTTTATTTTTCTTTCTTATTTTGTTTTATTTTATCTGAACAGAGAATGGACATTCTTTGAAGTCTAATCATGATCACTACAGATGAACCCAATCTACCAACTTCCCAACATTCTATAGAGTATTAGAAGATTTTTACATTTTGAAGAAGGGGAGACAATCTAAAAAATTTTGGTGGAACTATTGAGAACTAAAATATGGTGGATTATGTTGATTTAGAACTTAAAATAGATGGGTAAATTTGGGGTCAAGGTATACGTCTGAGTCTAATTCAGGTTGGATATATGATTACTTTTCAAGTCATCTAAAGTTTAAAAAGTAATATTTATGATATCTAGCTTTTGATTTGTCATTTGGTCATAAAACATTAAAGAATTATGACTGTTGCTCTTACCACAGATTTATTAGACATCATCAAATATATAGTAGACTATGCTGTGACTAGGTGAAAACTGCAACTTCTGACACATAGCTCTGCAAATACAATGGCTCTAAATATAGAATGCAGTCAAAATATTTAGTTCATATTTTTATGTACAAAATTTTCCATTTTATATTCTTTTAGACACTTTAGCCTATAAACTGACCCATTTGGGTATTCTTTTGAATGTCTTATATTAATAGCTTTTATGTATATCTAACTGATCAATATGGGAATTTTCATTTTCAATAGCCTTAAAAATGGCTCAAGTGCTAACTTCCATTTCAGTTCAAAGAAAGACAGTTTGTTCTGGTCAAAGGCCAGTAGAAGTTACAGTTTGTATCAGGATGACCTGACATATCCGGGTCAGATTGACCAGATCAGAAAACACATCAGCCTCCAAACCTCCTTGTGAAATTCTTTACTAAATTTAATTTATTTGCACTGAACCACCCAAAGCTTCTGGCTGTCAGGTAAGTGGGCAGTGATGCAAAAAAGGAGACTCTCTGGAGTTTTTAGAACTAGTTCAAGGCAGATATAGGACTTTTCTACCTGAAAAAAAGACTACCTGCTATTTCTATGAATTTGACTTGTGTGGTATATTGCTCACATTCAAAATAAACCAAAGCCTCTGTTTGATGAACCCAAATAATACTCAGATTTAGGCTATATATATATTACTTACATTTAGATTTCATTCATAATTTGATTTGAATCTAAAAAAAAAACCCCCAAGTCAGGAAGAATGTGTCCTTTCCCCCTTCACTGACTTTTAATAGACATTGTAATGTAAAATTGAAGTGTGAACATATGAAAGGATATTCTTTAATTCTTACCAGCTGAATACATATTCAATATGCTTCCAGACTGTTCTAAAATCTTGAAAAATTAGATAAATATGGTGATTGAAATGATTTTTTAATAAACATACTATTAATAAATGTTTGTGACCCATTTATAAAATATACATTAATAATATATGGATATGTGATTTCTTAATTATTAGTGAAATCTTTCATCAAATGCATTTGAAGACATGTAAATTATTTGACATAATAGTTACCAATTATGAAGTTTTAGAGGGCATGACATATGCCAAACACGTCATTTGAAGAACAGCTGTGAGTTTGTATGCTATGTGCTATTTGTATTTTTTGTTTTCACGTTGATAGCATGACATTCCTTTATTTGGAGATCTTAATTTCTAGGTTACTTTAAATTTTAAGAAATTCAATACATAATAGTCATAACCTTAAGAAACACAAAATGAGCAAGAAAATATTTGAAGGAAATTATAAATCTAATAGATTTCTGTCAGAAAGAAAATAGGCACAGGAACAGTTTTCTCTTCACGTACTCTTTTCACAGAATAATAGAAAAGGTTGTGTTAATATAGTATTTGTTATTATGCAGTATTTTAATATCCGTATAAGTCTATTCCATTATATTTTGTGTTTCATATATTTATTCCTTTATGGTTATAATCACCAATATATTTCATTTAAGAGTTCAAAACTATGTTAAATGAATTGTGTTTTTATATGGAATATATTTGCCATTATGAAGAATAGTCGGTTATATTGTTATTTCAAGCAATAAATCTGAATTCATTCTATTAGTTTAAAAATTGTAAAATTCAAAAGTTTAATTATATGTATAACATAAAAATTGAGCACATTTTCTATAGCACTTCATTTATTTGTGTTAATTTTTTAATGTGATATGTCTACAATATTTTTTATTTTGCATTTATTTTTTCAACATGTTTACATTGTATGAATTGAGCTTTTTTTGCGCACAGATTCTTGCTTGTAGCTTCTTGGCAGGATTTTTTGTTGTGATGTAACCACTGTTCTTATAAAAAATATTATGTGCATTTGTTTTGCATCTTTGTCTTCATTCCATATGTCCTATAGTTTGTATTTTTATATAAAGTTATTTATAAGGAATGGTAATTTAAAAGTCTGTGATCATCTCTTTCACCTTCATTGTTTTCAACAGACAGATATTCTTAGTTCTTATTTTCTGATAGTCATAAACAGATTTTTAGTATGATGTAAGGCAGATAAGGCCACATATAGTTTACCTTCATATCATATCTTATGTCATGGAGTACTTATTTTAGCTATCTTTGGACAAGTTGTTTTGATCATTCAATTTTATATCAATTTACTTTTTAAACTTGGGTTAAATTTTTTAGTTCATGGAAGTGTAATTTGCTATAAAATATTAGGAATTCTTCTGAAGATAGCACTTTCTAATTACAGTAACCAATCTTTATTGAGAGCTAAGCACTTTCAGACACTAATTTATTCCTTGCACAACACCATGAAGCAAATATTGAACACAATTTTACAGATGAGGAAACTGAAAGGCAGAGACGTTGATGTACTTGTCCATGGTCATAGAAACAGAATGACTCACGTCTGTCTCATCTCTCATCTGTTTATTTCAGACCCAAACCAGCTAATTTGTGCTTGACTTATGTCCTTTAGTATTAACCTTTCACACTTCTATTTCTTCCATGATATCACAGTGAAGCAAAAAGAAAAAAAATTAACACAATTGAGTATTAAAATGTGTCTTTTCTTTTAGCCAGAAACATTTGAGCATCTTTTTATCAAGCATACAGAATCAGTGACATTTGGTCCTCTTCTTTTGGAGCCTGAAACCATTTCAGAAGATATCAGTGTTGATACATCATGGAAAAATAAAGATGAGATGGTACCACCAACTACAGTCTCTCTACTTTTGATGACTCGGGATCTTGAAAAGGGTTCTATTTGTATTAGTGACCAATGCAGCAGTGTTCACTTCTCTGAGGTTGAGAGCACAGAGATAACCTGTGAGGAGGAAAGCAGGAGACAACCCTCTGTTAAATATGCCACCCTGCTCAGCAACTCTAAATCAGGTGAAACTGAGGAAGAGCAAGGGCTTGTAAATAGCTCAGTCAGCAAATGCTTCTCTAGCAACAATTCTCTACCTAAGGATTCTTTCTCTAATAACTCATGGGAGATAGAAACCCAGGCATTTTTTATATTATCAGATCAGCATCCCAATATAATTTCACCACGCCTTCCATTCTCAGGAGGATTGGATGAACTTTTGAAACTCGAGGGAAATTTCCCTGAAGAAAATAATGACGAAAGGTCTGTCTATTATTTAGGAGTCACTTCAATCAAAAAGAGAGAGAGAGATGTGCTTTTGACTGATAAGTCAAGAGTGTTGTCCCCATTTCCATCCCACTGTTTATTCACCGACATCAGAATCCTCCAGGATAGTTGCTCACAACTTGTAGAAAATAACTTCAATTTAGGAACTTCTGGTCAGAAGACTTTTGTATCTTACATACCTCAATTTCAGACTTGTTCTACTCAGACTCAGAAAATAGTGGAAAACAAGATGTGTGACCTAACTGTCTAGTTTCATTCCAGACACATCTCAGATTTATGATGTAATGAGTCATATGAAGGGTAATATATTCCACTATAGTGTTGGTTAGGGGAGAGAAAAGAAAACTGTCAGAGGCAAATTTGAAAATGATTGCTTCACAACTAATGGTATCTGTTTGTCCTCACTCAGTAATATAGACAAAAAATGTGAGAAAGCCTTCAAGAGCCTAGCAGTGTAGACCGACTCTTCTAATGATTAATCAGCACCTTGGGAAGGTCTCCAGTGGCTTGTGTCTAGCTAGCCATAAACTAAACAATACTATTTTCTTTGAACGTTGAACCCATGTAGAAAAAGCTAGTCATCTGAATTACACTCACATCTGAAAGAACACTTCACACTAACACTTGTGAAATGTAACTGTATTTTCAAGGGTGTGGTTATTTTACCTTGAGTTGTCTTTGCTGTGCACTAATTTACACATACACACAATTATACCTAATAGGCATCCTTGTGCATTTTAAAAGTGTGCAATGTATTTGTATTTTGTGCTACTAGACTGTGTGATTTGAAGATGTTTCAATTTAACATACTTTCCCTGAGTACTTACTCTGTGGTAGGCACTCAATTGAATGTTGCAGATAGGTGATTTAGCCCTGGTCTAGGGGATATATTTGTGAAGATATACAGGAAACAAATGTTTATTTTCACATCTAAGATCTGTACCATAGAATGAAACTACCTGTTAAATGGTGATACCCACAACAAGTATTTTGATGAGAACACAAGCCCTTATGAAAACATAATGTCTGCCTCACCTCTTCTCTATAAAATGTTGAAATGCTCACTTTCTGCTACAGTTAGATTGCTAAATGTTACTGTGTATCACTCTGGAATTGTCTTCCCCATTCCCACTTGCATGTACACTGTTTTTTTTCCTCACTTACTGAGCATTCTTCCTGTATATAAACCAACCACTGTGCTAATATTTTCCATACTTTACCTCAATTAATTATTGAAATAATTGTATGAGACATGTACTACTATTACATTCCTTTTAAAGATTAGAAGATTAATTTGCCCAAGGCCACAGAGTTAATGGAATCCATATATAAAACCGGATCTTTTTAATGCTAGTGATTATGTTTTTAAAGCATACCTTACATTATCATCCATTAAAAAAACTGACTTGTAATCAAAATTTATTAAGTAGAAATATAACACTGGATGAAAATTAAGTGAGAATTACACAGATGTTGTCTTTGCCTTTAAAGACTTTAATGTTTATTGTTTATTTCAGTTCTTGGTATGGCAAGAAAACCCAGACAGCATATTGAACAACAAACTAAATTAAGAAACCTGCAGAGATAGTTGCTCAATGGCAATAAGTAAGAATTTCAAGATTATCGGTATCGTCAAAATAAATACTTTAGTCTTCAAAAATATTCCTATGAGTTGTTAAACATCACTAGTTTCGTACTTAGACTGAGAGAGGATTCCACTGATTTACTATTACCATAAATAAAATCCTCCCCCGTCTCTATTCCAGTTGTGACCATATGAAATGAGCTGTTCAGACTCCAATTGATAGATATTTTTTCACACCTTTCATGATCATTTGCCAACTAGAAATCCATAAAGCTGTTTCATGCCATAAGTATTGTTGAAATATCTTAGGATCTCACACAATCAGTGACTCTCTTACAAGAGAAAGGTAGAGGAGCCATATCAACTCACTGAATAATTAGTTCTATACAAAGATAAAGATAGAAAAAAATTGTTTTCAATTTTTCAGTGATTTATAGTTTCAGAATCAAAGAATTATTAACATGTATGGAAATTTTAGTAAAATTGACCATTATTTTTAATACTGCTCACAGAATATACATAGATAGAAAATTACATTTTGCCCCATTCTGCATATAATTAGAGATTAAACACTGAACAAGTCCTCTGAGACATGACATCCTCCCATTCTCCTGTGGTGTGGGACCCAGAACAATAGGGAAGAGAAACGGATAAATGTTCCAGTCAGCCCAAGGTTTTGCCATGCTGTGTGTACTCTGTCGTGAATTCAGACGTCCCAGGACCACCATACTGCTGCAGGTCTGAGTTAAAGGAATTTTGTGACAGCACATTAAACCTGAGATCACTGATACCATTCTGGTGCAGCTTCAGTTCCCAAAACAAATAAAAACATTTCAGAAATTGAAATTCCAAGGGACTTTCTTTTCATAGAGCGGGTTGAAGTAGTGCAGTTTGGCCTATTGGTATATATAAATTTAGATCATATTTACTGTCAGTGTGCTAAGGCTCTGATTTTCACTTTCAAAAGTTCATGTCACTTTATGTATTACATATATTACCGGGTCTTTATGAAAATTACCATTTAGATGAAAATTTAGAATGTTTTGTACTCCAGTTTGGTTAGATATTTTCCATTTCTTTGCAGAGATTCTGTAAAAAAAACTTTTAAGGGAGAGAGGAGCTGAAATATAGGTTTGGACTTTTAAACTTAGGATAAATCTGGAATTTTGAGTATTTCATTTAAAGGCCTAAAATTGCAATACAACCTGTGAATCAGTCTCTCTAAATCTGAGCTTCATGAAAATAAACTCAGAAATTAATAATTTGAGCTATGGCTTCAAGTTTAAACAGATTGTTCGAAGATAAATCATTTGTCAGGGTTAATGAGATTATAGATGTCCTAGGTTAAAGCCCCCAAGAACAAAGAAGAAGAAAGAAGACGAGATACACATCAGTATGAATGGGGGCCTCCTATTGGAAGCCCTGTGTTCCCATTTAGAGATGAGCTACATAGTGACAAGAGGAATAGGAACAGATAGTCTTTTATTTTTAAACCTAGTCTAGAGTAGTACAAAGACCTGGATGAAAGTCCCAAACCAGTGGGTGATCCTGGACCTATAATAAGGTTTCATGACCCTAAGCATGACATTCTTCTACCTCCTCTCATCCATTTCCAATAAAACCAACTCCTTCTTTCCATATATCAAACATATGGTCATATTCTCTTAGCAATATCCATTTTAACTACTCAAAAGTTGAGAGAAGATAAACTTCCTCCACAAATTGATACCAGATTCCAAAGCTACTTTCGTTGGCACAGTATAAAGATTAGGCTGTAAGAGTTGTGCCCACAGGTCTCCTGTGGGCTTGGACAAAGTGCTAAATGAATCAAGACATACTGCAACCATATGTCACGTAGACTTGGGTGAAAAAAAAAAAAACCTCTCTCTAAATTATTTCCTGTAGTTTTTAAAAGAAATGTGTTCTACTTTTCATCTTCCAAGGGCCATCTTGATAGTTACAGACTCTTCTAAAGTATTTACTATTGAGAAAACACATTCTCAAATTTTAAAACACAAAATTAAAATTGTCCACTGTATTATGATTAAAAGAAGCCACATTTGAGAAAAAAATTTAAACATAGTTACCAAAAATGTGAAGAACTGTTTATAAGAAGAAACTGGGTAAGTCAGTAGTTTTACTCCTTCTTGAACAATTGTTTAAAGCTGGAAAGTGTTCCTGTACCTCATCATGATGTTGGGCGAGCAGCTTAGAATACAACAGACTGCTTTAGAACTGAAATGTTGTTACTTGCATTTGTATGAGCATCAAGAAGTGGTTTCCATGGGTTTTTATATTGAATGAAATATTTTTATACAAAGTTTATCAATCAATATTTATTGTGGAAAGTTGCTATTTTTCAAAATTAATTATACGTAAAATGTATGGCATCAAATTCAATTTTGTAAGGATCTTTGACAGGATATTTTAAATAACATGTCCATTCAAAAAGTCTGAAGTGAGAAAAAATTTGGAAGGTATTTAATGTTGTAGTGAAATACTTATATTGTAGATATTGTACTTTTTAAACTTGTCATTAAGTATTTGGCATGCAGATAACACTTTCTCTTTAGTCACAATTGGTATGTTAATAAACGTTATAAACATAAGTGCTGAGACATGCATCACTAATTGTTTTATAAAATTTAATTATCCTAATTCTCCTTTTTGTCCCTAAAGTCATAAAGAAAGATGTGTAAATTATGACTGTGAAATTTTTATCATTATAAATCATAAGCATTGTTGGAATTGATATGAGATCAAATATGAGAAATGGAAAGTCCAAATAAAATTTTTATGAATTTAAGTTATTTTAGGATTATTTTATGTTTGTATGATTACTGCTTTCAGCAAAGCTTTGAAAAATATGAAGTAATCCTTGTATTTTATGTGAATAGTTACTATATTATTTTTACCCATTGTTAGCATTTGTGTTTTTAAAATTGTTACAAACATGCCTTGCCTTTGGAAGAGATTTGAAAACATTTTAGATCCAGCTGTCTCTCTTTACTGTTATTCTCTCTGTATTCTCAATATATCACCCACACCAAATACTTGCTTGCATTATAGCCACTTGCAATGAAAAATTACTTATTTTAAACATCAAGAGCTCTGTAGTTTGATTCTTTACTTCCTTTAGAAATCTTGATTTACAGTCATTTGTGAACATTTGTTTCATCACTTAGTTTTCTAGCAATTTGAGTTTGGGGGCTAGTATTTGGGCTAGGATTAATATATGTTCTCCTTGCTTAGTTTTAAAATGTAAATGAAACTAACATCAAAAATTTCAAACAGTACATGGAAGTATAAAATAAAAATTGTTCTCTCCCTCCACTCTCAATCTTTAGTTCCTATTCCCTAAAAATAACCTGTTATTATTATACCACATACATTTAAAGTTTTTATATAGTTGGGATCATATTCTGCTTGCTGTAATAAAATTACCCTTTTCCCTTAATATATCTTGGTGATATTTCCATAGAAACTCAAATATACCTACTTTATTATTTTAATGGTTACATAGATATTCCATTATATCAAAGTACAATGATTTATGTAAACGGTTCAAAATTGGTGAACATTTAGGTTGTTTCTAATCTTTTACTTTTATGGACAATACTGAAGTGAGCATTCTCATACATAATTATGTCTTGGCATACTTTTGCAAATCTACTTGTCAGGACTCTTGGTTTCAAGTGTAAGAAACCAACTGAAATTGTCGAAAGTATCTTTTTGCTATTTTAATTTTAACTTGATGAATGAAGTTGAGCATATTTTCATGTTTATAAGCCATTTGTTTTTCTCTACCTTCCTATTCGTTGCCTAATTTTCTACTGGGCTATTATAATTTTATTGCTTTCTTATCATTATTTTTCATATATGTGATCTGAGTTTTCTTAGTTAAGATATGACTTATGTAGTGTAAAGTAAACAAGTCTTCAGTGTAAGCTTAATGAATTTTTACACACTTCATATCTGAGTAAAATCTCTGAATCACAGGATAGATTTTAGTTTAGCTTTAATAGATACATACTGCCAAATACATACTAATTTACACTGTTGTCAGTAAGGTAGAAGAGTTCTGTTGCTTTATATACCAATTCCTAATCAACATTGATATTGTCAGCTTTTGAATTTTAGTCAGTCTGGTGGTTGTGTAAGGGTTTCTTAGAGTTTTAGTTTGTACTTCTCTAATATGTAATAATTTTGAGAGACATTTCCCTCTCCTATTTCTGTGTATTTCATAAACATCTAAAATATTGTTACATTGCTGCTTTAGGCAGTACCGAGTCTTTCAAATTTCCCCTTTGTACTGTTTGTTTATTACTTCTTGCATCTTTGTGCTTCCATCTGGGATAATTTCCCTTCATCCTAAAGAACTTTCTTGTACAGCGGATCAACTGTAACAAATTCTTTCAGACTTTGTTTGGGAACATCTATATTTTATCTTCAATTATGATAGATATTCTTGCTCAATATTGAATTCTAAGTTTGCAATTATTTTCCATCTTTGTAAGTTGTCTTTTTATTGTCTTCCAGTGTCTGGTGTCCATTGTTACTGTTGAGAAGTTAGCTATCATTTTAATTGTTGTTTCCTTAAGGTAATTTCTCATTGTTTGTTTGTTTGCTTTTAAGATTTTTCTTTTTATCTTTTGTTTTTAGTTGTTTGACTATTAAAAGTCTAGGTGTGCTTTCTTTTTTACTTGTCCAGATTGGGATTCATTGAGCTTCTTTTATTTGACCACGAATAGGTTTTATTAGACTCGAAAATTCTCAGCCATTATTTCTTCACATGTCAATTTCTCCCATTTTATTTATCCTTCCCTTGTGAAACTTGTTTTTTAACATCTTTATTGGAGTATAATTGCTTTACAATGTTGTGTTAGTTTCTGCTGTATAACAAAGTGAATCAGCTATATGCATACATATATCCCCATATCCCCTCCCTCTTGCGTCTCCCTCCAACACTCCTAATCCCACCCCTCTAGGTGTTTGCAAAGCTCCAAGCTGATCTCCCTGTGCTATGCAACTGCTACCCAAGAGCTATCTATTTTACATTTCGTAGTGTATATATGTCAATGTTACTCTCTCACTTTGTCCCAGTTTACCATTCCAACTCCCCGTGTCCTCAAGTCCATTCTCTATGTCTGCCTCTTTATTCCTGACCTGCCCCTAGGTTCATCAGAACAATTTTGTTTTTAGATTCCATACATATTTGTTAACATATGATATTTGTTTTTCTCTTTCTGACTTCACTCTGTATGACAGACTCTAGGTCCATCCAACTCACTACAAATAACTCAATTTTGTTTCCTTTTATGGCTGACTAATATTCCATTGTATATATGTGCCACATCTTCTTTATCCATTCATCTATTGACAGACACTTAGGTTGCTTCCATGTCCTGGCGATTGTAAATAGTGTTGCAGTGAACACTGTAGTACATGACTCTTTTTGAATTATGGTTTTCTCAAAGTATATGCCTAGTAGTGGGATTGTTGGGTCATATGGTAGTTCTATTTTTAGTTTTTTAAGGAAACTCCATACTGTTCTCCATAATGGCTGTATCAATTTACATTCCCACCAACAGTGCAAGAGGGTTCCCTTTTCTCCACACTCTCTCCAGCATTTATTGTTTGTAGATTATTTGATGATGACCATTCTGAAAGGTGTGAGGTGATACCTTATTGTAGTTTTGATATGCATTTCTCTCATGATTAGTGATGTTGAGCAACTTTTCACGTGTTTGTTGGCAATCTGTGTATCTTCTCAGGAGAAATGTCTGTTTAGGCCTTCTGCCTATTTTTGGATTAGGTTATTTGTTTTTTTGATATTGAGCTGCATGAGCTGCTTGTATATATTGGTGATTAATCCTTTGTCAGTATCTGCATTTTCAAACACTTTCTCCCATTCTGAGGGTTGTCTTTTCATCTTGCTTATGGTTTCCTTTGCTTTGCAAAAGATTTTAAGTTTCATTAGGTCCCATTTGTTTATTTTTGTTTTTATTTCCATTTCTCTAGGAGGTGAGTAAAAAAGGATCTTGCTGTGATTTATATCATAGAGTGTTCTGCCTATGTTTTCCTCTAAGAGTTTGATGGTGTCTGGCCTTACATTTAGGTCTTTAGTCCATTTTGAGTTTATTTTTGTGTATGGTGTTAGGGAGTGTTCTAATTTCATTCTTTTACATCTAGGCTCTCCAGTTTTCCCAGCACCACTGATTGAAGAACCTTTCTTTTCTCTATTGTATATTCTTGCCTCCTTTATCAAAAATAACGTGATCGTGTGTGGGGGTTAATCTCTGGGCTTTCTCTCTTGTTCCATTAATCTATATTTCTGTTTTTGTGCCAGTACCATACTGTCTTGATTACTGTAGCTTTGTAGTATAGTCTGAAGTCAGGGAGCCTGATTCCTCCAGCTCCGTTTTTCTTTCTCAAGATTGCTTTGGCTATTCAGCATCTTTTCTGTTTCCAAACAAATTGTGCAATTCTTTGTTCTAGTTCTGTGAAAAATGCCATTGGTAGTTTAATAGGGATTGCATTGAATCTGTAGATTGCTTTGGGTAATATAGTCATTTTCACAATGTTGCTTCTTCCAATCCAAGAACGTGGAATATCTCTTCATCTGTTAGTATCATCTTTAATTTATTTCATCAGTGTCTTATAGTTTTCTACATACAGGTCTTTTGCCTCCTTAGGTTGATTTATTCCTAGGTATGTTATTCTTTTTGTTGCAATGGTAAATGAGAGTGTTTCCTTAATTTCTCTTTCGGATTTTTCATCGTTAGTGTATAGGAATGCAAGAGATTTCTGTGCATTAATTTTATATCCTGCTAGTCTACCAAATTCACTGTTTAGCTCTAGTAGTTTTCCGGTAGCATTGTTAGGGCTCTCTATGTATAGTATCACGTCATCTGCAAACAATGACAGCCTTACTTCTTTTCCGATTTGGATTCCTTTGATTTCTTTTTCTTGTCTGATTGTTATGGCTAAAACTTCCAAAACTATGTTGAATGATAGTGTTGAGAGTGGGCAACCTTTTCTTGTTCCTGATCTTGGAGGAAATGGTTTCAGTTTTTCACCATTGAGGACGATGTTGGCTGTGGGTTTGTCATATATGGCCTTTATTATGCTGAGATAGGTTCCCTCTCTGCCTACTTTCTGGAAAGTTTTTATCATAAATGGGTGATGAATTTTGTCAAAAGCTTTTTCTGCATCTATTGAGATGATCATATGGTTTTTCTCCTTCAATTTGTTAATATGGTGTAGCACATTGATTCATTTGCATATATTGAAGAATCCTTGCATTCCTTGGATAAACCCCACTTGATCATGGTGTATGAGCCTTTTGATGTGCTGTTGGATTCTGTTTGCTAGTATTTTCTTGGGGATTTTTGCTCTATGTTCATCAGAGATATTGGCCTGTAGTTTTCTTTTTTTGTGACGTCTTTGTTTGGTTTTAGATGGTGGCCTCGTAGAATGAGTTTGAGAGTGTTCCTCCCTCGGCTATATTTTGGAAGAGTGTGGGAAGTTAGCTCTTCTCTAAATGCTTGATAGAATTCTCCTGTGAAGCCATCTGGTCCTGAGCTTTTTTTTTTTTTTTTGGAAGATTTTTAATCACAGGTTCAATTTCAGTGCCTGTGATTGGTTTGTTTATATTTTCTATTTCTTCCTGGTTCAGTCTTGGAAGGTTGTCCTTTTCTAAAAATTTGTCTATTTCTTCTAGCTTGTCCATTTTATTGGCATATAGTTGCTTGTAGTAATCTCTCATGATTCTTTGTATTTCTGCCATGTCAATTGTTACTTCTTTTTTGTTGTTGTTGTTGTTGTTGTTGTTGTGGTATGCGGGCCTCTCACTGTTGTGGCATCTCCCTTTGCAGAGCACAGGCTCCGGACGCGCAGGTTCAGTGGCCATGGCTCACGGGCCCAGCTGCTCCGCGGCATGTGGGATCTTCCCAGACCAGGGCACAAACCTGTGTCCCCTGCATCGGCAGGTGGACTCAACAACTGTGCCACCAGTGAAGCCCTTACTTCTCTTTTTTCATTTTTAGTTCTGTTGGTTTGAGTTTTCTCCCTTTTTTTCTTTATAAGTCTGGCTAGTAGTTTATCAATTTTCTTTGTCTTCTCAAAGGAGCAGCTTTTAGTTTTATTGATCTTTGCTATTGTTTCCTGCATTTCTTTTTCATTTATTTCTGATCTGAACATTATGGTTTCTTTCCTTCTGCTAACTTTGGGGGTTTTTGTTCTTTTTTTAATAATTGCTTTAGGTGTAAGTTTAGGTTTTTTGAGATTTTTCTTTTTTCTTGAGGTAGGATTGTATTGCTATAAACTTCTGTCTTAGAACTGCTTTTGCTGCATTCCATAGGTTTTGAGTCATCATGTTTTCCTTGTCATTTTTTTCCAGGTATTTTTAAAAAATTTCTTCTTTGATTTCTTCCATGATCTTGGTTATTTAGTAGTGTATTGTTTAGCCTCCATGTGTTTGTATGTTTTACAGATCTTTTCCTGTAATTGATATCTAGTCTCATAGCATTGTGGTCAGAAAAGATATTTGATATGATTTCAATTTTCTTAAATTTACCAAGGCTTGATTTCTGACACAGATATGGTCTATCCTGGAGAATGTTCCATGAGCACTTGAGCAGAACGTGTATTCTGTTGTTTTTGGATGAAAAGTCCTATAAATACCAATCAAATCCATCTTGTTTAATGTATCATTTAAAGCTTGTGTTTCCTTATTTATTTTCATTTTGGGTGATCTGTCCATTGGTGAAAGTGGGGTGTTAAAGTCCCTTAGTATTATTGTGTTACTGTTGATTTCCCCTTTTGTGGCTGTCAGCATTTGCCTTATGTATTGAGGTGCTCGTATGTGGGGTGCATAAATATCTACAATTGTTATATCTTCTTCTTGGATTGATCCCTGATCGTTATGTAGTGTCCTTCTCTGTCTCTTGTAATAATCTTTGTTTTGAAGTCTATTTTGTCTGATATGAAAATTGCTACTCCAGCTTTCTTTTGATTTCCATTTGCAGGGAATGTCTTTTTCCATCCCCTCACTTTCAATCTGTATGTGTCCTTAAGTCTGCAGTGGGTCTCTTGTAGACAGCATATATACGGGTCTTGTTTCTGTATCCATTCAGCCAGTCTATGTCTTTTGTTGGGAGCATTTAATCCATTTACATTTAAGGTAATTATCAATATGTATGTTCCTATTACCATTTTCTTAATTGTTTGGGGTTTGTTTTTGTAGGTCTTTTCCTCCTCTTGTGTTTCCTGCCTAGAGAAGTTCCTTTAGCATTTGTTGTAAAGCTGGTTTGGTGGTGCTGAATTCTCTTAGCTTTTGCTTGTCTGTAAAGGTTTTAATTTTTCTGCTGTATCTGAATGAGATTCTTGCTGGGTAGAGTAATCTTGGTTGTAGGTTTTTCCCTTTAATCACTTTAAATATGTCCTGCCACTCTCTTCTGGCTTGCAGAGTTTCTGCTGAAAGGTCAGTTGTTAGCCTTTTGAGGATTCCCTTGTATGTTATTTGTTGTTTTTCCCTTGTTGCTTTTAATATTTTTTCTTTGTATTTAATTTTTGATATTTTGATTAATATGTGTCTTGGCCTGTTTCTCTTTGGGTTTTTCCTGAATGGTACTCTCTGTGCTTCTTGGACTTGATTGACTATATCCTTTCCCATGTCAGGGAAGTTTTTGACTGTAATCCCTTCAAATATTTTCACAAACCCTTTCTTTTACTCTTCTTCTTCTAGGACCCCTATAATTCGAATGTTGGTGCATTTAATGTTGTCCCAGAGGTCTCTAAGACTGTCCTCAATTCTTTTCATTCTTTTTTCTTTGTTCTGCTCCATGGCAGTTATTTCCACCATTTTATCTCCCAGCTCACTTATCCATTCTTCTGCCTCAGTTATTCTGCTACCGATTCCTTCCAGAGTATTTTTAATTTCAGTAATTGTGTTGTTCATCTCTGTTTGTTTGCTATTTAGTCTTCTAGATCCTTGTTAAATGTTTCTTGTATTTTCTCCATTCTGTTTCTGAGATTTTGGATCATCTTTACTGTCATTACTCTGAATTCTTTTTCAGATAGGTTGCCTATTTTGTCTTCATTTATTTGGTCTTTAGGTTTTTACCTTGCTCCTTCGTCTGTAACATATTTTTTGTTATTTCTTTTTTTTTTTTTTTTCTTTGTGTGTGTGTGGTGCTATATTCCTGTCTTACTTGTTGTTTGGGCTGAGACGTCCAGCACTGGAGTTTGAATGCAGCTGCATACAGCCAGGTGAGGACCTCCAGGAGTCCTCACTTCAATTAATATTCCCTGGGGTCTGAGGTTCTCTGTTAGTCCAGCGGTTTGGATTTGGAGCTCCCACCACAGGAGCTCGGGCCCAACCTCCAGCCTGGGAACCAAGATCCCACAAGCTTTGTGGCACGGTAAAAAAGAAAGAAGGTAAAAAAGAAAGGAAAAAAGGAGCAGTACAATATCAAAAAATAAAAAACAAAATAAAATTAGAAAGATAAAAAAATATTAGGTAAAATAAAACTATAATTGAAACAACTGCAACAAGGTCAAATAAAATCACAACAGAAAGAAGAAAAAAGGAAAAAAATAAAAGGGAGGGGGAAACAAACCAAAAGGAGAGAACAATAACAAAGTATAAAGAATAAGATATAATTTGAAAAATAAAGATTTATTAGGAAAAATAACCATATAAAAGAATCAACAATGAATCAACAAGGTAAAACAGAACCCCAATCTAAAAGAGCAAGAAAGAAAGAAAAAAAAGCCTTGGCTATGGTGGCAGAGTTTAAGCAGGTGTGGGACTTAGGTGGGGTGGGGATTGGGGTGGGGAGGGTCCTAGGTGGGGGGGGTGACGTATGAGCTTGGGGCGGGGCCTAAGCAGAGTGACATTCAAGTGTGGGGCGGGGCCTCTACTTAGGACCTGCACAGAAGGGGAGATGCAGCATGTAGAAAGGAGGGCCTCTGGAGTGTGGAGTTCCTGAGATTGGATGGAGGTAGGTTCCTGAGTGAGGGTGTGTGGTTGGGGTTTAGGTCCAGTGCATTGAAGGGGGTCTCCGAGTGTAGAGGTAGGGCCCTGGGTGAGAGTGTAGGGGAGGAGCTTGGGTTCTGAGCAGCAGGAGGGAGGATCTGAAGGCAGAGGATTAGGCCCGGGAGCCCAACAGCCTCCCCGGTGCTTAAGTGGACAGGGAAAGCACTGGCCGCATTCCCTTCCATTCCTTTGCACCACTCCCCCACTGTCTCCCCCAGGGTCTCCCCCATCGCCGCTGGACCCCTAACTGTGAGTGCATCCCTCTGGGTGTAGGAACTCCTCCCCTCCCCCAGCCACCCCTCAGGGGTGTCAGTCCCAGAGGTCCGGACCTTATTTTTGCTCCCCCTTCCCTCCCTCGCACTCCCTCAGGATGCATGTGGCTGGAGGGGGTCTCAGTGGGTGGAAGATCAGGCCCGGGATCTCAGCAGGTTCCTGGGGGCCCAAATGGGCACGGGAAACCTGACCACACTCTCTTTTGATCCTCTGCCCTCCCAATGGTTCCCCTATTTCCCCCTTCAGGTGTGGGATCCCTTCCCCTCCCCCAGCCACCCCTCAGGAGCACCAGCCCCATCCCCCCTCCACTTCTCCTCCCCCTTCACTCCCCCCATGTCCCATGTCCTACCTGGTCACTGGGGGTTCCTCCCATCCATTTAGGTGTCTGTGGTCCCCTCACTGGTGCCTGGTAATTGCCCTAGTTGTGCCCCCTTCTGAAACTCTTGAGTCACATGTTAGTTATTCTGGTCTAGGTCCACATGTCTATTTCTTTCCCAGTCTTTCTTTGTCTTTATTCTTAGTTTTGTTTATTTTTTCTTGATCTGTCTTTGAGGTCACTAGTTAATGTCATTTCTATGAACAGTGTGTAGTTAAAACGATCCAATGTGTTCTTGTTCTTTTAATTCTTTTTTATAGCTTTTAATAGACTCTTGAAATGTTATACTTTTCCTCTACTTTGTCCATATTTTCTTCTATTTCCTTTTTGTTAATTATAATTATTTTAACATGCTTCTCTAATTTCAATGCATGAAGTTCTGAGCCTGCTTCTATTAATTGGTTTATCTCCTGATTTCCTGTTTTATTTCACATATGTAGTAACTTTTGCTTGTATGCTGGATATTATGAATAATATGCTGTAGGGGCTCTGGATTGTGTTATCTTTTCCCTCCAAATGTTGAATTTCATTCTTTTTGGCAGTTAAAGAATTTATGGATCACTTGGATCTTATTTACATTTGTTTTAGGCTACTTGAGGAGGGTATATTTCAGTTTTGTCCCATCCTAGGTTTTAGTCTTTACTATTATTCCTAGGTATGACCTTTCTAGAGTTAAAACTAAATCTCCTGGGTGTTGTTCAATGTCTTTTCATTATGGCTGGGATGAAATTCTAAACTTTCCCCAATATTGTGCTATTATTACTAATCAGCTCTTAATTCACAAGCAGCTCTTTTCTACTAGGGATATTAGAGTTTCATCCAGTAAATACACAGCTTAGAATTTGGCCAAGGACCCAACAAACCACACCGCTTGTGGAGTTTTGAAGATTCTTAACAACTCATTCCTATTGAGTATCTTGCCCTCTAAATACCAACTGCCTTACCACTCAAACTTTGACACCCCAGAAACACTGATGCTCTCTTCTGGGCCTAATTTTCTTGTGCTTAGAGAATAAGGGAGAAAGCCATGTTAAATATGGGGTTTCTCCATGTGCTTCCTTCCCTCATCTCCTTGTGATAGCTTCTGTCTAATGCCAGAAAGCAGTTGTATTAAGTTTTATAGTTGCTTATGGGAGAGTAAATCTAATAAGACTCTGCCATGGCTACTACTAGAAGTATGCAATAATTCTTTTATTAAAAAGCTGTTCCTTTTCTCTCATATATTGAAACAATTGTTACAGTTTTTCACTTATGATTTGACTTTGTAGTATTATTGCCATTCATACATTTTGCATTCTTACATTATTACATTTTTCAACTTTTCCTTCATTCCTTCTGGGTTTTGCATCATACTTAGAAAAGTATACCAAATTCTAACACTTCATTGATAATTAATTTTTCTTATAGTTATGCTGTTATTTGGGGGTTAATATTTTTCATTTATTTGGAATTAATTTTGATATAAGGAGTGGAATAATAAGGAGTGGAATAATGATTTAGCTTTTATGTTTTCCAAGTGGCTAACCAGTTGTCCCAACACAATTTGTTTCTGGGGAAAAAACACTTTTTTTCACTCACATAAAATACCACATTTATCACCTACTAATCCTCAAGTATATTTTTATTTCAGGGCTCTCTATTATTTTTTATTGATTGTTCAATCTATTTTCTTCTACTACTAAGTTTATTAATTATCACCAGCTACTCAATATTTTAATATCTGGATGGCTGGATCCCTCAGCTCTGCTCATTATACCTCACTAATATCTTTCTAGACCAATTGTAGTTTAATTAAATTTTTGTTAAAAAAATTCGTTTGGTATTTCATTCAGAGTTAAGATAAAAATACTGAAAAATGCCATCACTACAGTATTTAGTTGCCCAAGATTATCTGTCAATTTTTAACTGTTGAGAGCAAAAGATTACTTTTAGCTTCCTAAATAATAAAGACAAATAATTCATATCTATAATGTTAAACTCTTCCCAGAATTCACCTTTGATACTAGAGAATACAAATGTGATAGGTGCTCTACACTTTGTGCTTTAGATGTGGAGTTATAAATAAGGTGATTATCCATCTCACTGTGTCTGGCCTACTCTCCCTTTATGTATATATGAGACACCTTTCAATCTTATAAGTGTCTCAGTTTCGACGACAAAGTATATGTTCATCCTGTAAAGAACTAGCCTTGTTGACAATAATTGTTACCATTGCTTTTTTCTCTTTTATCTCAGTTTTTATCAAATTTTTTCAGGTGTAGAACATTTGGAAATCATGGAACACTTTAAAGAGCATCAAGATATTGCTTTAATTTTCTTATTTTATCACCTGGAAACAACTGTCTCTTAGCAAATTACTATTATTTGTATATATGTATCTCCTTCTCAAAAGTAACATAAAAGCTCTCTTTATTCATCAATACAGTAAACTAGATGTTCAGAGAAATCTCTCCCAATATAGCATAGCTAAAAAAAATGCTAGATTAAAACATCATTTTAATGTATGGTTACACTGAAGAGAAAGTAAGAAAACCCCAGAGGAGTATGCTAACTTTGGAGTCAACTGATCTCCATGACCTTTAACCTAGTTTTGAGAGGGCAACATCTAGGGAGAAAAAGAGTGGGGAGACCTTCCCATGAGTTGAGGACCTCAGGGTGAACAGGATAAAATCGTGCTCAGCAGAGAAAAATTTTGGGGTTTACGTTTTTATCTCAGCCGTTACTCAGGACTGAGTCGAAAAAAGAAAAGCTGCTCTGAGTATTCCTACCTCAGTTTTCCGTCCCCCTAAGATTTCTGTCCTCAGATTTCCCATCACATGGATTTGGGGTCAAAATTCATACTACTTGTGTGGCCCAGCAAAACATAAGCAGAATATTTAGTCTTAAGAGTCTCAGATTGGTTGAGAATTGCTTGCAATTTCAAAGACTATTTTGGCAACACACTGGGGTACATGACAGAGAGAAATATGTGTCTGTGTGTGTGGGTGTGTGTATATAAATAGAGGTAGTTTTATATGTATATATTTTAAAGCAAAATTATATACTTATAAAACAAGACACCAGAGTACATTAAATGAGTATTGATGGCCTATCTTTATGAAAATCTCTTTACTAAATATTTTGTCTACGGCCTCATAGTCTGATATTTCAAGGAACTGTAAATTCATGGGAAGGCTGTCAGGGAATATTTTTGAATCTGTAATGGTTTTCAAGTCCCTCTGCCACCATTCTAGTCCAGGCTTCCACGATATCTCATTAGATGATGGCAATAGTCTGTTTATTTAAGGCATCTGGGTGAATGTGTAATAGTATGGTAGAACAATGTTTTGCATTTCCCTGATAAGAAATGAGATTAAGCATCTTTTCTATATGTTTTGGTCATTCAGGTAATCTACTTTTTAAAAGTATTTGACTAAGTCTTCTGCCTATTTGTTCTACTTGGTCATTTGCTTTTGTTTTCAATTGATTTGTAAAATTTTAAAAATATATTCTGGATGTGAATCTTTTGTCACATATGTGAATTTGCAAACATAATTGTAATATAGTACAATTTATTATTTTTCTCAATGGTTAGCATTTTTGGAGTTCTGTTTAAGAACTTAACCTATCCTAGGATCATCAATATATTCTTCTACTTATTTTCACAATCCATGTAGAGTTAGTTTTTGGTTTTTTTTTTTTTTTTTTTGTATGGTATCAGTTAAGATTCTCTGTATTAGATTTTTATTGCTGTGTACAAATCACCATAAATATAGTAGCTTAAAGCAACACATATTTTATTATCTCATAGTTTCCATGAGTCAGCAGTCCTTGAAATTGCTTAGCTGGGTCTTCCACTCAGAAAACTACAATCAAGGTGTAAACTGGGCTAGGGGCTCATCTGAGGTTCGATGTCCTCTTCCGAGCTAATATGACAGCAGAATTAATTTTCTTGCAGCTTTGAATAATGGCAGCTTGTTTCTTCAAAGTCAGCTAGGGAGAGGGGGATATTTGGCTTGTTTGGGTTGCTCACCCCTAGATCCTATTGTAAAGGGCTGTCTTGGTTAGGTGAGGCCCACTCAGGATTATCTGCCCTTTGATTAATTTAAAGTCCACTGATTGGAGAACTTAATAACCTCTAAAAAATCCTTTAACCTTTTCCATATTCTATTGATTAAAAGCAAGTTACAGGTCCTGCCAACAGTCAAGGGGAAGGGAATTTACAAAGGCATGGATACCACGGGGTAGAAATCATAGGAGATCATCCTTAGTACTCTGCTTACCACAACCTCTATTTTTTTCCCATGGTATAATAGACTCAGGTCCATTTATTGAAGAAACTATCATTTCCCTCACTGAATTATAGTATCACTTTATCCTAAATATATTATGTGTGGGCTTGTATCTGGACACCATTCTGTTCCATTATTTTCTGTCTGCCTTTGTGCCAGTATCCATATTGTTTCATGACTGTAGCTTTACCATAAATCTTGATATCTGATAAGTCCCTCAGCTTTGTTCTTTCTCAGATTGCATTGACTGATCTTTGTCCTTTATATTTCCATACAAATCCTATACAGTAGGTCCCCTACCTACGAATCTTCAAGTTGTGAACTTTCAAAGATGCGAACATGCGTTCCATCAACATCAGGCATGATTGAAATTGCAGCTTGCCCTCCATCTCCTATTGCTGATGGTCCTTCAGCTCTACCATCTCCCACCTCCTCTTCCTCCTCCAGTCAGTAACTCTTCTCGCTTGCTGTCTCAATGCCAGCCCCTGTATGCCAGCTGTTGTACTGTACTCTGTACTTTTCAAGGTGCTGTATTGTAAGATGTTTTATTTTTTGTGTTTATTTGGTTTTTTGTATTATTTGTGTGAAAAGTATTATAAACCTATCACAGTACAGTACACTATAGTTGATTGTGTTAGTTGGGTACCTAGGCTAACTTTGTTGGACTAATGAACAAATTGGACTTACAAATGCAATCTTGGAATGGAACTAGTTCATATGTAGGGGACTTACTGTAATCAATTGTTTAATTTCCCAAATCAATGTGTCAAAAATTTTGAGGGGAATTTCCTTGACTTTATATTTCAAAAGTATCAGATATTCCAATGCATGAACATGGTATAGCTCTTCATTCAGATTTCCTTTAATTTGACTCAATAATGTTTTTTTTTTCAGTGTGGAGGTTCTTATATAATTTTCTTAGATTTATTACTAGATATTTGATGGTTTTTTGATGCTGTTGTAAGTCATATAATTTAAAAATATTTATTTCCTATTAGTATTGTCAGTATATAGGAATACATTTGTTTTTGTATACAAACCTTATAGTGTTTATAAACGTATTGATTAATTCTAATTAATAAAAGGTCTGTAGATCCTTTTGGATTTTCTATATCCACAATGACTTAATTTGTGAATAATGACAGTTTTATTTGTTCTCATACATTCTTTTTAAAAATTCTATTTATTTATTTTTGGCTGCATTGGGTCTTCATTGCTGCATGCAGGTTTTTTCTAGTTGCAGTAAGTGGGGGCTACTCTTTGTTGTGGTGCACAGGCTTCTCATTGCAGTGGCTTCTCTTGTGGAGTGTGGGCTCTAGGTGTGTGGGCTTCAGTAGTCGTGGCACGTGGGCTCTGCAGTTGTGGTTTGTGGGCTCTAGAGTGCAGGCTCAGTAGTTGTGGAGCACGGGCTTAGTTGCTGTGCGGCATGTGGGATCTTCCTGGACCAGGGCTCAAACCGATGTCCCCTGCGTTGGCAGGTGGATTCTTAACCCCTGCACCGCCAGGGAAGCCCTGTTCTCATACATTCTTAATCCATTTATTTCTTTTTCTTGTTTTATTTCACTGGCTAACTCCTCCATTATAATGTTGAATAGAAGTGGTGAGAAGAAGCATCTTTATCTCATTACCAATACTGCGGGGGATCTTTCAACAATTTACTGTTAAATATAATATATTCAGTAGTTTTTTTCTGGTAGTTTCTTTTATCAAGATTAAATATGTAAGAGCTACACCTGATCATAGCAACCTATTTTAAACATAAAGACACAAATAAGCTAAAAGTGAAATGATGAAACAAGTTATATGACGCTAACACTAATTAAAAGAAAGCTGAAGTGCCTATAATAATATCAGACACAGTAGATTTTGAGGCAAAAAAGTAATAAAGACCTAAGCAGAAAATGATGACATAGAAGACCTAAAAACAAGAGAGAAAAATAAGAATGTGGTTCTTTAAGAAGACCAATAATATTGATAAAATCTAGCCAGACTGAGCAGGAAAAAAAGGTGAAGACACAGTTACCAAAATCGGGAATGACAGAGATGATTGATATCCAACAGTTTCAGCAGATATCAAAAGGAAAATAAGGGAATATTATAAACATTCTTTTCTTAGTAAAATCAATACTTAGATGATATGGACAAATTCCTTGAATGACCCAAGCTACCAAAGATCACTCAAGTAGAAATAGATAATTTAAACATCGTAATAACTAGTAAAGAAATTAAATTTGTAGTTAAAAATCTTCACACAAAGAGAACTCCTGGCCCACTTAACTTCAACAGTGAATCCTACTAAATATTTAAGGAATAAATAATACTAATTCTACAGAAATTCCTCAAGAAAAACGAAAGCAGAGGAACTTTTTTTCCTACTCACACAAGCAATAAAACCAGTTTTGCCTAATGCCAAAATCAAGAAAAAAAACCTTATGACTAAATAAAACTACAGAATAACATCCTTCCTGACTGTAAATTCAAAAATTTCTAATAAAATTTTAGCTAATTATTTCAACAATATATAAAGGAATTATATATCATATCCAAGTGAGATTTATTCCAAACATGCAAGGTTGCTATAACATTCTTAAAATGTTATATACACCTCACATATGATCCAGCCATTTCACCCAGAGAAATAAAAGCACGTGTTCATACAAAGATTTGCACACCAACGTTTTTAATATATACCAACGTCTGTAATATATACAGTAACATGGATATATCTTTTTATTGAAG
Source organism: Kogia breviceps (assembly GCF_026419965.1). NCBI lineage: Eukaryota > Metazoa > Chordata > Mammalia > Artiodactyla > Physeteridae > Kogia > Kogia breviceps. Next base: position 145,790,331 of record NC_081310.1, on the reverse strand, counting down.
TATAGTTGATTTACTATATTGTGTTAATTTCTGCTGTACAGCAAAGTGATTCAGTTATACATATATATATATATATATATATATATACATTCTTTTTTAAAATATTCTTTTCCATTATGGTTTGTCGTAGGATACTGAATATAGTTCCCTGTGCTATACAGTAGGACCTTGCTGTTTATCCATTCCATACATAACAGCTTATATCTGCTAACCCTGACATCCTATTCCATCCCTCCCCCAACTCCCTCCCCCTTTGCAACCACAAGTCTGTCTCTATATCTGTGATTCTATTTCTGTTTTGTAGATAGGTTCATTTGTGTCATATTTTAGATTCCACATATAAGTGTATCATATGGTATTTTTCTTTCTGACTTATTTCACTTCGTATGATGATCTCTATTCGCATCCTAACATGGATGAATCTTAACATAATTTTATTGAGTGAAAAAAACCAGACCCCAACACCACCACCACCACCTAAAAAAAGGGGGGGGGTATATACCATATAATTTTATTTGTTTAAAATTCTGGAAAATTCAAAGTAATTTATGGTTACAGAAAGTAGGACAATGTATGCCTGGGGTCAGTGGGTTGGGGAGGGGTGAGAGGAGGAATTACCAAGGAGCACACTTAGGTCTAAGTTCTTGTCAATAAAACATGAACAGAATAGAAGTATACCACTTCCAGGATGGAAATGTAAGGCCTATATAACTCCTCCATTCTTTCTTCTCCCTTCTAGCTATCTGGAACCCATGACAACTCACTACCCCAACTATAGATGAAAACAAGGACCTGGACTATAGTGTATCCCTGAATGGCTAAATGAAATAGAGGCTCAACGTTTACCTTGATCATTCCCTCAGACTATTATGTGGGAGGAAAGTAAACTTTAGTCTCCTTTAAGGCACTGAATTATTGTTGGATCTTTTTGTTAGAGTAGCCTAGCCTTATTGTATCAAATATTTATTGAATTTTAAATTTCAATGACATTATTTTTTAACTTGAGGAATTCTCTTTCAAATCTTCTAGGAATTTTTATTATATCTTGTTTTATGCTTATTTTAAAAAATCTCAATATCTATTTTTAACATAGCTTATTAGTAATTACCTTATATTCAGTAGCTGATAATGTCAGTATTTGAAGTCCTAAGTCATCTAAATCTATTGTTATTTCTGTTAACTCTAACTCATAGTGGCTTGTTTACTGTTGAATGTTTTTTAAAATTGTGGAATCATATTTGATTGAACTTCATTTCTGGAAACTATAAGATATCTGAGTTAAACATGCTTTCCCTCAAAGTGAATTTGCATTGTCTTCTGAGTCAGGGGCTCTATCAAGCTTTTAGAACTTTAATTTCACCCACCAAACTGTAAATACAAATTGAATTCCAGTCCATATTCTCATGGGGAGACTTACTAGGGCTATGTATTTTTTTTCTAATCAGAGATGTAGGAGAGACAGACATATTTCCCTATTGGTTCCCTTGGACAGAAAGAGGGTCCTAGCTCTGTGTGACGCTCCCAGGTTTAGCCCCCACTGTTTGCAAACACAAACCTCATCCCAGTAGCATATAAGCAGTAACCATTTGGTCCTGGGACAGTATTATCAGGTAAAATACAGGTCACTTGGTTATATATGAATTTAGGATGAACAATGGATAATTTTTTAGTACAAGCATGTCCCATAAAATAATTTTTTTTCACCTAAAATTCAAATTTAACTGGGTGTTCTATATTTTTATTTGCTAAATTTAATATCCAAATTTTGATTTTCTTATCTTGTTTCAGCTCCCTGGTCAAATTTTTAGACCTTGAGGATTTCATTAACTTTTTGTCCAGCATTAAGTGTTTTGCAGTGAGATGTCTATTTGTTTGAGACTCTCTAGTCTACCCTCCTGTTTAAAGCAGAATCCCCACTTCTGCTTTATGTAATACTTTGGAAGGTCTTGGACCTTATCTAATTACTTTAAGGTGTTGTATATCTGTGAGTGAGATAAGCTCTTTGATTTCAAAGAATAGTTAGGAGAATTTAAGGAAATAAGTGTTTATTTTAAGGAAATAACCTTAGCCAGATAGATCTTCTATGGTATGTTTCCCAATTATTCTGGGAATAATGGAGCTACAAAAGAATCACTTTATCAACCTTACTATTTCAGACCTAATGTAAATCTCCCAAACTCAAGAAGTTTTTATATGCAAGAATCTTTCCTACTTACTACTTTAGTTGGCTCCAACTGCATGTAAAATCTTTCATCTTTGCAGAACTGATATTATTTGAATGAATGGGGATACTTTAGATTTAATTTTGAAAAATTACATTCTTAGTTACCTTAGTACTGAGCACCTGGGCTCTTAGTCTGCCCCTTTTGCTTTCCCTGTGATGATCCATGAACACCCACCTATCCAGCCAATTACTTCAGATTAAGATTGGAGCTGGCACCGGAACCGGAAGCCTGTCGGCGACCGAGGCAGCTCCAGGAGATGCTAATTTCATGATCTCTGTCCCAACTCCAGGGCAGGTTGTCTTTCAGGCATCTCCTTTTCTGAATATGTGTAGATTCAAGCTCTTCTCTGTATTCTACTCTCTGAATAACAGAGGCAGATAGTTTGATTGGTTTCACTAATTTCCAGCACTCCTATTAGGCAGTTCTATCTGCTTGGATGCATGTCGCTTTTAGTCATGCACCCACTGCTGATACAGTCCTTGGGTATCATGTGGAAAGAATTACCTGTTGTTTCTTCCCTGGGGTAGGGCTGGGAGGAAGCTTAAAAGTAGAAGGTCACTTTGAGTGCTGTGTGCTCTAAAGCCCTCTGTGCCACATAGAATTATCACATTTTTACGCTTCCTAATATCATCAAAACATCAGAGGAAAGGATGATTGTATCTAACAAATGAGGTCATTTAAATAGGAAAATGCCAAAAGGAAATGAAAGCCTGGTGAAGTGGATGAGAGGTGCACAGGAGGCAGCTATACTTTCTCAGCTCTGAGGTATTGGATCTGCAGTAGAGGGCACTTGAAGTGAGAAGTGTTCATCATTTTCTCCAGGGCAACTGACCCATTAGAGTCCTTGTAGCAAATTGACTGCCTCAAATTCCCTAAATTCCCCTTTCAGTAACTTCAGCAATATGTTCTCAGCATTTTCTGGTACAAGCCTATCTGCCCTGCATGCTCTGGTCATGAAGACTGAGCAGAGAAACTACTCCCAGCTGAGATCTGCAGATAGATTCAATAGCTCCACCAGATGTGTAGGCCAAGCCTGCTGGAGAGTATGGGGATTAACAGGTGTTTTGGCCATGGAGAGTATAGCATAGCAGAAGAGAGAGAATATTTAGAAAGAAAAATCAGTCTGGGAAGGAAGAGATTCATGCTGTGTAGTACCTGGAAGTATAGAAATGCAGGTCAGCCGTATCAGCCTTAACTTCATCAGAAATATGCACACTTACAGATAGAAAACTATATGGTTTTAAAACATTCCATAGGAAAGGATTAGTTTTCTAAAAATAAAAATTCCTTACAGACATGTAATGTTAATCCTATTTCAAATAGCTAACGTATTATGATCATTACTTTTGAAATCTTACCCAGTTAAAGACTAGCATCTTAAGCACTGGGAGGCATATGCCAGGGAATTTACAAATTGAAAAATGAAGCCATTGGCTTTATAGTAATGGCAAAATGTTAGCTGGAGCTAAACTGTAGCTCTGAATGGCTTGATGTGAATCAGGCCAAGATGGTGTTTTTGTATATTTGTGTTGTCTGCTTTATTACAGCTAGGGTATGCATCAGCTTTCTAGACCAATTCACTTGTACCCCTTGTGGCTACCGTAGGAGCTGGATAGCTAGGTGCATATTCATGAATCATGTCTGGGAAACAAAGAGAGGCAGATTCACTGGCCACGCCCTCAGTTCTAAGGTGACTATCACAGGTAGTTTTTGAAAGCCTAAATCGAAAGTATAACTATTCATTTTCTGTAATAATATCAGTTCTGCAAAGATGAAAAAGTTTATGTGCAGTTGGAACCAACTAACATTCTAAATAGGAAACATTATAGCATATAAAAATTTGTTGAGTTTGGGAGATTTATATTAGATCTGAAAAACTGAGGTTGATAAAGTGACTCTTGCAGCTCCAATATTCTCATATACTGGAAAATGAAGAATATTTATTTAGATTATATCCTTCTTTTCAAGGGCTTATTGTACAAATAATGAAATAATCATCCCCTTCTTCCAAAGCTTTGTCATACTAAAAACATCCAATAACAGCCAAGAGTGTTCTCTTTATCTAAAACTGTTAAGGGTGTGGGGAAAGCTATAATACACACTTGGACATTTACAAATGGACTGGACGTTAGATGGTATCTGGGAATTATTGTTCAACGTTCTTAGGTTATGTAGGAAAATGTCTTCATTTTTAGGTGAGGTATAAAATGTCTATAACTTACTTTCAAATGATTGTATATAAGTATATATACATATACATACATATATAATCTCCTTATGCATACATGTCATTTAAAATGTAGAAAAATGTAAACAATTATTGAATCCAGGTAGTAGATTTGTAGGTGTGCATTATATCATTCTTTTAACTTTCTATTTGAAATTTTTATAATAAAATATTGAAAGAAAGAGAACTATATTTTAAAAAGAAGATACTGGAAAAGATAAGCCTTATTAGCCAGTATATTGTGAACTATTACCTGACATACTTTTTCTTCCCAGTAATTTCCTGACTTCCTTATTCCACAGCCATGTTCCTAGTAACACTAAGTCATGGGCTAAAGTTCATTACTCCAGGGAATGGGGAAGATATATACAGCTCAAAGAGGTCACTTTTCAGCTTTGACTTTCCAAATAAAATTTTTAAGATTGTGGCCAAAATAATAGTCTTTTAAGACTATGGCCAAAAAATGAGTCTTCCTGGAAAGCCAGAATTTCATTTAAAAGAGCCATGCTTTGTTAGTGGTGATAAAGTGCTGCATACAAAGAGCCATAGCTTAAAGGGTTAATATTAGAATTATATTCTAAATAATGCAGAAGGAGGTCTCTTCTCCCAGCATTAGAGTAGGTTAAATAAGTTAAACATTCTTCTTATTAAAAAAACTAGAAATACTCATTAATTATGATAAATATCTTTTTAAATGCTTAGATAATCCCACAAAAATGAAGGCATATTTTTGTGGGCTTAAAACAAATAGGAACTGAAAACCAGAACCGTAGCACCTGAACTTCTGCTGCTGATTCTCTGCACTGTTTGCTGGTCTAACACAGGAGTTTGGTGTTTTAGTAGCATCTTAGGGGCAAATGAGATGTCAAGTCTTTGGGAGACATAGATTTAGAACTAAGATCAGGTTCCTTGAAGGACTCCACCACCAGTGAAAATGTTAGATAAAATTTTGCTATTAGCAAGAGGGAATAACAGTAACCTTGTCTATTTTGTCCTGGGATATGAGTAGGAAAAAATCTTCCCTGAGAATTTATAACCAGAGTTCTGTCCAGGCACAAGTTTGGGAAAAAAATTTATACCCTTTGCAAGGTCTGTAACCTTCAAGTCAAGATGTTAATATACATGTGGTCCTGTGTAATATCCTTACAGCTTTTGCCAAAAGCAAATTCTAAACTACTCTAGAGGGATACATCTTCAATCCAGACTCCACAGGATTACATAGATTTAAATCAGCCAAACATGAACTCACAGTCCAAAATTATGAAACACATGAGGACACAAACATCCATGAATAAGAGAGAGAAGAAAAACATCACAATTAGACCCTTCAAGAATTTAAGAGATTGGAATTATCAGACTCTTAAGATGAATGAGAGTAACTTAACTGAAGTAACAAAGGAATAAAATACATGAGATAAGAAAGAGATATTAACAAAGATCAGGCAGATCTGAAAAACACACAAGTACAACTTACAGAAATAAAATATATAGTTATTGAAATTAAAAGGTAGTGACTGCCACTAGTAAATCTAAGGTACATAGCAGGAGCAATTGCCTTCAACTGAACTACACCTGATTCCCACAGATAACTTTCACTAAAGAGAAGCTCACAATCAAAAGAATAAACCATGCACTATGGAAATAAGTTATCATACCCAATGAAAAACAGGTTAGATACATAAGAACTTTAAAATTAGTGTGCTGATAATAACTAAAGATGTAAAATTAAAAATGGAAAGTGACACAGAAACTCATTATTACTAATCAAACATGTGGATTCTAAAAAGAACTAAATTAACTTCTAGAAAGTAAAACAATAGTCATTACAATTTTAAAAGTAATGGAAAATTCGACAACAGAATAAACACAATCAAAGAGAGATTTAGTGAACTAGGAGATAAAGCTCATGCATTTACCCAGAACGCTGCCCCTAAAAATAAAGAAAAAGAATATATGAAAGAGAAGTTAAAAGATATGCAGGTGAAGAGGAAAGGTGTGTAATAGGAATTCTAGGAAGAGATAATGAAAAGAATAAAAGAACAGTACTATTCAAAGAGTTGTCTGACAGACAATGACTCAGAATTAGAGAAAAACATGAATCTTAAAACCCAGGAATCACAAGGCCAAATTGTAAATAAAACTATATCCATACCCAGACATATGATGAAACTTCCAAACCATGAACACAAAGAAAAGATACTAAAAGAAATCAGAGAAAAAATGACAATCTACGAAGGAAGAACAATTAAACTTTAAATAGACTTCTCAAAAGCAACAGTGGGAACCAAAATAGAATAATATCTGTGAAGTCATGAGAGAAAAGAACAGTGCACCTAGAGTTTACCACTGACAGATCTTTGCTAAAAGAGCCACCCAATAACATTGATAAGAAAGAAATGGGGCTTTCCTAGTGGCACAGTGGTTGGGAGTCTGCCTGCCAATGCAGGGGACACTGGTTCGAACCTTGGTCCGGGAAGATCCCACATGCCGTGGAGCAACCAAGCCCGTGTGCCACAACTGCTGAGCCTGTGGTCTAGAGCTCGCAAGCCACATCTACTGAACCCGCAAGCCACAATTACTGAAGCCCATGTGACTAGAGCCTGTGTTCCGCAACGGGGAAAGCCACCGCAACGAGAAGCCCACGCACCGCAACGAAGAGCAGCCCCCGCTCGCGGCAACTGGAGAAAGCCTGTGCGCACCAACGAACACCCAACGCAGCTAAAAATAAGTAAATAAATGTATTTAAAAAAAAAAAAAAAGAAAGAAAGAAATGGAATTCAGAAGGACAGAGTGAGATACAAGATGTATTCTTCAGCAAACAAATTGGTAAGCATGTGGGTAAGCTGACTGAATTAAACAATAATACAAACACTAACTCACAAGAAGAAATTTCTGCATATAATATTAAAGGATTACCTTGCAAATTTTATATATCCATAGGCACTGCAATGTAACCCTTAAACCTTATCACAAATTCCCAAGCTCTCCCTTGAAATCAACAAACTCAAATGGTGGGTATCTGTAACAAACCTCAGATATTTCTCATGTTCCAGACCATGACTGGGTTTACCCTCAGACCTTTAACCAAAGAACATTCTTTCCTCTTCTGTGATGTCAGACCTACTAATTTGATAGGGAAAGCAGAATTGCAGGATTGTTTTAACCACAAGGATCTGTGGTGATGGCCAACTGATAACAGAGTCTCTAGAAATGAAATGGATGGGCAGTCTAGTAAGATGTTGCTTGACATATATAGGATGAAACTTCGGGGGTTTGCTGAGAAGACATGGGGACCCATAGTGGAGATTCACGACTTCTTACCAGGTTGCTAGAATTAAGCCAGTTTATAGAACCAAAGACCCTCCACAAAGAGAAGCTGCAGCCATTTACTAAGTTAACGGTGCACTGCAGACAGGTAAATACCCAGATCTTCCAAATGTTATTAGATACTCGCTGTGAATTTACACTGATTCCCAGAGATCAGAAACATCACAGTTCCATGGATTAGAGTTTATGGAAATCAGTGATGGGGGAGTCTTGGCCTGAGCCTCAGATTTACGTTATTTCTTTTCCCAGGCCCAGATTATGGAGTGGGCATAGACTTTCTTTGTAACTGTCAGAATCACCATGTTTGTTCTCCGACCCAAGGAATGAGAGCTATTATTGTGGGAAAGGCCAAGTGGAAGGCCTTGGAGCTGCTCCACCCAGGGGGACAATTGCAGAGCTAATTGCCACCATGACAGCTGCAACTGTGGTGCTTCCTATCAGACCTCAAGCAGGGGATTCTTGTGAATCTTCTGGAAACGTACGGTCTCCTTTAAGATGACAGATCTCACCCTAGACCCTCAAACCTTCAAACATGAAGATGACTGCATGAAAGATATAAATCTTTTCCTCCAGATTTGATGAACAAGACATAGATTGTCATGCTTAAATCTTCATTCTTTTGTTCTTTATTTTCCTAGCTATCTTCTTTCCTCATTTTCTAGTTTAAGGCTACTGTTAAATACTCGGATTAACTCTCTGTCCGGCGGCTTACAGTAGCATTGGTGCCACTTTATTGCTTTTCTTAAGTGCCGTCTCCTGGCCTCTACCACACCCATATCTATTTTTCCCATTGAAGCCAGGAGCCCAATTCCACGGCATCATACTGCATGGTCATTTCCAGTCCCAGAGGAGTCACCACCGAGCTCTTCAAGGATGCAGGTGTCTCTTCACAAGGACTTGGTTAGTGAAGGGAGGGTCCTCAAGTCCTCTGAGGAGGGTGTGATAAGAGATCCTGAGCAGGTCGCCCATCATATATCCATTCCAATCCACCTATTCCTCTAAGACTTTGGTCTCCTTTTTCAAAAGGATGCCAAGAATATAGCAACAAAACTGTTACTGTCCTGGGTCCCAAGAGATGAGGGGATGGAGCTCCCACCCTAGAACATGAGAGAGAGAGACAGAGAGAGAGAGAATCAGCCACTTTGAGAGGAGCAGTGGGGTTGGCTGAGGGACACAGAAAACTGGAGGCCTTGCAGCTTCCCTCAGTGAGAGATCCAGGGAAAAACCATGTCAACATTGCTCTCCTCACCTCCCTCCAGTTTCCTCTCAGAGCTTCAACCAGCCAAACCCAACCTGAGAAAGAGGGCTTGGAGTCCCGTTGCTGCAGTCCATACAGGTCAGCCTTCTGGGGCAAAGAGAAGTGTGGAAAAGAGGGGAGCAAGGCAGAGGAAAGGCAGAGAAATGTTTGTATCCTCTCAGCAGAAAAGAAATGGAAATTCATAAGTTAGTGTCTTTGTAGAAAGGAAAACGTTACACTTCTTCCAACATGGTAGTAATACATGTTAAAACGGGCTGCATGAGTATTTTTTTGCTCTTCCTAAAGGAAAGCTAAAGAAAAACACAAATAAGGAGGACCCACAAAGTTCCTTGTCAAGACGTCAGATAAATGAACCTGGATAAGAACATATTGAGAGTTAGACTGTCAGAACACTGACACTCTGGTTCTCACTTAGAACCTGTGAACCCGAAATGCTCCAGTGTGTTCGTGGGTCACTGCCTCACTTCAGGCAGCTCTCTGCTCAAATTGATTTCCTCACCTCAGAGAGACCATCCAAAACCAAACTAGCTAAGTTGTGCCTTTTCAAGTCATTTTTCTTCTTTTTAAAATAAAACCATTCTTTAAAGTTATATTAATAACTTATTTTTTATAGCCTGTATATGTCATTAAAACATAATCTTATAAGTTTAAAAGGGCATGGAATTGTTTTTTCAATTTTATATCCTTAATGCCTAGAACAGTGCCTGAAACAAAGTACACCCTTCATTTTTTTTTTTTCCCGAATAAATACATGTTGAGCTGCTAGAAGCCCGACCATAATCTCAGCGTCACCGGGCTCGTCATCACATTTCAAGCCAGGCACTTTTCAAAGTCAGTCTTTTTCTAGTTGTTATTTTCTGCGCATTGTGCTTTCCGTTTAATAGCTCAGAGTGGCACAACTCAATAAAAATTTAGAGAGTACAACAACTTACATAAATTTTACCAATTCCTTGAAAAACACAAACTACTAAAGCTTAGTCGAAAAGGAATAGTTAACCTCACCAGTTCTATATCTATTAAAGTCATTGAATTTGTTGTTAAAAATTTTCCCACAGGGAAAACTCTAGGCCCAGATGTTTTCACTGATGAATTTTTCCAACTTAAAGGAAGAGACAATACCAATTCTGCACAATCTCTTCCACAATCAAAAAAGAGGAGGAAATACTTCCTAAAACTGGAGCGAAAAATGCCCCAATACTGAAACCAGACAAAGACATTACAAGAAAAAAAGAAAAGAAATACAGACCCAAACATCAACATAAAATCTTGAAAATATAAACCAATCAAATGTCTTATGTTTATACCATCAAGGTCTACGATAGTGTGTGCTACCTAGCAAGTCTTTGGCAACTGTTTATTGAATGTTATTGAACAAGATCAGTTTGAGTCAAGTGTTTAGGACAAAGAAGTGTTGGCATGCTTGCATTGCACAGCAGAGTTAAAAATAAATTAACAAGCAAAAATGCTGGTTTGAGAATCATTTTCTCTGCCTCTTTAAAGCTCTTTGAAATGATACCTCTCCCTATAATAGATAATCTCTTGATTCACCTCACCATTATGTTGTCTTGCCTGCGGCAAGGTAACGGGGCACTTACTGAGAACTTCCCACGTGGCCAGTGTTTTGCTAGTGATTTAACCCTATGTTCTTATTTTAATTAATCCTCATAATGGTCCGGTGTTTTGCTAGTGATTTAACCCTATGTTCTTATTTTAATTAATCCTCATAATGGTTAACATCTGCAGGAGAAAATGGGGCTTAGTAACTTTTCCAATTCAGAACTAGTAAGTGGTTGAGTGAAAAAAGGAGTCCAGGTCTAAAGATTGAAACCAGCTTATCAAATATTGTGCTTCTTATAGGAAAGATCTTCTAACTTGGGAATGTGAAAACCAGAATGGTGGTGGGTGAGGACATAGGATCCCCAGACTCCAAATCTCCAAAGGTTTAGGAGACAATCATGGGCTAATCAACAACGGTGGGACTCATTAAGTTATACATGAGGTGAAAAGAGCATCCATCAATTTAAAAAAAAAAAAAGCACGATGGTTCCAACTCTTCTTTCCCAGTTCTTTGCCCACAGCCCTCCTGATTTGAATTGTGCTCTGCTACCACCTGCTGGTCATCTATGGGAAGCTTCGCATGTGAAGCTGTCATTACCAGTCCAGCCCTACAGAGTGACTACAGCGTCACCTGCAGTTGTTCTTAAGCGGCTGGTTTTGAAATCCTTGGCTTGTCTCTATTTCTCAGGTGTTTCTGAAAAATTCAGAGTGAAGGACTTCTCCCCAGAGTCTGATGTTCCGGCCGGCTTTCAAACAGGATGCCGACAGAGGCCTCTCCCCTGCGTCCCCTGAACCTTTGATATAAATAATGGTTCACTCAGCAGTGCCTGACTGGTGCATAGTGGGCGTTTTCCAAATGAGAGTTCTTCATTCTTCTCCCCGTCCTCCCCAACTATCCCCTGCCCCAAAGGAAATGCTTGGCCCTTGCAGTCCTCCCATTTGGAGCACGCTTAGAGCCTGAAATAGCCCCAAGAATTTGGAGACTTCTTTTAGGAGTCCCTAGCTGAAGAAATCTGTCATGGACTTAGGCAAGAGAGACCCTCCTCATCTGGGGTGTGTGCACCACTGCAGAGTTGGCAGGCAGCTGACCTGGTTATGCCAGGGCTTTAGCTAAGTGGGCTTTTGAGGTCAGCAGGGGACTCAGACTCCAGATTGTGCAGTAGGACTGAAAAACAACCATTAGTGACTTCAGAAGACTGACCATTATTTTTTTCCACCTAAAATCTGGGAGAAACATTAAGAAATAATGTGTGAATGCATATATTCACACATATACAAATAATATAAATTTCTGATAAAAGACCAAATATCAATAGTACTTATCTGAGAAGACAAGGTGATGAGATAATTATTTTCCCTTACTGCATTTTCTAGGTGTTTCTTTTTTTTCCCCTAAAGTGAACATTTATTACTGGTGTAACTTTTTTTTTTTTTTTTTTTTTTTTCGGTACGCGGGCCTCTCACTGTTGCGGCCTCTCCCGTTGCAGAGCACAGGCTCCGGACGCGCAGGCTCAGCGGCCATGTCTCACGGGCCCAGCCGCTCCGTGGCATGTGGGATCCTCCCGGACTGACGCACGAACCTGTGTTCCCTGCATCGGCAGGCGGACTCTCAACCACTGCACCACCAGGGAAGCCCGAAAGGTGAGTTTTTGAAGGCATTTAGGCAGAAAAGTGACTCCTTGCCACAGACCTTATTTTATTTCATCTTTTGGCAGCATTTGAGTCTGTTGATAACTTTTCCTTCCTTTAAATATTACACCGTCTTGGCTTCTATAATGTCATACTCTCCTAGTTCCTCAGTAGCTTGACTAGATGGATCAGGAGGCAATGCATGGAACTAGGTTTGACTTCGTTACTTCCAGTGACTCAGTTAGGGTATGGTGCTTTATGTCCTCACAACCTTCAGTTCTGCTATGTGAGAGGTCCTGATTCCCATGGGAGTGGGAGAGGCCCCTTTCAGGGCAGGCCTCTGCACAGTTTCCTGAATTGGAAGCAGTGACAGCCACCTGGCCACAATGGGCGCCTCATGCATGTAAGCCATCCAGTAAATAAAGGAATTACTATGTTGATTGTCACAGTGGACCCTGATTACCATGAGGGGCTAGTATTGCTGCTACACAATGGGGAGGGGTAGGAAGGAGTATGTTTGAAACTCAGAGAATTCATTGAATTTATTCAAGCCTCTAGATCAGCAATTTGCAAATGTTTTCTTGAAGGGCCAGGGAGTAAATATTTTCAGCATTTCAGGCAATACAGTCTCTGTCATAACTATTTAACTCTACTGATGTAGCAGTCACAGACAAGATGTAAATAAACAAGCCTGGCCATGTTCCAAAAACAGTTATTTACAAAAACAGGTAGCTGGCCTATAGTTTTGGCCTACGGTTTGCTGACTTCTCTAGATTTAACCTCAAGTAACCAAGAATTCCAGAGCATAGAGGAAGTTGTCAAATGATACTATGAAGTTGCCATCAGCCGAATCCAGAATGTGAGAAATTCCACAAAACAAATGACTTGTTTTCTTCAACAGATATGTGATATGTAAACAAAGGAGGAAGAACTTCTATATATTGAAATATACCTAAGAAACATATTAATAAAATTCCATATGTGGACCTTCAATTATAAAAAAATAGTTTTAGATTATCAGGAAAAATCAAACATAGGTTGGGAATTACATGATTTTGGAGAACTGAAAAAAATTTTATTGGGTATTATATTGATATTGTGGTTATGTTCATGTCATATATAGTGTATATGCAAATATATATACAGAGAAAGAATGCAGTATCTGGGATTTGCTTTAATATAGTCCAGCCAAAGGAAAAATAATTGTGTGTGTGTGTGTGTGTATGTACTGTGGTGGGGGTAGGTATCGGTGAAATACTAATAATGGCAAAATATTGACATTAGCTGAAACTGGTTGATGGGTACTTCATTATACTATTCTCTCTGGTTTTGTGAATGTGTGAAAAATTCCATAATAAAGACTTTAAAGAACAGCGAAAATAATTTAAATTGAATGGAAATGTTGAAGATGTTGCCATGCCAAATTTCCGATCACTTGGTTGCTCAACTCTTTACGTGCACATCTTTCTCAGTTTTCCCTGTTGTAGTTGGGTTTCTGATCTAAACCTTTGGGTAAATAATTTATTCTACTAAATTGTAATTTCCACAAGGAATTCTTTAATCTTTTTATGGAGCTAAAGTATGTCTGCTGAGTATGTACAAGAGGACATGAGAGATAACATTCTCTCCCTTCCTTGAGTCTCTCAGTGAAAAATTTAGGGAAAGAAAATGTTCATTCACTTGCTTTTTTCCATTTGAACCTTGGGCACATACACTCCCTGTGCTACACACTCCACATGTCCAGTTGTTTTATAACTGGCCGTTTCCAGCACTAACCTTACCAGCCTGGTGCCTAAAGGCATTTGAGCTTGGACCCCTCTGTGATACCACCTTTGATACCTAGAACGTATCTGTCCCTGCCAGGCTGGCATGTGCTCTAAAGTTCAATCTCCTGTTATAATGCCATTTTTAGATTAGGGAGACTCTTCATCTTTAGCTTCCTTCCCCCATCGTTTTAGTGAATTGTATTGACTCAAGCTTTCAACACCCATGATGAAGATAGTGAACCCCCAAGCCCAAGGATCTTTCAAGTACATATCTTGGGAAAAGTTCAGCCTTAGAGGTTTCAACCTTAATCTTTATTGAAAGCCAGAAAAGATAGACAATAAAGGCTATTAATTAGAAAGTGAGTGTTGGGCTGAGGAATTTAGCCCCCCTGAACATCCTTTGGAGGGACTGCCTGATAAAGGGCAGGGGAAATCCAGGTGAGAAGCCCAGGCCTCCCAACCTTGAGTCTTTAAACTCACCCCACACAGAACCTCAGACCCAACCTCAGTCCTCCTTGGCTTAGGAAGGCAGCTTCTTAGCTCTGAAGCCCCTCCGCCTACCTTCTATCACCTGCTGAATCCTAACTGGAAGTGCAAAGGCCTTGAATTTAACCCAAGAAGGGTGAGCATTTTAAAAAATTCAATTGCCTAGAGGGAGGCACCTTTGTTCAGACCTAAAGCCAAAATCTCTAGGACCAACTTGCAGAAAGCTTATGAAAATATTCAAGGCCTAAAGAACAAAACACATGGGCTTCAAAATACACACACACACAAATGCAAAATTGAAATGAATAAATGAGTAACTACATGTCTTTCCCAGAAAAGTTTGCCACTGAACTGAAACATATTGCACCTGCATTAAATGTAATGCAGGTGGGTGGGATGTGGGTGCTTGTAATATGCTTGGTATTTGAAGGGTGGGCTCTTCAAAAGTAAGAGAGCTCAGGGCCTCTAAAGACTAGAAAACAACCCCACAGGACACAACAACACCGGGGTCCCACTTCTTTTCTGGAGTCAACATAGATTCCATGATAGCCCTTCGGGAATCAGAACACTGACCGTCTCACGCCAGACTCAAAGTGAGAATTTTACTCTGCCCTGGAGTTTTGTCATCTTCCACTCTCAGTGTGGCCCTGGCTTCGTGTATTCCCCTTTCTGAGTTTCCATTTCCTTCTCAAGGAAGTAGACTAGGTTCTGAAGGAAGTCGGGGTCCCGGGTTCAGGAGGAAGAATAGTTTTAAGCTCAGAGCTGAATGCAGTTCTCCAGCCAGTAGAGGTAATCTGGAGCAGAAGTCTCCTCCCACTCCCACAAGGAGTGTCAAGAAGTGAATCTCCTTCTCACACCTCCTAGTCTTAACATCCACTTCACCTCCACCACACACACTCCCAGAAGTCTGTTCAGCTCCGGGTTTCTAGTGCAAATGAAGTGTCTCGGCTGAAATTGATCTGAAGTTCTGCACAGGACTCTAGCCAGGTGCCTTGAAACCACGACTTGAACCCCAATCCCAAAGTGACATTCTGATTTCATTTGTCATCTCAGTGAGTGGCTACCTGGTGGTATCTTGGTGAAAGAAAAGAATACTGTGGCATCTGAAAACAGCCTGTACTTTTAAATGTCTTATTTAACAAACAAATAGTAGCCAAACACCTACTCTGTGCCAGGTTTTTTGCTGCTCATGTCCCCTGTCTTTCCCAAGGCACCAAACCTCTCCTTCCTCAGACCTTTATTTACTTATTTATTTTAATTAATTAATTAATTAATTTTTGGCTGCGTTGCATCTTTGTTGCTACGCACATGCAGGCTTTCTCTAGTTGCGGCGAGCAGGGGCTACTCTTCGTTACGGTGCACGGGCTTCTCATTGCAGTGGCTTCTCTCCTTGCAGAGCACGGGCTCTAGGCACGCAGGCTCAGTAGTTGTGGCACGTGGGCTCAGTAGTTGTGGCACGTGGGCTCAGCAGTTGTGGCATGCAGGCTATAGAGTGCAGGCTCAGTAGTTGTGGCGCATGGACTTCGTTGCTCCCCTGCATGTGAGATCTTCCCAGACCAGGGCTAGAATCCGTGTCCCCTGCATTGGCAGGTGAATTCCCAACCACTGCACCACCAGGGAAGCCCTAGCCCTTTATCTTTTAATTTAAGTGTTTAGCACATCAATCCAGACGGTACCCAAAGGAGCAATGGAAAAAGACTGGAGAGCCTGCTGGAATATGCCTGTGTGGAGTTCGCATTTGTGGGCGCCTCGGTTTCAAGGAGGTGGTGGGAGCAGGAGAGAGCTTGGAATTCAGCAGAGTGTGGGTGGAGCCCCTGCTTTGCAAGTTATCTGCTGCAGGGTCACATAGGTCACTTAATCTTCTTGAGTTCCAATTTCATCCTTTAAAAATAGCAATGACTATAATAACTACCTAGACAGTAATTGAGGGATTAAGTAATATATGTAGGCAAATTGCTGGGCCGTAGTAGATTCTTAACAAATATTAGATCCTTCCCATCCTTCCAACCTCCAGCATGGTCTCACTGAATATTTACTGTGCACCACAAAAGTGCTTTTTATTGAAAAGTTTAAACTGACCCTTCCAATGTTACTGAACTCAGGTTCAGCAGCTTGCTGCTTGAAAGCCAATACTTGAGAGCCAAGCGTTAGATGGAAAGGAAAGTTTGCTTTGTTCAGCAGCCCAGCAACCTGGGGAGAAGGTGGACTCATGTCCAGGAACCAACTCCCAAGATTCTGCTTGACCAGAAAGTTTTTAAAGGGAGAATCATTTGAGGAGTGGGGTCAGAGTCTTCGTTATCTTCCATCATGTGCAAACTTTCTTCTGATTGGTTGGTGGTGAGGTAACAGGGTGGTGTTCCAGGACTCTTGTGTTCAGCCTGAAGTCACCATCCTCCACCTGGTTGGGCCTAGTTCCTGCAGAGGAACTCAAAGACAGTGTCCTGCTGGGTTTCACCAAGAGCTACCCAACAGCAAAGGTGGAAATTCACTTTCATACATGCACTCCCAGTGAAGTGACAAGTGAACAGGAATAAGCAGAAAGTATTGTAGTCACTAATGGGAATGGACTAGAGGTGATACAAATTAATTGACCAAATACAAGGAATGTTGTTTTATGAAAGAAATACATGACCAGAAATGCCACTGAACGTTTGTGTCATTTTCCTCACCTCTTGGCTTTTATCTTTTCCTCTAGACATGGGATTAATTTTGCTGTGTCCCCAGTTATGTATGCATTCAGGTTTCACCCACAAATTGTCCTTACTCTTGGACAGATGCATAACCTCCACCAAGAGCCTGCATTACTGTAACGAAAAAGGACACCCAGCGAGTTCCCTATTTATAATACAAACTTTCTGAAGAGTATCTTTCAAACCAAGCAGGACCCTCGCAGGGACCCTCCTGGGTACAAATTCTTTCTGGGTCTTCCATTTCCTGTTTGCAGGAAAAAGGCTTCAGCCTCCTAGACCTTCCCTGAATTCCAAAGGGCAGATTCAAATAGTGGCTAATCAGAAATGTGAGGGAATGCAGAAACAAAGGAGGAACAATCAAGAAACAATAATGCAGTGATAAAGCAGGGTCCTGCTTTCTCCTCAAGGGATACACATAACAATAGCTTTGAGTCCTTCTGCAGGAACTAAGTCCCCCAGCGAGGTGGAGGAGTACAAGAGTCCTGGAGCACCGCACTGTTACGTCACCTCCTGCCAAACAGAAGAAAGTCTACACAGGGTGGGAAGACAACAAAGACTCTGATGCCCTCCCCAAACGATTAACTGCGATCAGCTTCCTCTTTCTCCCTTTAAAAACTTTCATGTTCAAGTAGAATCTTTGGAGTTGGTTCCTGGACATGAGTCCACTTTCTCCCCAGGTTTCTGGCCTCCTGAACAACAAAGAAACCTTTCCTTTCCAACCAACACCTGTTACATGAATTCGGTAACATCTTGACTGTATGTATACATCGAAAGCCTTAACATGGATATACTCCTTAACTTGGCAATTCTAACTCTAGGAAATTATTCAGAGGAAATAATTAAAATGTGCTAAAAATATATGAACAAGCATGCTATTTATAAATTAACATGGGATGTTATGTAGCTATTAAAAATGTGCTGTAGAAGAATAATGACACAGGGAAATATTCATAATGAATTTCTATTCTGAAAAGCAAGTAGGTCTTATGAAGTCTAGAAAGAAATAGGCAAATTATTTAGTGATTATTTCTGGATAATAAAATTGTCAGGGAGAAAAACTTTCCTCTGTCCTCTTAGGTTCTGGCTTGTCTAAGAATTAAATTGACATGAGACAAACAGGAGAAAATCAAACAAAAGTTCAGTAACATTTATACATGGGAGAGTAGGGGAGTAGAATTTGCCACCCTAAAATATGTCTCTTTGGCATATTCATTGTTTTAGTGTGGTTATTTTTTGAGAAACAGCTGACATGGGAAGGGCTCTGAAAACCAACTAGAAGTTGCCCTTTTGTAAGAAACACATCTGTAAAGGAAACCTCCACTTAAGTGTGTCTCCCTCTCTGTACCTGGAAGAGGAGGATGACCAAATCTCTAGAAACTCTTATCATGAAGAAGGCTACAACTTACATCTGCATCACAATCACCCTTGTTTACTGTGCTTCTCCTAGAAACCTCCCATAACTGACTCTCTCCACCCTCAACTTTCTCTTTTGTCTTTAAGTACAGAATGAATATTTATTATGATAGAGAAGGAGTAGAAGGAAGGGGAGAAGAAGGAGAAAGAGGAAAGAGAAGGGGAAGAAACAAAGAGGCAGAACAGGAAAAATAGGATTGCAGAGAGAATAAAAAGTATGTGAAGCTTTGGGACCATACAACTTACAACCCACTCACCTCTGCTTTGCAGAAATCCTCATTCAGTGATGTAAAAACAATTTTTTTTAAGCTTCAAACTTCTTTTTTTTTTTTTCATCAAGTGACATGTTGTACTGAACACTAACATATAAAACGGATGAGACTGGGATGGAACTTGCTGTATTCACCCAGGTAATTCCTAGCCTCCCCTGGCCCTCCTCAAGCTCTGAGACACCTCTGAAGAATTGTTAGGATCTGAGAAAAATTTGAAAGCCACTGACTTAATTCATTTCTAGGTGATGGTCCCAAGAGTGCCTTTGTGAGTAGAACCCTTATCTCCTATAGGATCAGTGTTAAAATTTGTGATGTTTCTGAGACCCCATTTCAAACCATACTAAATCCAAGATCAGTCATTAAAATAAGGGTAAAGAAAAGTGAAACAGTTATGAAATTGGAATTCACATAAAAGATGTTCCCTTTGGAAGACTTTTTCCTACATGAGTTTTATTGGCTGAAGAATTTATTTAACTTGAGCCTGATAAACATTTCTATACCAAGTATAGGTCGTCTCATTGCTCCAAGGATTTTCAAACTGTTTTCAATATTAGTATTATTTATCCCAAAATTTTTTATGGTTATTTGATATGCATGAATGCCTCTGAAAATGTTTGAATGAAATAAGAGAAGGTGAGGGAGATTTTCCAAGGTCACTTTACCATCTTCATTGATTCTTTGCTCAAAACATAGAGTGTATCTGACTTCAACCAGCTCATCTATTTATTGCCAAGCAGGATCCATGATAGAATTGCCCAAAGTCATTAGCAATTATACATAAAAGTGCTGATCATTACAATGAGGTTTTATTTATGGTAAGGAAGATTACAAAAGCAAGATTTTTGGGGTCAGATTAATATACTGGCTTTATCCTGTACATTAGTTTAGAGCTACCTTTGAGTGAACAAGATATAATTTTATTTCAGCCGTAACAGTCATGGGGAGGTCTTGAGAATGGTATTTATAGATGATGTGGAGGAGATATTTATGTAACATAGGTTATGTTGCAAATGTCTTCTATACCAGTTTACACATCTGAGACACGACGTGTGAAGTATAATATAGCTTCCTTGATAGTAGGCTAGCTTGTGGTAAATTCACGTCATTAACTAGAAAGGACTCTTCAAGTATCTACCTTATAATCATGTATCCTTTAAATAAGTATTGCATTTGCAAATTAACTTTGACATATCTTTGATATTTCAATTGTTTTATGAATCAGGAAAATAGCTGCCATTTATTACTTTCTAAATGCAATCATCTTATCATTAATTTGACATGCATTATCTGATTTTTATCCTCAAGACAACTCTATGAGTAGGTACCATTAATGTCCATTTATAAAAATGGCTCATAGTCTTTGACTTGCCCAAGGTGACACAGGTGGTAAGAAGGGTAGGGGTGGAAAAATTTTCCCTTCTTCCCTTCTAGGTTCTTTGGCTGGTCTGATAATGAAATTGACATAAGACAGAGTAATAGAAGAAAAACAAATTTAATTTTGTATATACTAGAGTCCCAAAGATATGAGACCCAAGGGCAAGTTGAGACTTATCTGCCATCCTGGAATAGGGGCCTGGGGCTTCAAAGGGGAGGAGAAAAATTCACAGAACAATAAAAAGAGCAGATGTTTGGTAATTAGATGTCCACCCTGCCATTTCAAATAAAAAAGTTATCTCTGGTATTAGCTCTCTTTCTGGGTCAGTCCCACTATATAAATTCTTTTTAGTTAAGGGAGAGGTAAATGTTTTTCTTGAGTTTGCTGAATCTTGATTGCCTTCGGTTCAAAACAATCCACATGCCAAAGTGACATATTTTGGGGTCACATATTCTGCTCCCCATTAGAAGTATGGTCAGAAAGCAAACCAGTCCATCTGACTCTTATGCCCATACTCTTGACTGTCCTGCTAAATGGATGCTTGCAATGTTTTCCAGTTAGAACTGTATCTTTATTCATTGTACTTATTCTTCCACAGTCTAGCACATATGCATTTAAGAAATAATTTTTAGTGAATTAATGAATAAAAATGATGATTTGAATTGTGAATAACCAAAATAATATACCAATTACTTCTTAAATACATCTAGGCTCTATTTACTTTTTTCCATTTGTATTGTCAGCATTAGCCCAAGCCCCCATCCGTTTTGCCTAGACTTCTTCAAACTTGGCTTCCTCCAATATATTCTCACTGTAGCAACCAGAAAGTACATTCCAAAATGCAAAACCTTTCCCCCTTTGATGCAGGAAAGAGAGTGGGGTGCGAAAGGATGGTCCCAGGTCACGTCCTAGTCCTTGGGACGGCAGCCAAGTGTGGGTTCTTAGCTTTGCACAGGAAAGAATTCAAGAATGAGCCATAGTAAAGTGAAAGAAGGTTTATTCATGGAGATACACACTCCATAGACAGAGTGTGGGCCGCCTCAGAGGGTGAGAGTGGCACCAGGGTATGGGAGTTGTCAGTTTTTATAGGGGTGGGTAATTTCATAGGCTAATGAGTAGAAGGAGTATTCCAGCCATTTTGAGGAGGGCGGTGGATTTCCAGGAATTGGGCCACCACCCACTTTTGACCTTTATGGTCAGCCTTGGAACGGTCATGGCCCCTGTGGGTGTGTCATTTAGCGTGCTTATGAGTTACAAAGAGCATATACTGAGGCTCAAGGTCTAGTGGAAGTCAACCCATCTTGGACCTTCTTGGTTCCAATCAGTTTATGTCATGTCCTTGGGCTATGTCATTCTTTTTTTTTGGGGGGGGGGGAATACGCGGGCTTCTCACTGTTGTGGTCTCTCCCATTGCGGAGCACAGGCTCCGGACACACAGGCCCAGCGGCCATGGATCACGGGCCCAGCCGCTCCGCGGCATGTGGGATCTTCCCAGACCGGGGCACGAACCCGTGTCCCCTGCATCTGCAGGTGGATTCTCAACCACTGCGCCACCAGGGAAGCCCTATGTCATTCTTTTAAAGGTTGTGCCCTGCCCCCTTCCTGTCTCACCTTCACCCTCAGAAAAAATCTTAAATGGTTTTCCCATGCCTCTAGGATCAAGTCCCAAATCCTTAACACAGGATTCAAATGCCTTTCAGCCTCCTCTCATACTGTGTCCCCCATGGCCCTCTCAGTCCCCCTGTTTGGGCCTTCAGTCCTCACAGTGCTGTTTCTGACCTCAGAAATTTGCCCATGCTCTTGCATGTGTTGGAAATATACTTTCCTCTTCCTTCCATCCTCCACCTCTAGTAATTCTTCTTCATCTTTGAGATCTCAGGTCAATTGTCCTTGCTCAGAAAAGACCTCCTAGACCCCTTAGTCTAGATCAAATTCTTCTAAAATTCCCCCTTTTGGCACCTTGAACTTCTCCTTGTTTGCACTGATCACTATTACAAATTCACACTCATTTGACTTATTTTCCCCCATTTAAATGTAACTTCCAAGGGGCAGGGCTATGACCATTTTTATTCACTTTTATGAAGACCAATTGTGCCTGTCCCATAGTAATCACTCAATAGCTACTTAACATTCAAAGATTTGTTTGAATGTAAGAATACAATCAAGATACTGTGAGCTTGGGTTTTCTCATGTTCCCATCCTCCATCCTTATGATCATGATTGAACATTTCTGGAGCAACTATTTTGCTCAGGGCACAGTGATGTTTAGAGTGGATTTTAAAACTATCAGTACATCTGCTGCCAGGGCTCAATGCTAGGGAAGCTCACAGAGTTAGGATTAGAAAAAGCAAAGCACATGTGTGATAGGCAGGTAATAAAGGGAGGCAACAGTCCCAGCATGGCTGGGTTACTGACCACCTGTGAGCTGCCTTCACTTTCTTCTCATCACCACCCTCTATTTTCATTCAAGTGGGAGGAAAGGCAAGTACAGAATGCAGACCGCCTGCTGGCCTGGGTGCTGCTGAGAGCCACTGATTAAAGCTGGAGAGGAAACTCTTTTTCTCAGTTTCATCTTCTTGATCCTAATACCAGCTGTGTTTCAAGCTGAGCTACTACACACCTGCTGGCAAGCCTTTTGCTACCTGATGTTATGAAAAGGATGACATTTAGTCCTTCAAGTGAGAGAGATGATCAGTTCATTAGGAGGCCAGAGGAAGAAAAAAAATTTTTAATTTGGTGTGCATCTTTTGCCCTGTGACCAATTGAAGGGTTAAGAACAAAAGCACAAGTGTGTGTCTGCATGTGTGTGAGTGTGAGTGTGTGTGTGTGTGTGTGTGAGAAGCAGTGTTGATGTGAGGTTGTCTATTTCCAAAGCATCTATCAGCGTGGGCAAATTTAATTTCATGAAATCGAAATGGTGGGTATCGTGCTGGCTCTTGAAAGTGCCGCTGGCCTGAAGCTCTGGAGTCCTTCCTATGCTTTGTCTCTGACACCCCTGGCTCCACTTGTAGAACTAGAATCTAAAGAGGCAGAGTGTTCGCACCCTCCTTGACTACATTATTAAAAAGCATAATTACTTACCAAAAAGGAACAGAGAGAAGCCAAAGAAAAGAACAAAGCTTTTCTCTACTGGGCACAGCATGTTTTCTAAGACCTTTTAGAACACCCTAGGGAAAAGAAAGAATTCAATATGCAGTTATCTTTCTAAGGGAAAAAATGAACTGTGCTAAGATGGATATTTCTATTCAGATTTGCACATCATATCTGCCCTGAATGATTAGTGCTCTCAAGGAGTAAGAATTTTCTTATTTTTACTTTTTAAAAAAAGCTTCTTTTAAGATTTGAATTTAGAAGTGTTAGATTTGGTGCTGCCTGGGGTTGAGAGCTTTGGGGTCAGATCGTGAACTTTATAATCTAAATATTTCCCACCCTGATTTCTAGGATACCAGCCAAGCAAATTTGTGGAAGTCAGCAGCTCCCTTTCAAAGTAAAGAGCATTTACCTTTCTACATGGTCACTACAAGTTTTTAAGGGTGGTAAATTTGGAATATTGCATAGTATTCATCTGGACCTGCTAGACCATGTCTGTCTTGTTCTCTATTGCATTCCCATTGTAAAGCATAGTGCCTAGGTCATAGTAAAGCCTCAAGAAAATGTTCTGATGGGATGAATAATTAAATGATTCTTTCATCATCATGATCATCATCAACACTATCCTCTTGAGCACCCAAATTTTGTAGGGAACCCAGGAAGGTCCTTATTCCTTCCACTCTGCTTAGCTATAGACATCAATGACCATCATCTCATAGATCAGCACCCAACTCCATCCCTGAGTTTGTGTTAGGAGACTTTGCCACATATCACTTCCTTACCAGTGGGTGGATTCTGGAGTAGCTCTCATTGCCGTAAGCCCAGCATCTGTTGTATCTGGATGAAACCTCAGAGTGAGATGCCTGGAGGTGCTTGACCTCCCAGTCTCATTCCTGTGCTTGGGAATATGTCCCTCTTTTACTGTCTAGCAGGGGTTTTGCTGCAACAATGGCTAACTAATAAACAGCCTTAGACAGTCTGACTGCAAGTTCCACCTCTGCCTGGTGCCTCCTACCAGGCTACGTGCACAGACTTGGCCTTGTAACTGAGAGAAATTAACAAATATAACCAATACTTGCTGAGCATTTATATACTTGGTATAATTCTAAATGTGTTGTCTATTCTAGCATATTTAATCTTCTTAACAACACTGTGAAGAAAGTACTATTTTTATACACCCTTTAAAGATAAGGAGATTGAGTACAAAGAAAACTTTTCTATGGTTAAACAGCCACATGATTCAATGCAGTTTATTTAATTGAGAGCTCATATTCCTATATTTATGCCATAACTAGTATCTCCTTCGGCAGGGAGAATATTCAGCCATTACATGCAGCCATTATAGCTGGTGTCCATTCTGATTGTTTGGGAGTCCATTCTGCTTCAGTATTTTGAGTATCAGCTCTTCTCTTTGTGAGGGAGATTCTTGGCCATCTTTCAGAAACTGCTGTGTAGCTAAGCTCCGTGATGCCACTTCAGCCGGGTATGGATTTTATTCCTTCTCAACTTATTCCACACTGAGAGTATGTGGCTATAGGACAAATGGAGAGAAATGAGGCAAGGTCCTTGATCTCAGTGCTGTTAAGACAGGTCTTGAATATCAAATAATAGATAATGCCTAGTTAGAGGTAGCTACAAGTCACAAGACACCAGCTCAGGGGTATAGACAAGGCCACACAGAAGTTCAGAGAGGGAGATATCGCTGAGACTTCTCACAAAGGAGGTGGACTTGAGCTGAGTATTGGGGGAAAATTTGGGCCAATAGTATAGAGACTTGTATCTTTGGCATCAGCCATTTCTTAAGTAACTTTAATTCAAAGTAATATGTCCCTGAGGCATATTTTGAGACTGCCAGCCCTGGGCTCCAACACTATCATTAAGTCTGCCATTGGGGCTTCCCTGCTGGCACAGTGGTTAAGAATCCGCCTGCCAATGCAGGGGACATGGGTTTGAGCCCTGGTCCGGGAAGATCCCGCATGCCGTGGAGCAACTAAGCCTGCGAGTCACAACTACTGAGTTCGCACATCACAACTACTGAAGCCTGCACACCTAGAGCCCGTGCTCTGCAGCAAGAGAAGCCAACGCAATGAGAAGCCTGCGCACCGCAACGAAGAGTAGTTTCCACTCGCCACGACTAGAGAAAGCCTGTGCGCAGCAGCAAAGACCCAACGCAGCCAAAAATAAATAAATAGTGTTATATTAAAAAAAAAAAGCCCCCCATTTTTCTCATAAATATTTTTTGTTTTTGGAGAGGAAATAGTGCCCTTTTCCTGGATAAAACTTTATTTCTGTCAGGTCCCAAGAGACAATTCTCATTAACTTTCAAATCAGTCTGGATCGTAAGTTTAAAATATCCAGTCCAAAATATTGATTTTCCCTTATAGGTTAACTGAAAAGTTGGACTTCTTCTAGTTGGTGAGCCACCAGCTTCCAGGGCCTCTGCTCTCTGTTCACTTCCTGCCCAAGGAGGCCAACTGCTATTTCTGGCCTTGGCCACATAGTTTCATGATCTTCAAGTGGACTCACTTTTTGGGGGGCTTTTGTGGCCTCAGTGCAGCTCCCTGATGCAGGCAAAGCTTTTCCTTTCACTCTCCACCCAATGCCACCATGCCACGCCAGTCCTTAGTTTTCCAGCCCTCTCTCCAGCAGATTCTCCTTATTGGAGTTCTTCACCCTTCTATATATTCCTCTAGAAGGGGCTTAATATAGCTCCAGGCTGGCCTTCTCTCTTGTCTGGTTCATATCAGACCCACAAGGAACTGGCACTCATGGCTCACCCTGACAGTCTGGGAATGTTGGTTCATAACAAGGCAGTGACTTTTATCCTTTACCTGCAGGTCATGTTAATCTTTCTCATATGAGGGTTAAGGCAACATTCCTTAGTGTTCTTCAGCTTTAGAGAACAATTTAAAGTTCTTGCAGAACTTGCAAGTAGCTAAAGGGGACAGAGATGAACCCTTTTTTCATTTTGGGTGGAGTAGGTTGGGGTATCACAGAAAAGCCAAGCTCTTTCCAAAGAAATCTCTCTACAAGTCCTGTCTCTGTATCCACCCCTCACCCCCTTTATAGGCTGAACCTGTAGTCTGATATCTGCTATGTACCACATTAGTCAAAACTGAGATAAAGGGCTTCCCTGGTGGTCCAGTGGTTAAGACTCCGTGCTTCCACTGCAGGAAGCACAGGTGTGATCCCTGGTCAGGGAACTAAGATCCCACATGCCACATGGAGTGGCCCAAAACACACAAAACAAAACAAAACAAAACCCCCCAAAAAACCCTGAGATAAAAAGATCTCATTTTAACGTTCTGTCATTATTATTTTTTTTAATTACAACTGAGAACAGGAAAACCTACAGAATTTTATTTCTCCCTTTTGCCATATCAAAGACCTGGAGATTCAGCTAAAGAAAAATGTCTGGTAATCTCTCCATTTTGAAGAATATTGGTGAAGAATCACCTATATAGAAGCAGTTAGAAGTTTAAAAAAAAAAAAAAAAAAGCTGGGTCAAATCTCAGTCAGAAGATGGTAGAAGTCCCAAGTCTTAAACTGGCAGCTCAATTTAAGCTTCTTTTCTATTTTGTTTATTTCATTAAACCACTGGGAAAGGATGCCAATATTCAGCCTTACGGACTAGGTTAAAAGCTTTTTAGATTGATAATTGCAGGATCTTGAAATGAATAGTATTCTCAGGTTTAATAGTGGCTTTGTTGAAAACAAACAATTCTTAATACATTTCATTTAACTACAGGAATAATTAGGAATATGGATTTATATTACTATGAGTTAGAGATTGAGATGGGGCTCCATGATGGTTCAGTAAATGGGGAACAACAAACAGACCTTTTGTAATTTTCAAAAAATGATATGATCTTTCTTTCTTTGTTCTTTTAACCCATAGCAAGCACTTTTATAATAAAAATATGCCCTTTAGGAGTGAATTAGCATAAATATGTAAATACTTGGTATTGATGAAGTGTAGGTATATAGGACTTTTACATAATACAGGTGGAAGTGTAATTGCTACAACCTTTTCAAAGAATAATTTGACAAAATGCATCAACAGCCTTAAAAATATCCTACTCTTAAACCCAGTAATACTCTTCTAGAAATCTATCCTACAAAAAGAGAAAACATGCAGAGGTATTTTTTAAATAACATTTTTGTAAGTGAAGCAATCTTAGTGTTCAACGATAAAGTTTTTACTAAATTATCACATATATATATCATGAAATTTTATGGAATCCTATGAGTCTATATTTATCAACACAAAAATGTTCAAATGAAAGCAGGTATGGAAGAATATGTAGAATCAAATATCATGTTTGTTTTACATATTGTATATTAATGCATGATACACAGGTCAGGAAGAACCAACATTTAAACAGTGGTTATCTCTGAGTAGTAGAATTTTGAATGATTCACCTTTTCTGCCTACTGGTATTTTATAATTTTTCCATAACATATATGAATTAAGAACACTTAAAAAGAAGAAAGTAATTAGAAGAGGTTTTATGTGGTCCAGAAGAAAGAAAAAAATCAAAAGATGAAAAAATGCATCTACCTAACATTAAATACAGATGGGTATAAGAGAAAAAAATAGCTTAGTGCTATGGAAAAAGCAAAACTGGAATCTTCTTCTCAATGAATGTTATTGATCACCTGTTAACTATATGGTTCTGTGCAGCAGAGAATCCCTGAGATACCTAAGGCAAAAAGGTGAGGTAAAAGGAGCTTTTTCTTTCTTAATAAGGACACATTTTATAGTTGAATTAAGAGTTCAATTAAATTTCTTAGATTCTGTCCCCAATAATTCATCTACTAATGTCAATAGATTTTGAATTCTATCTTACTTTTTAAAAACTGAATTAGGGAAAATTGGTCTTTTATTTTTGCATGTTTCCCTTCTACAATAGAAGATATCAGTTATGTGTAATTGACATAGGGTGCATGGTAGTTTCATTCCATCTGAGTTCAGCTAAAGTCTCCAGAATGACCCTTATACCAAACTCCCATCTACAATGCAAGTGCATTCTTCTGCAAGGCAAATGTTTCTAAAGAAACTTTATGGAAATGGAAAAGCTCCAAACATACCATCTTATATCCAAAGGAGAAAATGACACACTCATTAATAACAAATGTGATTGTCTCAGGCTCAGTGAAGTAAGAATTTGTTGTTGCTGTTCAGGATGGAAACCAGTAATAAAAGGGGATTCTCTAGCTCTGTTTCTTATGCCAATGAGAGAAATGTGCTCACATTATATCTTATCTATAAATCATGAAAGGGAAAAAGTTTTTGTGGGAATAAATGGAAACCATTAGCAGGTTTCTGTTAAGAGGGCAAGGGAGCTAATGCATTAAGGCCAAACTGGCTTCTCAGAATATGTTTATCAGATCTATCACCTTCTTCCATCAACCTTCTCACTGTCTTCGCTTTCTCTTTTCAGTTGATCTGAAACCTTGGCCTGTAAGAGAAAGAAATTGTTAATACCTAAATTCTATTGGTAAAATAGGTGAACCAACACAGAATAGCCAATACGATATTGCAAGAGAAGAACAAAGTTGGAGAACTGACACTACCTAACATTAAGACTTACTATAAAGCCACAGTAATCAAGAAAAGTGCAGTATAGGAATAGACCAAAAAAAAAAAAAAAAAAAAGAATAGACTAAAAGATCAATGGAACAGAGTAGAAAGCCCAGAAATAGACCTTCATAGATATAGCCAACTGATCCCTGACAAAGGAGCAAAGGCAGTGCAATGAAGCAAAGACAATCTCTTCAACAAATGGTGCTGGTACAACTGGACATCCACATGCAAAAAAAAAAAAAAAAAAAAAAAAAAAAGAATCTAGACACAGACCTTACACTCTTGACAGAATTTAACTCAAAATGAATCATAGACCTAAATGTAAAGCACAAAAATATAAAACTCCCTTAAGATAACGTAGAAAAATACCTAGTTGACCTTGGATATGGTGATGCCTTTTTATATACAACACCAAAGATATGATCCATAAAAGAAATCATTCATAAGCTGGATTTTGTTAAAATTGAAAATGTCTGTTCTGCAAAATACAATGCCAAGGGAATGAGAAGACAAGCCATAGACTGGGAGAAAATATTTTCAAATGCCATATCTGATAAAGGACTGTTATCCAAAGTATACAAAGAACTCTTAAAAGTTAACAGTAAGAAAATAACTTGATTAAAAAATAGGTCATGAACCTTAACAGATGTCTCACCAAGGAAGATACATAAGTGGCAAATAAGCAAGTGAAAAGATATCCCATCTCATATGTCATCAGGAAAATTAAAACAATGAGATACCACTACACATCTATTAGAATGGCTAAAATATTGAACACTGACAACATTGAATGCTGGTGAGGATGTGGAGAAACAGGAACTCTCATACATTGCTGGTAAAAATGTAAAATGATATAGCTACTTTGGAAGACAGTTTGGTTGTTTTTTACAAACTAAACATACTCTTATCATAAGATCTAGCAATTTCATTTCTTGGTATTTACCCAAAGAGGTTGAAAACTTATGTCTACACAAAAATCTGCATAAGGATGTTTATGGCTACTTTATTCATAATTGCCAAAACTTGGAAGCAACCTAGATGTCCTCCAGTAGGTAAATGGACAAACTGTGGAACATCCAAACAATGGAATATGATTTAGTACTAAAAAGAAAAAGTTATCAAGTCATGAAAAAACATGGAGGAACCTGAAATGCATATTGCTAAGTGAAAGAAGCCAATTTGAAAAGGCTATGGATGCATTGATTTCAACTATTTGATGTCTGGAAAAGGTAAAAATATAGATGGTGAAAAGATCAGTGGCTGCTAGGGGGGAAGGGATGAATTGGCAGAGCACAGAGGATTTTTAGGGCAATGAAATACTCTATATGATATTATAATGATGGATACATGTCATTATATATTTGCCCAAACCCATAGAATGTACATCACCAAGAATGAACTCTAAGGTAAACTATGGACTTTGGGTGATTATGATGTATAAGGTAGGTTCAACCTTGGTAACAAATGTACCACTCTTGAGTGGTGTTGATAATGGGGGAGGCTATGCATGGGTAGGATCAGGGAGTGTATGGGAAATCTCTGTATCTTCTTTCCGTTTTTGTTTTGAACCTAAAACTGCTCAAAGAAAAATTAAATTAAAAAAAGAAAAAAGCTGAACCACACAGTTATCCACACACCTATAACCAAAGGAGGAAGAGAAAAGAACCCTCTCCTGGTACTTACCTGGCAGTCCAGTGGTTAAGACTCCGTGTTCCCAATGCAGGGGACACCGGTTGATCCCTGGTCTGAGAACTAAGATCCCGCATGCCGCAAGGTGCAGCCAAAAAATAAAAATAAAAGAAATAACCCTCTCCTTAGAATGGGCTCTATACAAAGTGATGTATTCTGAGATTAAAGGATGGAGAGACTGATCTGTGGTATGTGCACTATACATGCGGTAACTGACAGATAATTTGGTCAGTTTTTAAGATAGATGACATTTTGCTATGGGACATAAAATAATTTAAATCCATTTAGTGATGTATCTTGCTCCAAGATGGGGAGTTGCATTATTGTAAAAATGTTAACCATCCCCAGATTAATTTGACCCTTGATGGAATTCCAATGAAATTCCCCCACAGCAAAATGATTCTAATATTTATTTACAACAAGGGTCTGTAAGCTGAGGCCCAGGAATCAAACTTGGCCTGATATTATTTTTGTAAATAAAGTTTTATTGGAACACATTTATTTGTTTACATATGCTCTATGGAGTCTATTGCTCTACAAATGCAGAATTCAGTAGTGTGACAGAAACCATTAGGCCAGTAAAACCTAAAATATTCACTATTCATAGTAAATGATTGCAGCTCACTGATCTAGAAGGAAAAACAGGTAAAACAGATAAGAATACATTGAAATAAAAATGAGAGGGTGTATGTACTTCCACATTTTAATTCACAATAAACAGCTTTAAGATCCAAAGTTTCTTGTTTCCCAGAAACACATATTTTCTCACCACTTTAATGTCCTAAAACTAATGTGAATGTTACAATAGGTATCAAAATAAACTTGTCATCCACAAGATAGAATAAGTGCCACAGTTGTTAATGCCTATACTTGTATAAATTTGACATTCTGTAGAAAATCTTTCATCTTCTCCACCTTATAGAAGTTGCACATGTGGTTAATAGTATACACTGTTCAGTTGTAAAAAATATGAGTTCACTTCTTTACATCAAAAACATAAACATTCTATAAATATGTCCTAAAGAAAAACCAACGTGGGCATAAAGATGAATTTTTAAGGTTGATAATGAGGGAGTCTATGAATGTGTGAACACAAGGGTACAAGGGAAATATCTCCACTTTCCCCTCAGTTTTGCTGTGATCCAAAAATTGCTCTAAAAAAGTAAAGTATTAATTTTTAAAAAGTGAAAAAAAAGATGAATTTGTAAGGATAGTAGTGCAAATGTTTCAGGCTACAAAACATCAAAGGTGACCCAACTTTTATAAAATGATATGTGTGTGCCTGTTTGTACATACACATTTCTATCCAGTCATCTATGTATCCATCTATCAAGGCTGGACAGATATACAACAAAATCTTATCAGTTGTCTCCAAACTGGGAAATTACTTGAGATTTCTCACTTTTTTCTTATACTTTTAGTTATTTTCTGATTTTAAAAATGGTACATATATTTTAAAAGGAATAAAAGCTAAATATTTTCATTAAAAAATAAAAGGCAAATGGAAAATTGAAATTTTTGGTAATGGATATAGCAAATTATTATTATCCTACCTTATCATGTGTTACAAATCAACATCAAAAGATAACTCTCCAAATAAATATAGTTAAAGTCAAGATGAGGAAATTCACAAAATAATAAAAAGTTCAGCCTTCGAGTAACCAAAGTAATGAATTAAAATGACCCCTTTTTCTAAGTGTTCTCATCACAAGGAAAAAATGCATATATATATTTTCTATTTCACTAATTTTGTATCTATATGAGGTGATGGATATTCACTAAACCTACTGTCATCATCATTTCATGATGTATATAAGTCAAATCATTATGTTGCACACCTTAAACTTAGGCAGTGCCACATGTCAATTATATCTCAATAAAACTAGGAAAAGAGGAAATTGACAATAACACAATAATAGTGGGGAACTTTAACACCTCATTTACACCAATAGACAGATCATCCAGACAGAAAATTAGTAAGGAAACACAAGTTTTAAGTGACACAGTAGACCAGATTTAATTGATATCTATAAGACATTCCATCCGAAAACAGCAGATTACACTTTCTTCTCAAGTGCACATGGAACATTCTCTAGGATAGATCACATCTTGGGCCACAACTCAAGCCTCAGTAAATTTAAGAAAACTGAAATCATATCAAGCATCTTTTCTGACCACAATGCTATGAGATTAGAAATCAATTACAGGGAAAAAACTGTGAAAAACACAAACACATGGAGGCTAAACAATACGTTACTAAATAACCAAGAGATCACTGAAGAAATCAAAGAGGAAATGAAACAATACCTAGAGATGAATGACAATGAAAACACGATGATCCAACATCTATGGGATGCAGCAAAAGCAGTTCTAAGAGAGAAGTTTATAGCAATACAAGCCTACCTCAAGAAACAAGAAAAATCTCAAATAAACAATCTAACCTTGCACCTAAAGGAATTAGAGAAAAGAACAAACAAAACCCAAGGTCAGTAGAAGGAAAGAAATCATAAAGATCAGAGCAGAAATAAATGAAATAGAAACAAAGAAAACAATAGCAATAATACTAAAAGCTGGTCCTTTGAGAAGATAAATAAAATTAATAAAATTTTAGCCAGACCTATCAAGAAAGAGTGGAAAGGACTCAAATCAATAAAATTAGAAATGAAAAAGGAGAAGTTACAATGGACAGCACAGAAATACAAAGTATCATAAGAGACTACTACAAGCAACTCTATGCCAATGAAATGGACAACCTGGAAGAAATGGACAAATTCTTAGAAAGGTATAAACTTCCAAAACCGAACCAGGAAGAAATAGAAAATATGAACAGACCAATCACAAGTAATGAAATTGAGAGTGTGATTAAAAATCTTCCAACAAACAAAAGTCCAGGACCAGATGGCTTTACAGGTAAATTCTATCAAACATTTAGAGAAAAGCTAACACCCATCCTTCTCAAACTCTTCCAAAAAATTGCGGAGGAAGGAACACTCCCAAACTCATTCTATGAGGCCACCATCACCCTGATACCAAAACCAGACAGAAACACTACAAAAAAAGAAAATTATATATATGGCTTCCCTGGTGGTGCAGTGGTTGAGAGTCTGCCTGCCGATGCAGGGGACACGGGTTCGTGCCCCGGTCCGGGCGGATCCCACATGCCGCAGAGCGGCTGGGCCTGTGAGCCATGGCCGCTGAGCCTGCGCATCTGGAGCCTGTGCTCTGCAACAGGAGAGGCCACAGCGGTGAGAAGCCTAAGTACCGCAAAAAAAAAAAAAAAAAAAAAAAAAAAAAGCAAATTATAGACCAATATCACTGATGAACAGAGATGCAAAAATCCTCAACAAAATGCTAGCAAACAGAATCCAACAACACATTAAAAGGATCATACACCATGATCAAGTGGGATTTATTCCAGGGATGCAAGGATTCTTCAATACATGCAAACCAATCAATGTGATACACCATATTAACAAACTCAAGAACAAAAACCATATGATCATCTCAATAGATGCAGAAAAAGTTTTTGATAAAATTCAACTCCCATTTATGATAAAAAAAACTCTCCAGAAAGTGGGCATAGAGGGAACCTACCTCAACATAATAAAGGCCATATATGACAAACCCACAGCAAACATCATTCTCAAGGGTGAAAAATTGAAAGCATTTCCTCAAGATCAGGAACAAGACAAGGATGACCACTCTCACCACTATTATTCAACATAGTTTTGGGAGTCCTAACCATGGCAATCAGAGAAGAAAAAGAAATAAAAGGAATACAAATTGGAAAAGAAGCAGTAAAACTGTCACTGTTTGCAGATGACTTGATACTATACATAGATAATCCTAAAGATGCCACCCGAAAGCTACTAGAGCTAATCAATGAGTTTGGTAAATTTGCAGGGTACAAAATAAATGCATAAAAATCTCTTGCATTCCTACTCACTAACAACGAAAGATCAGAAAGAGAAATTAAGGAAGCAATCCCATTCACCACTGCAACAAAAAGAATAAAATACCTAGGAATAAACGTACCTAAGGAAGTAAAAGACCTGTACTCAAAAAACTATAAGACACTGATGAAAGACATCAAAGATGACACAAACAGATGGAGAGATATACCATGTTCTTGGATTAGAAGAATTAACATTGTGAAAATGACTATACTACCCAAAGCAATCTACAGATTCAATGCAATCCCTATCAAATTAACAGTTGCATTTTTTACAGAACTAGAGCAAAAAATTTTAAAATTTGTATGGAGACACAAAAGACCCCAAATAGCCAAAGCAATCTTGCGGGAGAAAAACGGAGCTGGAGGAATCAGACTCCCTGACTTCAGACTATACTACAAATCTACAGTAATCAAGACAATATGGTACTGGGACAAAAACAGAAATATAGATCAATGGAACAGGATAGAAAGCCCAGAGATAAACCCACGTACCTATGGTCAACTAATCTATGACAAAGGAGGGAAGGATATACAAGGGAGAAAAGACAGTCTCTTCTCTTTTTTTTTTTTTTTTTTTTTTTTTTTTTTTTTTATGCGGGCCTCTCACTGCTGTGGCCTCTCCCGGTTGCAGACCGCAGGCTCAGCGGCCATGGCTCACGGGCCCAGCCGCTCCGCGGCATGTGGGATCCTCCCGGACCGGGGCATGAACCCGTGTCCCCTGCATCGGCAGGCAGACTCTCAACCACTGCGCCACCAGGGAAGCCCAAGACAGTCTCTTCAATAAGTGGTGCTGGGAAAACTGGACAGCTACATATAAAAGAAAGAAATTAGAATGCTCCTTAACACCATACACAAAAATAAGCTCAAAATGGATTAAAGACCTAAATGTAAGGCCAGACACTGTAAAACTCTTAGAGAAAAACATAGGCAGAACACTCTATGTCATAAATCACAGCAAGATCTTTTTTGACCCACCTCCTAGAGTAACGGAAATAAAAACAGAAATAAACAAATGGGACCTAATGAAACTTGAAAGCTTTTGCACAACAAAGGAAACTATAAACAGACAAAAAGACAACCCTCAGAATGGGAGAAAATATTTGCAAACGAATCAAAGGACAAAGGATTAATCTCCAAAATATGTAAACAGCTCATGCAGCTCAATATGAAAAAAACAAACAACCCAATCCAAAAATGGGCAGAAGACCTAAATAGAGGTTTCTCCAAAGAAGACATACAGAGGGCCAAGAGGCACATGAAAAGCTGCTCAACATCACTAATTAGTAGAGAAATGAAAATCAAAAGTAAAATGAGGTATCACCTCACACTAGTTAGAATGGGCATCATCAGAAAATCTACAAAAAACAAATGATGGAGAAGGTGTGGAGAAAAGGGAACCCTCTTGCACTGTTGGTGCAAATGTAAATTGATACAGCCACTATGGAGAACAGTATGGAGGTTCCTTAAAAAACTAACAATAGGATTACCATATGACCCAGCAACCCCACTACTGGGCATATACCCAGAGAAAACCATAATTCAAAAAGACACATGTACCCCAATGTTCATTGCAGCACTATTTATAATAGCCAGATCATAGAAGCAACATAAATGCCCAACAACAGACAAATGGATAAAGAAGATGTGGTACATATATACAATGGAATATTACTCAGACATAGAAAGGAACACATGTCCTTGTAGAGACATGGATAGACCTAGAGTCTGTCATACAGAGTGAAGTAAGTCAGAAAGAGGAAAACAAATATTGTATAGTAACGCGTATATGTGGAATCTAGAAAAATGGTACAGATGAACCAGTTTGCAAGGCAGAAATAGAGACACAGTTGTAGAGAACAAATATATGGACACCAAGAGGGGAAAGCAGTGGGAAGGATTGTGGAGGTGGTGGGATGAATTGGGAAATTGGGATTGACATATATACACTAATATGCATAAAATAGTTAACTAATAGTATGTATAAAATAGTTAACTAATATGAAAAAAATAAAATTAATCCATACTATGGAAAGAAAACCAAAAAAAAATAAGAAAGGAAGTAGAGGAATGGACAAAATATGTGTATACAAGTGTTTAGCATAGTTTTATTTATGATAGCAAAAATTGTTACCAAGCAAAGGGCTCACTGTCGACACCCATAGAAGCCAATAGCATGGCACTGGCTTTTGACAAAAGAAAGAGCTTTATTGCGAGGTCGACCAGCACGGAGACAGGAGAAAGGACTTAAATCTCTCTCCTCATCTGGGGTTCAATCAAATTTTTATAAATTAGGGCACGATAGTTGATATGTGAAGGGCTGGTAGACAGATTTTGGTTGGAGGGTTTGGAACTTGGCAATTTATGGTAAGGTATGGTTAAGAGACTTCAGCACCTGATCTTCCAGATCTGCCTTTAGGTTCTGGTCATATTCTAGTCCTTTGTTTACATGGTGGGGGTGGGAGGTGGAGAGAAAACTTTGATTCCCGTCGTTAGTTGAGGTCAAAATTTTCCTCTTTGCACATGTTTTTGCTGCATGACTTGTGGTTTTGTTCTGTTGTCTCTGAAAAACAACTCAGTATCTTGTTAGAAATAGGAAGGGACCAGTTTGGTCTGGTTCTGCAGTTACAAAATTGGAAAAAACAAATGTCCAACTATGTAGGATAATTAAGAAAAATGTATTTGTATATCATACAAGGATATTAAAAATCATGTTGTGGAAGAGTATTTTTGGTGGGGGAAATTGTTCACTATATATTGCTTTATTTAAAAAATGAGTCTACAGAATGGTGCATGCAATATGATACCAACTTTGCAATGCATTTATAAATCTTATAAGCTTGAATTTAAAAATACTGGTAGAACATGTATGAAAATATTGATAGTAGTTACTTTTATATTATGAGATAATTGTTTCTCTTTTGATTTTCCAAGTTTTATAATGTATTAATAAGGTAATTAGAAAAATATTTCTCAAATATAATTGAATGTAGATATAGCAAATTAATAACCTTAATTTATTACTATATTTATAAAAAGCTTTCTTTCCTTAGAATACCAGCTAGTAATTATGTTCATGTTTAAAAGAATTTTTATATATAAGGAAGAAAAAAATTTAATTAAAATGACTGAATGTACCACAAATCCAAAAGAAGTGGATTAATGTCCTGGCTTTGTTATTTGTATGAATTTATATCTTCTAAAGCTCAGGGGATTATAATACATACTTGCAGAACTGTGGAGGATGAAAGATCATTTATAAATCAGTGAGCCTGAGATGAAATATGATCTCAACAAATGGTTAACATATTATTATTAAAGCACAATGATGGCATTTAGAAGAAAGGGGTGGCTTTCACCTGGGGTCTTCTTAAGAAAATGGAAATTCTTTTCCCATAAGTCTTCCAGCCGACTTGCTCTCATGTCTCATTTGCCAGAACAGATTTCCTTTTCTAAGCCTATGCTTAGAAAAAGGAATGAGGACTTCCCTGGAAGTACAGTGGTTAAGAATCTGCCTGGCAATGCAGGGTTTGAGCCCTCTTCCGGGAACATCCCACATGCTGAGGAGCAACTAAGCCCATGAGCCACAACTACTGAGCCTGTGTGCCACAACTACTGAAACCCGTGTGCCTAGAGTCCGTGCTCTATAACAAGAGAAGCCACTACAATGAAGAGTAGCCACCGCTCGCCTCAACTAGAGAAAGACCCCACGCAACAACAAAGACCCAATGCAGCCAAAAATAAATAAATTAATTAATTTTAAAAAACAAAAGAAAAAGGAATGAGATGATTTCAGTTGGCTTACAGTACTTAGGAGTCGCCCAAGGGGAGCTCTTTTCTTCTGAAGCACATGGCTTTGTGGAGTAATGGTGGTTACTTGAACCAGATCAGAGTTGTTCTAGAAATAAAGAAAGTGAGAGTAATGGAGGTTGGGTCAGCTTCTATAGAGCTAAACACTAAGTTCTTTCTCTGGAGGGAAAATTATGAGAAAAATTACTCTTGTTAAGATTAGGAGATATACTGAGGAATGAGGGAATGCCCAGATGCTAGGGAAAAAGAGGAGAAGTTAGAAAAGAATGAGAGAAAAGATAGAGTATTCCCAAAGAGAGAACACAGAAGGGAACTCATGGTACAAGAATGGTGTACCAAAAGTGTTTGCACAGAAGGTGTGAGCCCTGGTAAAAGTGGTTCTTAGAAGGCCCTCTAAGTGTTTAGATTAATCCAGATTTTCTTTCTATGAAAATCTAATGTCTGGATTTTTTTTTTTTCCTTCTCTCGTGGCCTAAGGAATAATTTGAATGTAATTCTGTGAATGTGTGTGGAAAATTTAAACCAGGGATTTAGCCTTAATAAAGGTAACCTTTCTGACATCTATTATTAGTCCTCCTTTGTACTCTTATCCTGCCTGTATCCGCACTCTGTTGTTTTGAGATGTAACACTGCACATTGTAATGTAAAAATAAAAAGTAAAATTATATTTCAAATTTAAAAAAAAGAGGCAGCAGGATGCAGAGAACTCAAGATTTAGAGAGATACAGGGCACAGTTGGAAGGGTGTCTGAAGAGAGATAAGAAATAAAGTGACAGGTAAGAGAAAGGAAATAAAAGGATGAGAAGCCCTGCTGGCCTGTAATTAGTCAGAGGAAGGTGCTGTTGCTGGGATACCTGTTCAAGGGCTGCTGGGAATTACAGTTTCTGTCAGCTGGGTTCTGAAAAGGAGTGGCTCTTAAATGGCTGGCATCCTTTGTGCCTCTGGTCATTAAAAATACAATTTAATAATGAGGAATTCAGCAGAGCTGTGATTCTGAGGCTATTACCTTGTGCTTACTGTCTGGTAAGAGAAGTTTCACATTCTTCTGTTTTGCTCCTGGATGAATTTAAAGCTGGAGCATTTGAGTGTGTGGGAGCTCAACATTGCAGTGAGTAGCATCTTAGTTTCTCCCCAAATTTTCCCAGAACGTCTATGTTACTAAACCATAAGCCACTGCTGTGTTCCTCTGGAATGCTTTCTGGGACTATCACTGTACAGATGCTTCCAAGGAACCTTCCAATCTTCAGATCTCCATCTCCTGTGATTTCTGTTATGTTGTATTTTAAGTTTAGGTCTATAGTACCTGACAGCATTAAGATCAGATATACAATGATCTGTGAATGCATATGTCAGCTTTACAGGTATCTTATGATCTAGGTATCATATCAAGTGTATAACAAGTGGATATCTGGTGTTTGCATTTAAATGCAGCTGACTTGTCTAAGCATAAGGCTGCAAAAAGATGGAAAAAGCTAGCCTTAGAAAACAGCCCTTTTTCTGGTACCTGCTTAACCTATCACTTTTTGGCTCTTTGATTCTCACATGTATATTCCAACTGCTATCTCCTGGCTGTGGTTTCATTTTCTGTAACCTGTTTAGATTCTGTAGATAATCTTAATATCTCAGTCCCATTCTCAACTTTCCATTCAAAATTTTCCTCTACTTCAAGCTCCCATGGATTTCTATAGAAGAAATTTCCTGTAACAGCCCCAGCTATGGTGGCCTTAGCTCCAAATCTTATAGAAGAAGGGTCAGATAGATGGTATAAATGTTCCTGCTGGGAACATGCTTTTGCCTTTCAAGAGCCAAACACTGAATGCATCCAGCAGATGTGTTAGGCTGATTGTTTTTAGGATGTATTTAAATTAGGATTGAACCACATGTACCACCTGTGATCTTGGGCAGAAAGCAGGGGAGAGACTAGTTTTTCTTTGGAAAATCAAGATTCACTACTAGGAGAAGAAAGCACAGATACCGGGCGCCAAGATAGTAGGTAGCTACCGTAATCATCCACATAGAAGTTTCAGTAATTTAGTGGGTTATCAGCCCTAAGTGTTTACATTTCAAACCTGCAATTGGATTTTTGAATCTTGAAGTAAAGGTCAGATCATGGAGTCTGAGAAACCCTAGATCCTTTATAACCAGCGGTCACCAACATTTTTTGGCACCAAGGACCAGTTTCATGGAAGACAATTTTAAAGCAGGGGCTGGGGACCCCTGCTTTATAAAATACATCTTGGAAACCTCACCTTTCCTCTTTGTTTTATAAATTATGTATATAAAAAAGGCATTATATTTGACTGACTTACATTTTAAAAATAAAAAATCATGTTAAATTCTTTGAGAGACCAATACTAAGTTTTTCTTAGATTACAGAGCCTCTGCTACACCTCATTGTAAGTTATACAAATACATCGATTTCCACACTTGCTAAGTTGGAATAATTCCACAAAATATACAATACCATCAAAAGTGACAAAGCAAGTAGTTTAATATATATTTAAACTTTACCGTACACGTATAAAGCAATCTGAAGTTTAATTTACATGTATAATGCAATCTTCTGGAAAGAAATGTGGAGCTCATTGCAACCTGTGATTTAGTTTCACTGTATAACAGAGTATAACAGACTATACTTATTGCAAAGAAATACCTTAACTAATAGTGGGATGTTATTATGCAGAAATTTGTATTTCTGATTAGAGAACAAATACCAAGTGTTTACCTGCTCCACCGAGACCTTCTAGTTTTGCATACTGGGCACATACCCGGCTACATGCATGGCAGCACTCAATCTGGAAAGCGCTATGCTACTTGATAACATCCCCTGACCTGCTCCGTAACAACTGAAGAGATTGCCAATCACACTCAGTCTTGACAACGCTCTTTGCACAAGCAAGAATAAGAACTAATTGTCATATGATCTCTTCTTTGCTAAATACTCAGGGTAAACTAGGCTTTAGGGCCTAATGAGGTCTGTAATCTCAGCAGCTTCTCTTTCCTATCCCTGGATGTTTGCAGAGGCCAAAGGTACTCCTCTGAAAGCTGAAGAATCTGGAGATAAATACAATTCAGAGATAATTACTTAGTTAATAAAGTAGAATTTCTTTGTTTTCTTGTTTTTGTAGAATCCACACATGGATGTCAATCTATATCAATTACTTTTATTGTTATTTGTGGTTTCAGTTCTACAGTTCTTTGAGTACTAACAGCCTTCTTTTCTGGTACAGGGATCATTCTGCTATTGTCAAAGCTTTTGGAGGAGATAAGAGAGAATAGCAGACATGGCTGGTGATGTAGACAAGATTGGGGATATGAATGATTAACTAGGGAGCTTGAAAAATTTGTAAGTTGCCAAAGTGATAAAATCAAAAGTACTGGCTGATGTAGCTTGGAGAGGTTGGAGAAAAAGATCATGAAAATTTTGCATCATGGAAACCTTTTTTCTCCTCTGGCCCATGGGAGTGTAGCTACATTACTTGGAACAAGTAGGTGTTTCATAAATAGATATTGCATGTTGAATGAATGAAATATAAAAACATTATTTTCCACTAATAACACCTGGGTAAAAATGATGGAGTGAGGATGAATCACATAATTTCCTTATTAGTACTTAACTGAATGAGAAAAAAAACAGTAAAATAAACAAAAACTAGCAAAAATATAATCATAAGAAATCTAACAGGGAAATAGGAACAGTGTTTTATGACATAACATTAAAAAATATATGTAGCCATGGAAAGAAAGAAGACCTGAGCCTTGCTTTGTTGGCACCTGATCTGGCCCCAACTCCACAAAATCAGTTCTAGTGAAAGAAAAGAGGTCAAATTCTGATCTTTTATTTTTCTTCTCTTATCTTGGATGGAATAGAAGTGGCTTCAAGGACAGGGGCAAAACAGGCAAAGTTAACAACTAGCATAGGCTAACTCTGATGAAGTATACGTGGTTCATATTGAATGGTGGTAACACTAAAAGGACTGAAGATACCCCCAGTGAATAGATTATACACCCTCCAGGTCAAGTAAATATTATAAGAGATAGTTAACAGAACACCAAAAGACAGAGCAAAACTAAGGCCATTTTACAAAAACTGCACTAACCCAAGATGATATCTCACCAAACCCATCCCTTATTCTCAAACTACAGCTCAGATAGCATGGGAAGAGAATTTTAGAGAATTCATCAGTAGAATATCAGAGAAATAAAATATATATTCAGAGTAGTCAACATTAACATTAGATATATATGGAAAAATCTATGGCAACTATGCAAACAATATATAATTTAAAAATCTGGAGGAAGGAAACAATATGAAAAAGAAAAGTGGACAACTGAGACTGGAAAAAATATAACTCAAGGGTCAGAAGGCAATCACTTGCAATCATTTTTTTGCTATAAAAGGATTTAAAAAAGCACAAGTTTGGTAAAATGAAAATTCATAGAATAAGATGACAGGAAACTGCAGAGATGAGAAAAAAAATGTGCTACCAAAATAATGACATTATGTAATGAGTAAATAAATGGGAACCACCAAGAACAGAATATATATGACATATTCAAATTACTGACGTGGAGAAAAGGGTTGAAATGATCACATTGAATGAAGAGAAAAGAGATGAAGAGTTTAAAGCAATTTTGTAGATATTAGAAGTAAAGAAAAAAGATGACAAAACATAACTACACTTGGTGTTTTTGAAATAGAGATTCCAACAGAGGCAGAAAAGATCTACAAAAATTTTTTTGAAATGAAAGAACCGAATATGAAGACTGATAAGTAGGAAAATCAATTTAGAATGAATGACATGGACTTTCTTAAGATTCCTTGAAAATTAAGAAAAAAAAAGAAGTAAGAAGTTGAAACCAGAAACCCTTAGAAAGAGTCTCCATCCTTCTATAGGATATAGGAATACTTCTCATGGATTGTTTTCAACTTTGGG
This sequence comes from Kogia breviceps, assembly GCF_026419965.1. Lineage (NCBI taxonomy): Eukaryota > Metazoa > Chordata > Mammalia > Artiodactyla > Physeteridae > Kogia > Kogia breviceps. Next base: position 145,747,041 of record NC_081310.1, on the reverse strand, counting down.
TCTGACTGAAATGTTGACAGACAAAAGCAAAAGTTCTGTTCTTTACTCTGTCCCTGCACATATGTACAAGAGGTATTGGCTATTACATTGTTCTCAATGGGTAGAGGAATGTGACTCAGATATTTTTTAAAATTCCATGTATTATTTATAATGAGCCTGTATCATGTTACAAAATTAATTTGTCATTATTCTTTTTTTTTTTTTTTTTGTGGTACGCGGGCCTCTGACTGTTGTGGCCTCTCCCATTGAGGAGCACAGGCTCCGGACGCGCAGGCTCAGCGGCCATGGCTCACGGGCCCAGCCGCTACGCGGCATGTGAGATCTTCCCGGACCAGGGCACGAACCCGTGTCCCCTACATCGGCAGGCGGATTCTCAACCACTGCGCCACCAGGGAAGCCCTGTCATTATTCTTTAAAAAAAGTCTACAGAATATATAAACAATTTTCCTAAAATTGTTTATGTACTTATATATAGAACAGTAGCTATTATTTACAATATCCTTCAAGGAATCCTAGGAAAGACAAAAGAACTGAGTTCCAGTGTCTTCCTTGGCCAGCCTTCTGATAGTACCTTGGGCCAAGTCACTTACTCTTCCTGTTCTTCATTTTCTTTACCCGTCAAATGGGTAGGTATTACTATCCTCTCTTTATAGATGAGCAAACATGCTTAGAGAGACTGAGTGACTTGTCCAAATGCAGACTAAACTTTCTGATTCAAGACATTGTGACTTATCCATTGTACTACGTGTACTACATTGTACTACCTGTTGAAATTAATGGTTCGAAAAGTGCTTCTCAAAGGAAAATGGTGTATGCAAAGTTTATAGTATCAGTTTTGTGGTGGCATTATATCAGTGGAACTTAGAAGTAACGTCATGGTTTTTACCTTTTTATTTTATTATTATTATTTTTATAAATTTATTTTATTTTATTTATTTTTGGCTTCATTGGGTCTCTGTTGCTGCACACAGGCTTTCTCTAGTTGTGGCGAGCGAGAGCTACTCTTCTTTGTGGTGCACTGGTTGCTCATTGTAGTGGCTTCTCTTGTTGTGGAGCAAGGGCTCTAGGTGGATGGGCTTCAGTAGTTGTGGCATGAGGGCTCAGTAGTTGTGTCTTGCAGGCTTAGTTGCTCCACGGCATGTGGGATCTTCCTGGACCAGGGCTCGAACCTGTGTCCCATGCATTGACAGGCAGATTCTTAAACACTGCACCACCAGGGAAGTCCCTATTTTGTTATTTTTTAAAATATTAACGTAAAGCCAAGTGCATGTTTCTATAGCAATGCAAAAGAAAATAATTTCCTATTAATTTTATAGTGTTTTATATTCTAAAAGAATTTTGGGAGCTGAACACTTGTAAGAAATACAGGTAAAAGATGATTTCCTTCTTATTTAAAACTGGTAAATAAAGAAGCATTGTATTTCTGCCAGGCTCATTTCTGTTGGCTCCACTTACTCCCTAGACCCTAGCTTTAACCATGTAACAGAGGACACACTGTTATTTGTCCTCCTATCCCTTTGTTTGTATGGAATGGTCTTCATTTATAATGATATCTGATCACAGAGAGCAGCAAAAATACATTCCCAGGCACGGGGGAAATGATGGCTCTTCCTGTTCCTTCTTTCCACTCCCAAACTGCAGCTAGTTCACCCAACAGGAAGAAGGGAGATGGAGTTTACTAATACATCAATACATGGAATGGAAAAAAAAAACCCACCAGGAAGAAGGCTTCCAGAAGCAACATTTTGTACATTATGTACTTTTATTAAATAAAAGTACATTGAAACATATCTCATCCCTAAAAATCCAATTAAAACATACAGCCTTGATGAACTTGGTATTTCCGAACCAATTCTTGTCTTGCTTTCTTGAAGCTATCCAGACAGCACCAGTTTAGGATCTTTGCAGTGTTGTAAACAAAACATCACCACTAACAAAACCATGTGTTTTCTGTATACTGTTTAAAAAATGTTGTTCTTGAATCATTCATTCAATTAATTCATTAATTCATATTCAATTCAATTCATGATTCAATCATTAAGTTCCTACTGTGTGTCAGGTACTAAATTAAATAAGAAAATGTTCATCGGCAGCAACATGGATGGACCTAGAGATTGTCATACTGAGTGAAGTAAGTCAGACAAAGACAAATATCATATGATATCGCTTATATGTGGAATTTTAAAAAATGGTACAGATGAACTTATTTACAAAACAGAAATGGAGTCATAGATGTAGAAAACAATCTTATGGTTACCAAGGGGGAAAGAAGAGAGAGAGATAAATTGGGAGTTTGGGATTGACATATACACACTACTGTATATAAAATTGATAACTAATTAGGACCTACTGTATAGCACAGGGAATTCCACTCAGTATTGTGTAATGACCTATATGGGAAAATAATCTAAAAAAGAGTGGATATATGTATCAATATATGTATAACATCCACTTTGCTGTATAGCAGAAACTAACACAACATTGTAAATCAACTATACTTCAATAAAAATTTAAAACACACACGTAAGAAAATGTTAATATATTCAACAAGGCACTCTGCCTGTTGCTAATGGGTGAGACTGATTAGTCTCATAGGGCTGATCAGTCGGGACTCTCTTGGCTCACCTACGCCACAGAAGAGCCAAGCTGGCAGGAACTCTGGCCTGGCCTCAGGGGATGCTGCATACAGGGACTTGACTGTTGTATTCCCTGTCTTTTTCCTCTCTCTTCCTTGCTCTCCCTCCTGTACTCCCTTTCTGCCTTTCCATCTAAATATCTCCTATTTCTCTCTAGATGTTAACTTTGTTCTCCCAGGCTACCTAGCCCCATAAGCATACAACTACAGTCACAGGGAGTTCTGGATTTATATCTTTACAGGTTTGTTTCTGGAGAAGAAATGATACTTTTCCCAACCAGCTTCAGTTAAATAGAAGGTTCCTACATGACCTAAGGATGTGCCCAACTTTTGACCAGTTGGTTGGGTACATTATTAGCCCACTCATTGTCATATGCCCACCTCCCTGGGGCCAGGAAGGTAGGGTCTGTTACCAGCCTATAAGGGTGGGGAGAGGAGGAAAAGGGTACAATGTTATGTAAAGAATAGCCATCACAAAGACAACATTTCACTAGTGTTCTGTTCTAAGACATGCCATGAGAAAAACCATCTAAAATTATACATTGTCTGTTTAAAAACAGATGCAAGTTTCAATTAAAAGTGTACAGAACACATGATCATAAAGTCTATAAATGAAGAAATAAAATTTCCAAAAACAATCTTAAAAATGTCTCACCAACTAACACTAATCACCAAGACTCAGCTTAACACTTTAAGTATTTACTCCACACCCAAGACTGGATAGGTCTTCCTTGTTATCCTGGTACTCCCTTGCAGTACCAGTACTTTTCTTCCTTCACTGTTGACACAATAGTAATTAATTAGTTATTTGTGTAGTCTTTCTCTGGTGAGAGTATAACCTCCATAAAAGCAGGGACAAATCCAGAGTCTAACATAATGCTGGACAGTAAGTACTCAATAGATGTTAATTTAATGAATGAAGTGAGATGAAAGCAACAGTTTGATATAATTCTTGCGTTCAAAATTTGCAAGAAGTTTTAAACTGATAATTTTCAGTGTTAGTTAAGATCATTAAAAAGGACATTCTTATACACTGCTGGTGAATTTGTAAATCGATGTCACATCTCTAGAGGGTAATTTGACAATTGGATCTAGAGCTCAAAAATGTTCAAAGCCTTTGAATTTTATTCAGAAATATAACTTAAGGGAATAATCAGAGTTACACACAAGGCTGTTCTTGCAAATGCAGTAACTTTCTTGTTGGTAACTTCTTAACCACCCCCATCCCCAGCTTTAAACATATTTAAGTAGAATATACCACCTGCTACCACTTCTTGTGCAATTTTTTTTGTAATTTTTTAAAGATTGTGAATTATTCCCTCTCACTCAAAGATGTGATCTCCTGACTCACTACCAATATCTCAAGCACTGCTGCTGCATCAAATCTTAGTGACTTCAATATCTGTATCGAGAATCCTTTCAAAACCCTGACCTCTTAGTTAGAAGTATTCCAAAGCTTTCCTTGGGAGGAGCAGCTGTTGGGAAGTGTATGGGAGAACTTAAAATTTTCATTTTCCATCCTCTGGATTGTTTGAATATTAAAATCACTTCATGTTTTATTTTAATTTTCTTAACAATGTCATCATGTGTTACCTACATGATGGAATGATGGTCTTCTTTTACTTTTGTTTCTTTATATATGTAAGAAATTTTAAAATAATGAATTCTACTCAGTTTTTTTTCTTTTAAATCCCAGTAGTTTGGAGTCTGGATAATCCTACATCCTGTATACCCTTCAAGATAACTCTATAAAATGTCCATCTATGTTAATGAGTAGGGAAGTCTGTTCTAAAGAACTTTAGAAGACAAATACAAAAAAATTAAACTTTATTTTGAGAATAGTTTATCTGTAGCTGTTCTCTCTGCAATAATCAGGTAATAGGAGTAGCTGATGTAAAAGTCACTCCTAGATAATGGTATAAAATCATTTTCTCTGTGACAAAGTGATATGAATCTTATTGTCCTTTATAGTAAAAGAACATGCAATCATCTTATCCTAATAGACTCAAGTTCACTTAAGAACACTTAAAAGGTATAGAATTCCACGTTAGAATGTTTTCACTGCCAATTTTTAACCTCTTTTATTGAAAACGGGCACTAAAGAAAAAAGTCTTCGCAGATCTCATGTTCAAAAGCTAAAGAAAGCATATTTACCCAGTATATTATTGTGGTTTCAACAATAATACAGAAATAAAGATCTTTAACATACACTAATTCATTTAGATTGTCAGAACAACCCTTTGAAATTGGTATTATTATTTTATTACCACATCCCTTTTATGGATGACAAGCCGGGGCTTGAAGGAAGTAAGCTTTAGGGGAAGGTTTCAGCACCAAGGACAGTACCTGGAAACCACAGCCAGCAGTAATATATTTAGTGAATGAATAACTTCCTATTATCATAGTGACAGTAAATCAAGGGCAGAGATAGGAAACATATAATGATCACTGATTATGCATTATTAACATACTAAGTCTTTTACATATGATAAATCATTTAATCCTCACAACAATCCTATGAAGTGAACACCATCATTACCTGATTTGACAAACAGGGAAATAGAATCTGAGCAAGGTTAAGTAAGTTGTTCATGTTCTCACAGCATATATGGGCAGCAGTGGCATAGCCAGAAGCCCCAGGCAGCCCAGTTCCTTACCTCAACCCCATGTGCACATACACTGGGGGCCCCATGGAGCAGGCCATCCAGCAAACCAGCCACCAGACTCTTGTCTTGTGCAGCAGCCTAGAGCCACTACAGCCCAAACCATACACAGAAGTTCACTAGGCTTATGAAGGAGGTCTTTCCAGTTCGCAGTTCTAGAAGCACACACAGTGGCACCTTACTCCCTCCACATGCTTATTCATCAGCCTTGGATTGACTGCACCACTGGAAATTTGCTTTCCATGGCCTTCTGATGCAGACGTCATGTGCTTCAGGCCACACATGGACAGTAGGGCTTGTTTCCTTCTGAACTCACTCCGTCTGTGTATCTGCCTCCAGTCTCAGCTTGCCTGCATCCCACTAGGTCGTTTGTGCTTTGCTAGAGGCTATGCAGTGAAACTCAGGGAACTTCTCCACTATCCATTACTTTCTTCAGTAAGGTATGAATCACCCTTCCAAGTTTGTCCTTCTTTGAGTATTCTCCCTCAGTCCTAAAGTATCCTTCAGAGTTCTCTTTCCAACCTTATAGTTAATCTCATATGATGGCTCAACAATTCTTTATATTAAAATGACCCTGTTTAAATTACTCTAGTTTTTGTCTTCTGACTGAAATGTACCTATAGAGAGGGCTTGAAAGGACAGTAAAAGCCTCATTTTGTTATTCTACAACACCCCACCCATTTTTCTAGACTCAAGCATTCATACCTGACTCATTGGTTATTGCTCTTTAATGTCTCTTTATTCCAACCAACTAAGGTAGAAACATATTGATAATTACAAATTACTTACTCCTTGCAAGATAATATACATGAAAATGATTGGGCAATAAATAAACAAGGCTTTTAAATCTTATTGCATACAAATTATGATTGTATTTCTTTAACAAACTTCAGGGCTATTTTGTGTTTACATTTAAGACTCAGACATAATAATTAGATATGTTTCTCAATAGTAAGTTCCTTTCCATGTAAATGGTGAAACAAGAGTTTGCAAATGGTATCCCAGTTGATAATTTCATTTTACTTCTGTTTTGACAGAATTAATGACATTTCTTGTTAGCCAAGGTTGCTGAACTGCAAGGCTGCTGAACTGCAGCCATGCTTAAGGGATCCCTAACAGTTTAATGTGGCTTGACTCTGATTAATCTAGTATAAAGTACAAGAGAGCTAAATAGCTTGATGTATTGTCAAAGATCACCTTTAGTATATTTAGTGTAGGCTGTTTGGTTTACTATAGTTATACTCTGCAACTCCCCTTTATGTCAACACTTTTTGTTGACCTGTGCTGTCATCCACCAAAAGTAGCCTCAAGACCTTGGGAAAGAGATACAAATAAGCAAGGCAACATATGTGCTCCATCTGTTGGAAAGTCCATGCAATGAAGATCACTGAAAACACAGGATAGTCTAACACTATGTTAACATCTATGGGGCATGTGCTCTGTGTCAAGCACTGTGTTAGCTCTTACAGGAAATATATCTCACAGATTCCTGAAAAATTCATTTATTGTACAAATATTTCTGAATTTCCATTATGTACAAGCCACTACTGTTCAAGGTTCAGAAGAAATAGCAGTGAATTAAATAGACAGAGTTCTTGATGCTATGTTTGTGGCAAAGTCAACTAGTCTACTAAAGACTAAGACCCCCTTCCAGAAGGTAGCGATATTATTGAATGTTGAGAAGTGGTTACTCAGATAGGGAATACGTCTTCCAATTCTCCCTCCCCCTCCAACCAGGAGGGCTCATGTGACTGAGTCTTGCCAATAGAATGTGGACAGAAATATTGCGTGCCCCTTCCAGGCCTAAGCCATAAAAACCTTCCATACATTCTCCAAGTGCACTCTCTTTCCCAAGCGACTGGCTAGATATTGCAGCCTAGAGAAACCATTAAAGACTATGAAGGCTTCAATGACTGGGTTCTTAAATAAATAATTGGCAGCAAGGCTTTATCTGCTGCAATGTTATCTGACATATTTTATAATGTTCATCTGAGACTTCTATGGAGAAAAGAATTAAAGAGGTGAGGCTGAAAGCAGGGAGACCATGTAGAAGGCTATTGCAATAGTCAAAGTGACAAATGATGGTGGCTTGGTGCAGGAGGTAGTGGCAGAAGTGGTGGTAGAAGTGATGTCTTTTACTCCTAAGCCTGACCTATTAAACCCTTACATGAACTCTGCTTGCTATCTCCCTTCAGTCAGGTCTTTTGAAGGTAGACGTGACAACTACCATCATTTTATAGACAAAGGTATACATGGTTACACAGTTGAGGAAGATGGGACTTGAACATAGGTCAGACTGTAGAACCTGTGTATAGTGAGTCACCTGAGTGAATCACTGTGGACATTTTAAAAGTAGCAGTTAAGTTTTGGCAAGAAAATGCTTATTTTGTTTCATTGTCAAATTGGGAACACTGCAGCAAGCGTAATATACTCAGAGCATGACCTTGTTGCTCTTCAGCTTCTGGATCTGTCCATGTAGGCTGGCCAGAGAAACAGTTGACTCTGATGTGATTCAACCCCTTAAAGCAGAGACTGTCATGAAGAAAGCAATACAAATCTTTAGTTGAGCATAGTTTCCAAATAGGCAACCAACAGATACACTTACTAATGTACTAGATGGACTACTGATAATCTATGAAGCAAATAGGCTACATTTCCAAAGGTTTTGAAGCAATTCAGGAAAGATAATAACACTGAAAATTTATAACTGGGCTCTTTGAGAGATGTGTTTTGATCAAGGAATCCTTTGGTGCCCTCATACCTGAGATTCCTTACATTTACATAGCAAATTAAAACTTGGTTCTTTATAGTTTACTTGTGTTATCACATGGGTTTTCTCTCTTGAGCTGTGAAAAATGATGTGAAGTAGGCAGGAAGGTATTCCTCCATAGAAGAGGAAATTAAGTTTAAGAGGAGTTACATATTTGGTCCAAAGAGATCAAATGGATACAGTACTCATGTCTGTACATTTCTACCCCTGAATTCTCTCCACTATACCACAGTGTCTCTCAAATACTACCACCTGGGCATCAGCCTGGCTTTCTTTTTCTCTTATGTGGGAAACCAACCCTGATTGCCAGTATCAAGTCATCCCACAGAGAAGGATTTATTATTGCAGAGGAAAACATACACTATAAAACTCAGAAAATATGAAGAAAGCCCTGTGGATTAAAGAAGTGTTTCACCTTTTTATTGGTTTATTACTCATACTCAGAGGCTAGGATCTGCTGGTGTGCTATACACAGTGTGAGCCACATTCCATGTGGCTATCTATCTTACTAATTTTGTACTCAGTCACTTTTTTCTCTTTCACTGCATACAGTAACATTCAGTACTGCACACTCAAAATTATTCTGCCACCGTGCTGTGAAAGCTCACCTCTTTAAAAACATGTAGACTTTAATATATTACTGTTTAAAAACTCTGAAGAAGGTTGGATAGTATATATATATATATAAATCATCTAGGCATTCATCAGGAATTAATTGTTTTCAAATACCAAGAATGCTCAATAAACAGCTGATGAAAGATAAAAGGGTATCTTAGCAGAGATGAATTATCAGGAAATTGGGATCTTACTGTGTGATCGGTCTGTTATGAAAGCATTAGTGAGCTGTTTAATTCTTTATAAGATCTGACTCCAAGGGAACAAGAAACATTAACCTTTTATTTTTTGAAAATAAGAATTCTTATAAAATAGATCCTGAGAGGAATAATTTAATCATCTTGCTTTTTTTCACTGAGAAATCTGATACAGCATAAAGAATAAACACCAAACTTCCCAATGTCTTTTCTTTAGAGCAGAGGTGAGACTACAAACCTTGATTTCTAAACCCACCAGTCATCATTTAAACTTTCTTTTATTGGCCTATTGGTTACCTAAATTTCCAGTGTTGTTTTTTTTAATTAGTTTTTAAAGATCTACTCCTTAAGTATCACACCTAATTTATCTCTTCCATAGCCATCATTTCAAACACGTGGCTGTTCTCAACAGAAAGCCATATAAGAACATCAGAATCACCTACAAAGCATTTCAAAACACAGCTCTTTTTTCTTTTTCTCTTCTCTACCATGCTCTTACCCTACCCCTGAAGACCATTTCTGAAGTCACTTCTTATAAATGTCCTTGGAACAAATTCATGGAAACACTAGTTAGATCTTTCCCTCCTAAGCCTTTTTGACTGCATAATCACCAAGAGAGCAAAAATGTTTACCGACTAGGAACAAAAGTCACAAATCACCCAAGCATAGTGAAACACAGACTATAAACTAAGATAATAAAATATGAGAAGCAAATTACATTTTAATATTCTTTTCATGTTAATAATCTCTAAACTGTTACTGACAATAGTTACAAAGAATTTTAAAATGTATTACCTCTGTACATTCATGCTCCAAACAGTTTACTATAATTAGATTTTAATTTTACAGAGTTTTTCCAATTCATTCCTCCAAGATATCATTACTTTGCAGAATAACTAAGAGATAGTAAGTGCCTATCCCACATACTCTATGATGTTTATCATTAAGCTCTGAATACCTAGACCTGGAGAGCTGAGCTCACTCACTATACTTAAAAATTAACTGGGTGGAAGAAAAAGTAAGAGTAAGTACCTTAGAGACAGCTTGGTGTTTCCCAGAAGAAAGGCCTTGAATTGGGTGTGGGCCAGGAAAAGTTAAGGAGGCAGGTTCAGGATATACTAGAAGAGTGAAGAGGAAGCAGAAAGAACTAGTATCTGATGTTAGATACCCCTGACTTTGCTTATGGAGTATCCTGTTTCTAAGTTGGAAATATCTGAAAAGTCCTGCCCTCTCTGAGGTCTTCCTCCCACAGGTGATTGATTCTCTTCTTGATGTATTATTACTACATGTATTGAACACTGTACCTGCCCCACTCTACTCTCCACTCACTGCCATTGTTGTCCCCCTGCCTATAGCTAATTAGACCAGGAGAAGAAAACGGATCTAAAAGATTTCATCCATAACCTGGCCAAACCCCCTGACCTCGAGTGAAAGTATGGGCCAGGGATTTGGGGATGGAAATCCAGTTCCTGGAAAGAGAGAGCCAAGATGGAAATCATGAAAACTCAAAGGCTGAGTCTAAATCAATAAAAGAAATGACTTGTATACTTACTGATTTTATGAACGGTAAAAAGGGGTATTACAACAGAAAATAGGGAATCAGAAAAATTATCTAAAACGTAGAAATAGGAAAAAGATTATTGGGCATTCCTTCAGGGTGCTACTGGCTGGGCTACTGACTAGGGTATTTTATAACTCAGTGGGAGCAGAAGTTAAGCTGTAGATTTTTGTATGGTATAGAGGCAAATAATTTCCATCCAGTGGAACAGATACAGCAAAGCTTACAATTTGTTGCCCTGGAAGAACTAAACCACTCTTGTATCTTATCCAGCTATCTTATCCTAACATTTTGGATTAAATTCCCTATATATATCTTGTTATTAAAGTGTTCTTTGGGCCAGTTTTAATATCTTTAATAACCTTTTCATTAATTGATGAATTAAATAAAAAATATGACATGTATTTGTATGAAATCATGATTTTTAATCTCTCAAGAATTAGACCTTTAACAATTTTGGAGTTCATCCACCAAGGTGACCAATAAAACTCACCTGGCAAAAACAAGTGAATTGTGTTGACAGAGATGTACACTTCCTGGGCTACTAAGCCCACACACATCTTTTCTTGGCTCCTAGGGTGAATTTCAGTGTCTTTGCGGAATCTCTCGGTTTTTTCCTCTCCAGTTTCATCCCCCACCTCCTCCCCTCACAGCCCCGCTTTGTCCTTTCCTGGCTGATAAGTTATTCTTTGTGTGTAGCAGTTAAAATTGTGTATTTGGCTTTATGATCTGATCACTTGGAAAGTTGATGCAGATCTATTCTCTGCTGGGTGAGAGAAAACAGAATCCAGTTGGGTTGTGTTTTTTGTCTATTAGTGAGCTCAAATCAATTAAAAATTTCATGCACACTAGGAAGAAAAACAGTTGTTTGAGATCTAGATCAGTGAGGTTTTGTATTTTTACGTTGACATCTGACCTGTGAATGAGTTGTAAAACAAGCTAAAAACTCGGTTTCTGTGTGCCTGTGATGAGAAAAGTAGTTTCCTAACTGCAGAACGTGTTAATAGATTAGATAATTGTGTCTTAAAATACAGGAACTTTGTTTGGATTCATTTGATGAGATAAATAAGTGATTTATGAAATAAAATATCTACCAAATTCACAAATAAAAAGAAGCCCAATTTCTATGAATGTAAATATGCTAGACCGTTAAAAAAAAAAATTCTTCTTACATAAGCTGCTGGCTTAGGACAACGTTTGTAGAACTTAAGAATTTAAGTTTACTGGGATTTCCCTGGTGGTCCAGTGGGTAAGCCTCCACGCTTCCAATGCAGGGGGCCCGGGTTCGATCCCTGGTCGGGAAACTAGATCCCGCACGCCACAACTGAAAAAGATCTCGTATGTCGCAATTAAAACATGCCACAACGAAGATCCTACGTGCCACAGCTAAGACCTGGTGCAGCCTAAATAAATAAATATTTTTTTAAAAAAGAACTTAAGTTTACATAATTTTGATGAATATTGGAACAAATTAGACTGGTTTAGTGATTTTGATTTTAAAAAACAATAATAGCTTTTTGTCTTTTCTTTAAATGAATCATTATGGAGTATGAAGTAAGCATACGTTAAAAAAAATTAGGTTTGGATTTGTTTTTCTCATGAAAAGACTAGCTAAGCTAAATATTTTAAACTTCACATATTGGTTTCTTGATCAAATAAGTTAACATTACTCCTACATACAGTTTAAGGTTATGAATAAGGCAAATTTGTGTTCAACTGAATTGAACAATAATTCCAACAAACTTTTTTTTTTTTTTTTTTTTTTTGGTACGTGGGCCTCTCACTGTTGTGGCCTCTCCCGTTGCAGAGCACAGGCTCCGAATGCGCAGGCTCAGCGGCCATGGCTCACGGGCCCAGCCGCTCCGCGGCATGTGGGATCCTCCCGGACCAGGGCACAAACCCGCGTCCCCTGCATCGGTAGGCAGACTCTCAACCACTGTGCCACCAGGGAAGCCCTCCAACAAACATTTTAATAGCAATAACCATGTTTTATAGTGTGTCAACTTAAAATTAATTTCCAAGATCCTTAGATAACTTAAATATCTGTATTAACGTCGTTATTTTTGAACAATCTTTGAATAGCTGGATAATTTGGAATACTGAAACATTGATTATTAAGCATAATTGTAAGTTTATAAACTTTTGCTTCTTATTTTTACATACTCTACAGAGTGGATATATATTTTAGGATTATATTAATGAAAATGTTTATTTTGCTTCTTTAAGATAACATCAGATGGTTGAAAAAAAGAGATGCATTCAATTTATTGAATTATGTGTATTCATGAGATTTGCTGGTTGGCTAAAAGACTTGTGAATGATGGACTGTTACGAATTACCTACCTTTTGGTTTCTCTGTAAAATAAGAGTAGTTACTTTAACTAAAAGTTATAATCAATATGGGTGGTTGAGACTATCTTTGGAGACATACAACTGGGTATATGATTTTGTTTTTCAAGAAAAAGGAGAGTCCTTTTCTCCTAAAATAAAAGCACATCCTGTTCCAGAACAAGAAAAAGCCTAGTAAAGGAGAAAACCTGGGGGAGTAGATGAATGTAGGTTTAAAAGGGATGAATTTACTTGCTTTGGTTTATAATAGTACATAAATCTGTAAAGGACTTATGAAATGTGTTAAATTTGGCAAATTTTATATAATTTTGATGGGCATATTCACAAAGTTAAGGAAGAAAGAGAGCTTATGAAACCTTTATTACTAAAATATATGCATATATATATATATATATATATATATATATATATATATATATGTATTCTACTGTCTCTTTCTGTGCCTTCTCTCAGCTCCCAGGCCAACAGTGGCCAAATCCCTAGTGATAGACAGTGATGCCTGCCTACATCCCAGTCTGGTACCTGGACCTTCACCAGGTGAATAGATGTGTTCTCAGAGTTGTCCCAGGAGGCCTGGAGCCTTGAAAGTCAGTCTTCTCCGTGCCTTGCCTCCTGATGTTTTCTTAGAGCAAAGTCACTTCTCCATCACAACCAGATTTGAGGTTGGCACTCAGTGGCTGGATCCTTGGGCTCAGCCAGTCCTCCTCTCAGCCTCTGATTGTAGAAGGGACCATTGGAGGAACAGGCCCTGGTCCCTGCTGCTCCTGGTGGCTGGGCCTAGCAGGGAAACTTGCTCTTGAAGTTCAGGACTGGCCATTGACCAAGTGGGTCTGTGCTCACTCCCATGTGCTCCATCCACCCAAGGCCACGGTTGCCCAAGGGATGCTCTTTTCCAGGACAGATGGGCACCATGCCTTGGGGAGATAGCAGGAGCAGCCTTTAGAGGCAGCTCACCCCTGCCTTCCCCAGTCATGCACTGGGGTAAGATTTGGAGGCATGGGGAGGGTTTTAAGGATTAGGTATGGATCTTTTCTAAATGTTATTACTTGTAAATAAAGTCTATTTTTCTCCCTTGGGGGGAAAATGTTACTAAATGCAAAACTAGAATTTGGCTATCTCTGTAAGATAATAAATTGATGTTAGAGCTTTACTGTTCAGGTAATGCCCCCAAATAGCAGGAACTTTACATCTCACCAGAATAAGCTCTGCCTTTGGTCAACTGTATCATATCCTTGTTTTGTTGTTGTTGCTATTTTTTTTAATGGTTTCCTTTGCTGTGCCAAAGCTTTTAAGTTTCATTAGGTCCCATTTGCTATTGTTTTTAAGGAACAAAATTTCCTCACTTGTAAAAGAGCTGTTTCCACATTGTGCTTCTATGTCTATTTGAAAATATTTTATTGTCAATTTGACTACCTAGGTAGCCAAGTGTTATTTCTCAGGGATCCAGGATGCAGTTTTTTAAAAACTGGGATATAATTGATGTAGAACCTTATATTAGCTTCAGGCGCACAATATAATGACTCAGTATTTATATATATTGTGAAATGCTCACCACAATAAGCCTAGTTATTGTCCATCACTGTATATAGTTACAAATATTTTTCTTGTGATGAGAACTTTTAAGACTTACTCTCTTAGCAGCTTTCAAATATGCAATACAGTATTATTAATTATAGTCACTATGCAGTCCATGATATCCCCATGACTGACTTAGTTTATAACTGGGAGTTTATGTCTTTTGACCACCTTCACCATTTCATTCACCTCTGATTTGTCTTAATCAAACAACCACATTTTCTTATACTTTTGTTTTCCCTTTTTCATTCTCAAGACTAGATTCTAAATTTAAAAAAATAAAATAAAAAAATTTTTCAGGATATTTTTCAAACCTGAAATTATTTTTGAGTTTTCTTAAAGCCCCTAGAATTGGCAAAAGTTTGTTATTGTGCCTTATAAGAATAGGAGTGCTAAAAATAGGTTTGTTTGATTTGCTCCATATTTCTTAATTAGGTTAACACTATTGTAATTGCTTACTTGGAAGAATCATCAAATTAGAAATGATGCTCAACCTTTCCCTCATTAAGTTTATATAGGAAGCATGCTATTCATAGAGACATTTCACAAAATTTACACTTCGTGGCAAGACCCTGGAGATTTTTCAGTTTTCATAATCTATAATATGCTCTTACCCTTAAGGGAAATTTTGATTAACCTCCTGGAAAATAGTAATGTACTATCAATGGAAAATTTTACTTTCCTCCATTCTGAGATTACTGGTCACTGGATTAAAATAATCACAACACTCAGTCTCATTCTCCAATAGGTTTTTGTGTCCCTCTGATACTGGCTTAAAGAGCCTGCTATGTAAGCTTTAGTATACAATTTATATCTTCAACATATATAGACACACTTTGAACCTTGAAGAAAGGACTGTTCCAGGTTCTCTGAACAATTGATGCTTTGAGAAACAAAATCTTGGATAAAGCCCTCTCAGCTGACATCACTTAGACAATTTTCAGACTGTATCAGTGTACTGAGTCAGCATTTTCAGGATTTTTTCCAGTCTAGAAGTAGATGTACTTCCCAAAAGCTGACTGCTGACACAAGATCTAGATCATAACAGGACTGAAGAGGGAAATTTAATTGGAGTTCGCTTGGATTATTGTTGTTGATATTACCTTTAATATTGCTTACATTACCTATTATTCTCATCATAGCCTACATAGAAAGTATTTTCCCTGTTTTACTGGTAAGAAATTTGAGTCTCAGGGAAAACCGAGTCTCCAAGTTGTACAGCTTGTAAATGGCAAAACCGTTTTAATCCAGGTTTGTTTGATTAGAAAGCTAGTCTCTTCCTCTCTGATGATCAGTCTACTATGCTACTCACCCTCCATTATTCCAGTCCCTATCTTCAAGGTGCTCACAAAACTGAAAGGAAGAACTTTTTATATGTGCAAAAATGTCTGCAATACCTACCTCTGGAATGATGGAATAAAGACCTCCAAATATCTATTCCTCCATAAAAGCAACAAGAACACTGGCAAAATCTGTCAAAATCAACCCCTTCAAACTCTGAAAGTTAAAGATTTGTAACACTCCAAAGAGTGTTTATTCAAGAAAAATGGCTGCATCTCAATAAAACTGAGCCTTTTAACTTGCCCTAACCCCATATCCCTTTCCCCAGCTCCATGGTAGCCTTGAAAATAATCAACCCTGTGTGAAGAGAAAACAGCTATTTTGGGTTGTTGCCTAGGCACTTTACAGTATGACAACCCTGCTCACACCAAGCATGGACATTTAGATAAGGACCTGATTTTAGGAAACCTGCCACAAGTTCCTGCCTTGCTTTCCCCAGCGCATCTTTTAAAATAACTGGAGTTGAGCCCATGAAAAGTTAGTGGCTGTCACCCCAACCACCTTGTAAGTAATAGGTGCTTGCTACTCTCCTCTCTTATCTCCGGCCCACTGGTGACCTGGGACAGAGGACTGCCCTTCCCCCTGTGCATTGCACCCTCCCAACCCTACCCTCCCATTTCTAGAATTTGTAAGTAATAAATCTTGTGACTTTACTTCCTTTGTGTGAGTATAATGAAACTGCACTTTCAATCAAAAACGCCCTGGGCTTCCCTGGTGGCGCAGTGGTTGAGAGTCTGCCTGCCGATGCAGAGGACGCGGGTTCGTGCCCCGGTTTGGGAGGATCCCATGCCGCGGAGCGGCTGGGCCCGTGAGCCATGGCCACTGAGCCTGCGTGTCAGGAGCCTGGGCTCCGCAACGGGAGAGGCCACAACAGCGAGAGGCCCGCGTTACAGCAAAGAAAAAAAAAAAAAAGGCCCTGAGGTTTCCATTTCCCCGAAGTGGGAGCTTGGTTGTTGAGGGACCTGCCTGCTGACCCCACGTGAGTGGCTTGTGCCTCCTCATTTTACAGGTCATAATCCGTGTAAGTTTAATTTAACGCACCAGCTACAAGCCCAACAACACACCCTGCAAATATAGTGTCTGTGAAACTAGTAACCTGGTAGCCAATGAAAGGTTCAGAACAGGTTTTGAGCTCTCTAAAAGCCCCATCTAAAGCAGATTGTTAGTATTGACCTGTCTGGAAGTTCATTGGAAAACTCTATTCTCCGGGTCTTTTACTTGGCCTGATTCAGAGCTCTGCTCTGTGCAAACAGCCTTCCCCACAGGCCATTTGTTGAATAGAATTAGCAGCAGTTATTTAGCATAACAGCTGCCTGCCATGGTATTACCAGTGGGGCTAATAAGAAACTGACCAAAAATCTTTAAAGAAAACCTGGGGAAAAAGAAGTCTATAAGAGTTTTGAAAAGCTCCAAATATTCCTGAGAATCTAGAAAATCACACTCATATACAGGGCTGTAGACATGCAGCAGAAAAACCTGAGAAGGCCCTACACTCTCACATATAGTTGTCCTTGAGGCTTTGTGCAAGCAGCAAGTGAAGCTAAGGCAGAACATTAAACTGACTCTGGGGTGTTGAAGGCATGCCCCCATGCACATAGAGAGTCCTTCAACAAAGGCTGGGAGACCGAATGAGTCAAGACATTAAAGAAATCCCTGTCCAGTAGTTACCTGGCCACACTAAGATGACTGAGCAGAACCCAAAGTGGTTGTACATGATAAAGAATATAGATTTCATAGAATTGGTCCAGGAAAGTCACTAAACTAATAAACAGAAAAGACAAAAACAACAAGCAGCAATAACAACAAACACTGAGGGGTGGGGATCTGATTTCTCAGAATTAATACAATATATTATTTTAAACATCCAGTTTTCAACCAAAAATTATGATTCATGCAAAGAAATGGGAATGTATGGGCCATACACAGGAAAATAAAAACACCAAATAGAAAGTATGCTGAGGAAGCCCCAATGTTGGACCTATCACACAAAAACTTTAAATGAGCTATTAATATCTCCAAAGAACTAAAGGAAATCATGTCTAGAGAATAAAAGGATAGTATGAAAAAAAGTACATGAATGATGTCTCACCAAATAGAGAAGATAAAGAGAACTATATAGGAAGACTTGGAGGCTGCAGGAGAGTAGCTTGCTCAGAGACAGCAAAGAAGCTCTGCGCCATTTCCCCAGACCTTGCCCTATGCATTGCTTCCATTTGGCTGTTCCTCTTTGTAACAAAAATAAGATTTCCAACTTGGGGAAAAAACCTGTTACCTTTCTGTGAAAAGAGTTTAGAAAACCAAATTTTGGAGAGATTGGTTCAAGATAGCAGAGTAGAAGGACGTGTGATCACTCCCTCCTGCGAGAGCACTGGAATCACAACTAACTTCTGAACCATCATTGACAGGAAGACACTGGAACTCACTGAAAACAATACCCCACATCCAAAGACAAAGGAGAAGCCAAAATGAGATGGTAAGAGGGGTGCAATAACAATAAAATCAAATCCCATGACTGCTGGGTGGGTGACTCACAAACTGGAGAACACTATTACCACAGAAGTCTACCCATTGGAGTGAAGGTTCTGAGTCCCACGTCAGGCTTCCCAACCTGGGGGTCCAGTAACGGGAGGAGGAATTCCCAGAGAAACAGACTTTGAAGGCTAGTGGGATTTGATTGCAAGACTTTGACAAAACTGGAGTAAACAGAGACTCCACTCTTGAAGGGCACACACAAAGCGGTGTGCGCATTGGGACCCAGGGGAAGGAGCAGTGACCCCATAGGAGACTGAACCAGACCTGCCTGCTAGTGTTGGAGGGTCTCCTGCAGAGGTGGAGGGTGACTGTGGCTCACTATGAGGACAGGACACTGGCAGCAGAAGTTCTGGGGAGGACTCCTTGGCATGAGCCCTCCTAGAGTCCACAATTACCCCCACCAAAGAGCCAGGTAGGCTCCAGTGTTGGGTCACCTCAGGCCAAACAACCAACACAGAGGGAACCCATCCTCACGTATCAGAAGACAAGTGGATTAAAGTCTTACTGAGCTCTGCCCAACAGAGCAACAACCAGCTCTACCCACCACCAGTCCCTCTCATCAGGAAGCTTGCACACACCTCTTAGATAGCCTCATCCATCAGAGGGCAGACAGTAGAAGCAAGAAGAACTACAGTCCTGCAGCCTGTGGAACAAAAACCACATTCACAGAAAGATAGACAAGATGAAAAGGTAGAGGGATATGTACCAGATGAAGGCAGAAGATAAAACCCCAGAAAAACAACTAAACAAAAAAAGATAGACAACCTTACAGAAAAAGAATTCAGAATAATGATAGTGAAGATGATCCAGTACTCGGAAAAAGAATGGAGGCAAAGATCGAGAAGATGCAAGAAATGTTTAACAAAGGCCTAGAAAAATTAAAGAACAAACACAGGGAAGAATTAAAGAACAAACAAACAGAGATGAACAATACAATAACTGAAATGAAAAATACACTAGAAGGAATCAATAGCAGAATATTGAGGAGAAGAATGGATAAGTGACCTGGAAGACATAATGGTGGAATTCATTGCCACAGAACAGAATAAAGAAAAAAAATGAAAAGAAATGAAGACAGCCTAAGAGACCTCTGGGACAACATTAAACACAACAACATTCACAGTATAGGGGTCCCAGAGGGAGAAGAGAGAGAGAAAGGACCCAAGAAAATGAAAACTTCCCTAACATGGGAAGGGAAATAGCCACCCAAGTCCAGGAAGCGCAGAGAGTCCCAGGCAGAATAAACGCAAGGAGAAACAAACTGAGACACATAGTAATCAAACTGACAAAATAACATACAAGGGAACTCCCATAAGGTTAACAGATGACTTCTCAGCAGAAACTCTACAAGCCAGAAGGGAGTGGCATGATATATTTAAAGTGATGAAAGGGAAGAAGCTACAACCAAGATTACTCTGCCTGGAAAAGATCTCATTCAGATTTGACGGAGAAATCAAAAGCTTTATAGACAAGCAAAAGCTAAGAGAATTCAGCACCACCAAACCAGTTCTACAACAAATGCTAAAGGAACTTCTATAAGTGGGAAACACAAGAGAAAAAAAAGGACCTACAAAAACAAACCCATAACAATGAACAAAATGGTAATAGGTGCATACATATCAATAATTACCTGAAATGTGAATGGATTAAATGCTCCAACCAAAAGACACAGGCTTACTGAATGGATACAAAAACAAGACCCACATATATGCTGTCTACAAGAGACTCACTTCAGACCTAGGGACACACACAGAGTAAAAGTGAGGGGATGGAAAAAGATATTCCATGCAAATGGAAATCAAAAGAAAGCTGGAGTAGCAATACTCCTATCAGATAAAACAGACTTTAAAATAAAGAATGTTACGAGAGACAAGGAAGGACACTACATAATGACCAAGGGATCAATCCAAGAAGAAGATATAACAATTATAAATATATATGCACCAACATAGGAGCACCTCAATACATAAGGCAACTGCTAACAGCTATAAAAGAGGAAATCAACAGTAACACAATAATGGGGGGGAGACTTTAACACTTCACTTACACCAATGGAAAGATCATCCAAACAGAAAATTAATAAGGAAACACAAGCCTTAAATGACACAATAGACCAGACAACTGATATTTATAGGACATTCCATCCAAAACCAGCAGATTACACTTTCTTCTTAAGTGCACATGGAACATTCTCCAGGATAGATCACATCTTGGGTCACAAATCAAGCCTCAGCAAATTTAAGAAAATTGAAATCATATCAAGCATCTTTTATGACCACAATGCTATGAGATTAGAAATCAATTACAGGGAAAAAAACATACAAAACACAAACATATGGAGACTAAACAACATGTTACTAAATAACCAAGAGATCACTGATGAAATCAAAGAGGAAATCAAAAAGTACCTAGAGACAAATGCCAATGAAAACACAATGATCCAAAACCTATGGAATGCAGCAAAAGCAGTTCTAAGATGGAAGTTTATAGCAATACAAGCCTACCTCAAGAATAAAGAAAAATCTCAAATAAACAATCTAATCTTGCACCTAAAGGAACTAGAGAAAGAAGAACAAACAAAACTCAAAGTTAGTACAAGGAAAGAAATCATAAAGATCAGACCCGAAATAAATGAAATAGAAACAAACAGAAAAATAGCAAAGATCAATAAAACTAAAACCTTGTTCTTTTTTTTTTTAAATCTTTACTGGAGTATAATTGTTTTACAATGGTGTGTTAGTTTCTGCTTTATAACAAAGTGAATCAGTTATACATATACATAAGTCCCCATATCTCTTCCCTCTTGTGTCTCCCTCCCTCCTACCCTCCCTATCCCACCCCTCTAGATTGTCACAAAGCACTGATCTAATCTCCATGTGCTATGCGGCTGCTTCCCACTAGCTATCTATTTGACGTTTGGTAGTGTATATATATCCATGCCACTCTCTCAAAAGCTGGTTCTTTGAGAAGATAAACAAAATTGATAAACCATTGGCCAGACTCATCAAGAAAAATAGGGAGAGGACTCAAATCAATAAAATTAGAAATGAAAAAGGAGAATTTACACCAGACACTGCAGAAATACAAAGCATCCGAAGAGACTACTATAAGCAGCTCTATGCCAATAAAATGGACAACCTGGAAGAAATGGAGAAATTCTAGAAAGCTATAATCTCAAAGACTGAACCAGGAAGAAATAGAAAATATGAACAGACCAATCACAAGTAATGAAATTGAAACTGTGATTTAAAATCTTCCAACAAACAAAAGTCCAGGACCAGAGGGCTTCGCAGGTGAATTCTATCAAACATTTAGAGAAGAGCTAACAACCATCCTTCTCAAACTCTTCCAAAATATAGCAGAGGGAGAAACATTCACAAACTCATTCTAGAAGGCCACCATCACCCTGATACCAAAACCAGATAGAGATACTACAAAAAAAGAAAATTACAGACCAGTATCATGATGAATATAGATGCAAAACTCCTTAAAAAAATACTAGCAATCAAAATCCAACAATACATTAAAAGGATCATACACCATGATCAAGTGGGATTTATTCCAGGGATGCATGGATTCGTCAATATACACAATCAATCAATGTGACACACCATAATAACAAATTGAAGAATAAAAACCATATGATCATCTCACTAGATGAAGAAAAAGCTTTTGACAAAAATTAACACCCATTTATGATAGAAACTCTCCAGAAATTGGGCATAGAGGGAACCTACCTCAACATAATAAAGGCCATATATGACAAACCCACAGGAAACATCATTCTCAACGGTGAAAAACTAAAAGCATTTCCTCTAAGATCAGGAAGAAGACAAGGATGTCCACTCTCGCCACTATTACTCAACATAGTTTTGGAAGTCTTAGCCACGGCAACCAGAGAAGAAAAAGAAATAAAAGGAATACAAATTGGAAAAGAAGAAGTAAAACTGTCACTGTTTGCAGATGACAGGATACTATACATAGATTATCCTAAAGATGGCACTAGAAAATTATTAGAGCTAATCAATGAATTTCGTAAGATTTCAGGATATGAAATTAATGCACAGAAACCTCTTGCATTCCTATACACTAATGATGAAAAATCTGAAACAGAAATTAAGGAAACACTCCCATTTACCATTGCAACAGAAAGAATAAAATACCTAGGAATAAACCTACATAGGGAGACAAAAGACCTGTATGCAGAAAACTATAAGACACAGATGAAAGAAATTAAACATGATACAAACAGATGGAGAGATATACCATGTTTTTGGATTGGAAGAATCAATATTGTGAAAATGACTATATTACCCAAAGCAATCTACAGATTCAATGCAATCCCTATCAAATTACCAATGGCTTTATATACAGAACTAGAACAAAAAAATCTTAAAACTTGTATGGAGAGACAAAAGACCCCAAGTAGCCAACGCAGTCTTGAGGGAAAAAAACAGCTGGAGGAATCAGACTCCCTGACTTCAGACTATACTACAATGCTACAGTAATCAAGATAATATGGTACTGGCACAAAAACAGAAATATAGATCAATGGAACAGGATAGAAAGCCCAGAGATAATGCCACACAGCTATGGTCAACTAATCTATGACAAAGGAGGCAAGGATATACAACGGAGAAAAGAGTCTCTTCAATAAGTGGTGCTGGGAAAACTGGACAGCTACATGTTAAAGAATGAAATTAGAACATTCCCAGACACCATACACAAAAATAAACTCAAAATGGATTAGAGACCTAAATGTAAGACTGGATACTATAAAATTCTTAGAGGAAAACATAGGAAGAACATTCTTTGACATAAATCACAGCAAGATCTTTTTTGATCCACCTCCTAGAGTAATGGAAATAAAAACAAAAATAAAGGAGCTTCAAGATGGCAGAAGAGTAAGACATGGAGATCACCTTCTTCCCCACAAATACATCAGAAATACATCTACATGTGTAGTAACTCCTACAGAATACCCACTGAACACTGGCAGAAGACCTCAGACCTCCTAAAAGGCAAGAAATTCCCCACGTACCTGGATAGGGCAAAAAAAGAAAAGAAAAAACAGAGACAAAAGAATAGGGATGGGACCTGCACCAGTGGGAGGGAGCTGTGAAGGGAGAAGGGTTTCCACACACTAGGAAGCCCCTTCACGAGTGGATACTGCCGGTGGCGGAGGTGGGAAGCTTCAGAGCCATGGAGGGCAAAGCAGAGAGATTCCGCACAGAGGATCGGTGCCACCCAGCACTCACCAGCCCGAGAGGCTTGTCTGCTCACCCACTGGGAAGGGCAGGGGCTGGGAGCAGAGGCTCTGGCTTCTGTCGAATCCCAGGGAGAGGACTGGGGTTGGCTGCGTGAGCACAGCCTGAAGGGGGCTAGTGCACCACAGCTAGCCAGGAGGGAGTCCGGGAAAAGGTCTGGAACTGCCAAAGGGGCAAGAGACTTTTTCTTGTCTCTTTGTTTTCTGTGGGGCAAGGAGAGGGGATTAAGAGCGCTGTGTAAAGGAGCTCCAGAAATGGGCGCGAGCCACGGCTATCAGTGCGGACCCCAGAGATGGGCATGAGATGCTAAGGCTGCTGCTGCCACCACCAAGAAGCCTGTGTGCAACCACAGGTCACTATCCACACCTCCCCTCCCAGGAGCCTGTGCAGCCCACTACCACCAGGGTCCTGTGATCCAGGAACAACTTTCCCCGGAGAACGCATGGCACACCTCAGGCTGGTGCAACGTCACACTGGCCTCTGCCGCCATAGGATCACCCCCCACTCCGTACTCCTCCCTCCCCCTGGCCTGAGTGAGCCAGAGCCCCCTAATCAGCTGCTCCTTTAACCCCATCCTGTCTGAGCAGGAACAGACTCCCTCAGGCGACCTACAGGCAGAGGCAGAGCCAAATCCAAAGCTGAATCCCAGGAGCTGTGCGAACAAAGAAGAGAAAGTGAAATCTCTCCCAGCAGCCTCAGGAGCAGCGGATTAAATCTCCACAATCAACTTGATGTACCCTGCATCTGTGGAATACATGAATAGACAACCAATCATCCCAAAATTGAGAAGGTGGACTTTGGGAGCAATGATATGTATATATTTTTCCCTTTTTCTCTTTTTGTGAGTGTATATGCATATGCTTCTGTGTGTGATTTTGTCTGTATAGCTTTGCTTTTACCATTTGTCCTAGGGTTCTGTCTGTCCCCACCCCCCTTTTTTTTAGGTATAGTTTTCAGCACTTGTTATCATTGGTGGATTTGTTTTGGTTTGGTTGTTCTCTTCTTTCTTTCTTTTCTTAAATTGCTTAAATTTTTTTTTAAATAATTATATTTTGTTTTTTATTTTAATAACTTTTTATTTTATTTTATCTTTTTTTTTCTTTCTTTCTTTCTCCCTTTTATTCTGAGCCGTGTGGATGACAGGCTCTTGGTGCTCCAGCCAGGTGTCAGGGCTGTGCCTCTGAGGTGAGAGAGCCAAGTTCAGGACATTGGTCCACCAGAGACCTCCCAGCTCCACGTAATATCAAATGGGGAAAATCTCCCAGAGATCTCCATCTCAACACCAAGACCAGCTCCACTCAACGACCAGCAAGCTACAGTGCTGGACAGCCTATGTCAAACAACTAGCAAGACAGGAACACACCCCAACCATTAGCAGAGAGGCTGCCTAAAATCATAATAAGGTCACAGACACCCCAAAACACACCATTGGGTGTGGTCTTGCCTACCAGAAAGACAAGATCCAGCCTCATCCACCAGAACAGAGGCACTAGTCCCCTCCAGCAGAAGCCTACACAACCCACTGAACCAACCTTAGCCACTGGAGGCAGACACCAAAAACAAAGGGAACTATGAACCTGCAGCCTGCAAAAAGGAGACCCCAAGCACAGTAAGTTAAGCAAAATGATAAGACAGAGAAACACTCAGCAGATGAAGGAGCAAGGTAAAAACCAACCAGACCTAACAAATGAAGAGGAAAGAGGCAGTCTACCTGAAAAAGAATTCAGAATAATGATAGTAAAGATGGAAATAGAATGGAGAAAATACAAGAAACATTTGGAAATCTTGGAAATAGAATGGAGAACATACAAGAAACATTTAACAAGGACCTAGAAGAACTAAAGAGCAAACAGTCATGAACAACACAATAAATGAAAGTAAAAATTCTCTAGAAGGAATCAATAGCAGAATAACTGAGGCAGAAGAACGGATAAGTGGTCTGGAAGATAAAATAGTGGAAATAACTATGGCAGAGGAGAATAAAGAAAAAAGAATGAAAAGAATTGAAGACAGTCTCAGAGACCTCTGGGACAATATTAAAGGCACCAACATTCAAATTATAGGGGTCCCAGAAGAAGAAGAGAAAAAGAAAGGGACTGAGAAAATATTTGAAGAGATTATAGTTGAAAACTTCCCTAATATGGGTAAGGAAATAGTTAATCCAATCCAGGAAGCGCAGAGAGTCCCATACAGGATAAATCGAAGGAACAACACACCAAGACACATATTAATCAAACTATCAAAAATTAAATACAAAGAAAAAATATTAAAAGCAACAAGGAAAAAACAACAAATAACATACAAGGGAATACCTATACGGTTAACAGCTGATCTTTCAGCAGAAGCTCTGCAAGCCAGAAGGGAGTGGCAGGATATATTTTAAATGATGAAAGGGCAAAACCTACAACCAAGATTACTCTACCCAGCAAGGATCTCATTCAGATTTGAAAGAGAAATTAAAACCTTTACAGACAAGCAAAAGCTAAGAGAGTTCAGTACCACTAAACCAGCTTTACAACAAATGCTAAAGGAACTTCTCTAGGCAAGAAATACAAGAGAAGGAAAAGATCGACAATAACAAACCCAAAACACTTAAAATGGGAATAGGAGCATACATATCAATAATTACCTTAAATGTAAATGGATTAAGTTTAACTTTATTAAACTTAATAGCTTTTGCAAAGCAAAGGAAACCATAAACTAGACAAAAAGACAACCCTCAGAATGGGAGAAAATATTTTCAAATGAAACAACAGACAAAGGATTAATCTCCAAAATTTACAAGCAGCTCACGCAGCTCAATATCAAAAAAACAAACAACCTAGTCCAAAAATGGGCAGAA
The DNA here is from genome assembly GCF_026419965.1 of Kogia breviceps. NCBI lineage: Eukaryota > Metazoa > Chordata > Mammalia > Artiodactyla > Physeteridae > Kogia > Kogia breviceps. The sequence goes on along the minus strand of NC_081310.1, from coordinate 145,720,697 downwards.
GACCTAAATAGACATTTCTCCAACACTGATATACAGATTGCCAACAAACACATGAAAGAATGCTCAACATCATTAATCATTAGAGAAATGCAAATCAAAAGTACAATGAGATATCATCTCTCACCGGGCAGCATGGCCATCATCAAAAAATCTTCAAACAATAAATGCTGGAGAGGTTGTGGAGAAAAGGGAACCCTCATACACTGTTGGTGGGAATGTCAATTGATACAGCCACTCTGGAGAACAGTATGGAGGTTCCTTAAAAAATTAAATATAGGGCTTCCCTGGTGGTGCAGTGGTTGAGAATCTGCCTGCTAATACAGGGGACACAGGTTTGAGCCCTGGTCTGGGAGGATCCCACATGCCATGGAGCAGCTAGGCCCATGAGCCAGAACTACTGAACCTGTGCATCTGGAGCCTGTGCTCTGCAACAAGACAGGCTGCGATAGTGAGAGGCCCATGCACCATGATGAAGAGTGGCCCCTGCTAGCCACAACTAGAGAAAGCCCTTGCACAGAAACAAAGACATAACACAGCAAAGTAAATAAATTAATTAATAAACTCCTACCCTCAACATCTTCTTTAAAGAAAAAACAAAACAAAACTAAAAATAGAACTACCATATGACCCAGCAATCCCACTATTGGGCATATACCCTGAGAAAACCATAACTCAAAAAGAGTCATGTATCACAATGTTCATTGCAGCTCTATTTACAATAGCCAGGACATGGAAGCAACCTAAGTGTCCATCGACAGATGAATGAATAAAGAAGATGTGGCACATATATACAATGGAATATTACTCAGCCATAAAAAGGAACGAAACTGAGTTATTTGTAGTGAGGTGGATGGACCTGGAGTCTGTCATACAGAGTGAAGTAAGTCAGAAAGAGAAAAACAAATATCATATGCTAACACATGTATATGGAATCTAAAAAAAAAAGGGGGGGTTCTGAAGAACCTAGGGGCAGGACAGGAATAAAGATGAAGACATAGAGAATGGACTTGAGGACTCGGGCAGGGGAAGGGTAAGCTGGGACAAAGTGAGAGAGTGGCATTGACATATATACAGTACCAACTGCAAAATAGATAGCTAGTGGGAAGCAGCTGCATAGCACAGGGAGATCAGCTTGGTGCTTTATGACCACCTAGAGAGGTGGGATAGGGAGGCTGTGAGGGAGACACAAGAGGGAGGGGATACGGTGATATATGTATACATATAGCTGATTCACTTTATTATACAGCAGAAACTAACACACCATTGTAAAGCAATTATACTCCAAAAAAGATGTTAAAAAAAACCCCGTGGAATGCCTTTTTATGTGTTCATACTTCTGTGTCCTTCAGTAGTCTACCAAAGTTTTCTGTGTATAGATCTTATACATTTCCTGTTTAGTGTATTCTTGGATATTTCAGCTTTTTATTGCTAATATAAATTAGATATTATATTCATTATATTGTCTGTTATATGTAAAAATATTTTTATATTGATATACTGCTTATTATTTGTAATAGTATTCAATTTAGTTGCTTCAGTTTTCCAGATATTCTCTCATATTTTCTACAAATTGTGATGAAAAATGGGCATATATTAAGCCATTAAAAAAACTTCAATAAAAATCTAAAAATAAGGAATTATGGACCCAATCTATGCTGAAAATGCAATAAAACTAGAAACCAATAGAAAATCAAAAATCTTTCCACCTGGAAATTATTTAAAAATTCTCTTACATACTCATGAACAAAAATTGAAGGATTTTTAGAAAATAATGATAAAAGAAAACACTACCTAGGAGGATTCTGTGACACAGCATCAGCTTAATTAATTAAATAAGCATCAACTCAAAAATGATAAAAAACACTACTAAGTAAAAAGAAGGAAAACAGAAACAAAGAAATAAGTCATTTAGAAGAAGAAAAGAAAGTGATTAGAATTAATACATAATTCTAAAAGCTGTGTTTTTATCATTATAAAAATAAAACATCTAAAATACTGTAAAATTAATCAAGAAAAGAGATACAAACTACTAAGTATAAAATAGATAAGCAACAAGGATCTATTGTACAGTACAGGGAAATATAGTCATTACTTTGTAGTAACTTTAAATAGAGTGTAATCTATAAATGTACTGAATCACTATGTTGTATATCTGAAATCAATACAATATTGTAAATCAACTATACTTCAATTTAAAAAAATTAAAAAGATATAAATACTAAGAATTAGAAATGATAAAGGGTTAAAGCACAGAAAGAGAATGCTAATATAATCCTAAGGATTACTCTAATCTACTATAATCTAATTGAATATAATGTGTCCCCATAATTTTTTTTCATTTTTGCTTCCCCTAAGAGAAAATTTTAACTTAATTTCTCCCTAGTGAGAGAAATTAAATTGTAAGGAATAATATGTCTTGAGTTAACTATCATAAACCAACTTTCTTTAGTGCATGTTGTTTACTTTCAACATTTAGATTCAGGACATTTTTTTTAATTTCAGGAAAATTCTTTCATAATTCTGTTTGAAAGTATTTGCTCTGTCCCACTGCTAAGGTTTTCTCCTTCAGAGACTCTGATTTTAGGTATGCTGGCTCTTCATTATATTTCTTCTATTGCTGTCATTTTCTTGTACTACTTTAAAAATATATTTCTCATTATTTTCATTTAATGTTGGCCATTCTTCTTATACCTGTCTTCACTGTTACTTACTTATCCACAGTGCTTATTCCTCTCTGTTTCTTCCAATTTGTGTTGTCTTCATTTTTGTGATGGTTTAGTTCTTGTTCTTCTTCATACCTGATTTATATCAGCTCATTTCAGCCTCGTCTCTTTTCTTTGTTTCTTCATTTATGCTGTTATCTTTCATAATAGATCATATTGCTTCATTTACATAATAGTAAATATATTTCATTTAGGGAGGCAATATAGCTTAACAAATAAGTTACAGACACTGGAGAAAGAATGAGTGGGTTTCAATACTGGCTCCTCCTCTGACTAGCTGTGTGATCTTGAACAAGTTATTTAACTTTTAAGTACCTTAGTTCTTTTCATATACATAATAGGAATAACAATAATGCCTAATTTACAGAGTTGTTTTGAGAATCTATTGAGTTCATATCTGCAAAGTGGTTAGAATATTGCCTGGCAACAATAAATCCTATTCATGTTTTATCTATTGGATTCTTTTTCATTGCAAAATACATAGTCACAATTTTCATTGGCTCTGTGGCAACTCTTTTTTCCTCATCTCTTGGTAAATTTTGATGCTTCTTTTTAAATGGTGTCTTTGTATCCTTTTTGTGCCAGTTTCTTCTTTATCACTCCTCACTACTGAATGAATTATATTTTTCTGGTCAGTACTTATAGAAAGTTCCTGACATGGAGGCTTCAAGGTAGCTTTCCTGTTCTCTCAGTCAAAAAGCCCTTACTTTCTGTGGTAGATTGTTGTATTAAAGATCTCCAACAATGATACCGTTCCATATCCATGCCCTCCCACATTGACTCTATCCTTAGCTGTATGACTTGCTTTACCAATGAGACATTAGCAAACATGACACATGCAGAATTCTGAAAGGGTGTCAACATTGGGACCTGCCCTCTCTCTTGCTACTGGGAATTCTTTCACCTCCATGTGAAACAGCCTGAGCTAGCTTTCCGGAAAGAGTCTCCAGGTGTCCAAGCCTTTCCTCCTGAGTCCCAAATACATGAGTGACACCTGCTGACACCACATGGAGCAGAGATCAGCCATCCCAGTTGAGCCCACCCCAATTTTTCACCTCACTGAATTGTAGGCCAATAACTGGTAGCTTCTTAAACCATTGTTTTGGGTGGTTTGTCATGCAGCAGTACATTACAGATTCACTTTTATTGCTGCCTCAAAAACAGACTGCTTCCAGTAATGATGGCTTCTCTGTAAACGTACTCCCTTTGAGTCCCTAAAGTAAATTTGGTTCAGGAGACCTTTTGCTAACAGCTCTGCGCTCCCCAGTTCTTGCAAACAAGGAATAGGGCTCCTACATCTCATAGCAACTACCTCATCTTTAAGGATTATAGTTTTGTTGACCCTGAGACCTGCTACTGGGTTCCCTGGAAATCCTCTGCGCCTCTTATCCCCTCCATGTGTGCCTCTTCTGCCTTATAGTTTAATCGATGACATCATCTTCATACTGGAGTCCATTTAATTCTTTTTTGCAACAAGAACAGTTTGGACATATTTTTCAGAAGAAGATATAATAACCTTGAGTGCTTTAGTAATCGTTAATACTTTTCAAAGTTCTAATATTCAGAGAGGGGGAGCATGCCACTCAGACTGGTTCTATTTTTCTGAGACTGAATCACAGTTTAGGTTCCCATCCAACGCTCTATTCGGGCAACTGTCTCTTTATATTTAATGACTCTGACTAATTAATCATCACTGGATTTCAGGAAAAAGAGATTATATTGTCATCATTTTACAGAGACTGTGTCAGAACCATGACCGCGTTGCAGGATTTATTGGCTTCTCTCCAGATGCTCATTTCTTCCATATTATTAATTTTGGCTTTGGGCTCAATTTCAAGCTAATAGATAAGGTAGATGGTATAGGATGTAAAGCAACAGGTCCAAGAAGGCAGCATCTCAGCTGGGGAGGACCAGGTGTTCTACACTCCAAGGGCTAGTGTTTGGTAATGTTTCTTCCAAAACTGTAACTGGGAAACAGTGCAGGGCAGGAGTTCATTACCTATCTACATTAATAAGCTCTCAGGTGTGACTTTGAATGAGTGGGTATGTAAAGCTGGTTTGGATTAATTGCTGAATAATAGAAGGTTATTGCTACTTCTTTGGGACACTGCTATTTGCCCCTTAATGCACAGTTCAAAAGGGATCGAATTCCATCACCCATTCCCCCTCCAGCTAGAGAAAATTCCTCCCACTAATGTAATTGGTATGTGTTTCTGTTGTGTAATACTTGTATCGTCCATTCTGGGCTTTCATAGTTGCTTCTCCCACTAGGCTGTGAGCTCCTTGGGTTTAGGAACTGTGCCCTAATCATCTCTGTACCCCAGCATCTGGCACAGTATATTGTGCTCACTGCAAATGGGTGTGCCCTAATATTTATTGGCATAAACTGAGAAATAAGCCAATTTTATCCATTAAGGTCTTTCTGGTCTCTAGCTTGTTGGAGCAGCTCAGTAGGCAGAGTTAACTTCATTCCTATCTTTCTCTTTTCCTTGCCAGCTTTCTTCTCTCTTTCTATGACTGCAAGGGTTGGACAACTGGGGAAAAGGAAGCCTGTGTTTCTCACATCGCCCCCCGCCCCCCAAGACCCCCATAGCTGGCAGGCCTCCACGCAGCTGCGTTCTTTCAAGGTGGGGCAGTCAGGTTCCTGGGTGCCTGTTGCTGGGTCACACAAATTCCCAAGTTTTGGGACCCACTCCCAGGGTATCTTGGTGGGGCACCTCCGCGGTGGTGATCTGACCGGTTGGCTCAGTAGCACTGCGCTCATCCACTCTTGGACCTCCTTTGTGCAACCCGACAGCAGCGGGCTGTCACCCTCCCTCGGGCTCCTTCCACGTAATTGCCCCACTCACTCCCTCGCCTCCCCGCACCCGAGCTCTGCCTGAGTGCTCTCCCTCCCCATCCCTCTTTGTGTCACCCTTGGCTGCGGAGCCTCTAGCACCGTATTCACGGCAGTTGAAGAGCGCGTGAGTGACACGTTCCAGGGACTGCCAATCGCGGCGAGCGCGGCCGGCGGGGGGAGGGTGCGTAGTGGCAGACGGCCGCTGGGATTATGAATGGGAGCGGGGGGGCTGGCGAGTGTGGGGTTCTAACCAGGCTTTTCGGCATCTGGCTTTGGCTAGGTATGCAGGGCTGTGCGTAATCCTTCAGCCGGGGAGGAAAGGG